>NW_024070189.1:3322872-3771412 GCF_014754425.2 Oryx dammah | reverse complement strand
CTATACACTCCCGACTTCCACACTTGTCGACTAAGCTGCACTGTCTATACACTCCCGACTTCCACACTTGTCGACTAAGCTGCACTGTCCCGGCGGCATCGCTGAGAAAGTGGGATCGGCACTAGGAGTTACGGCGTGTGAGTTAGCCTGGGGAATTTCTGGATGAAGTGTATTTTAGGTAGCGGGAACAGTCAGAACAAAGGTTGGGGGTGGGATAGCTAGAGTTGAAGGCATCAGGGGAGAACTTAAAAATGACCTAGCAGCTAAGGGAGAGTGGTAGGTCATGTTGGACACTGTAGGTTTTTGAAAGATTTTGAATTTGGGATTAAATGGTGTGTGTTGTAGGACTGTGAGCAAAGGACTGGCATGATCGAGCTGCAGTATTGGGGGTGGGGCGGACAAGGCTAGATGCAGGGAGAGCAGTAGTTGCTATAATAATTCAGGCAAGAGATACTGAAGGCTCAGACCAGAGGGTCAACATTAAAGAGCTGAGGACAGAGGGTGGACAGGGTACAAGAGAAGGAGTGGAGCCAGGGAGGATGCCTCTGTTTTTGGCCTGAGTCACAGGAAGGGTGGAGCTGCCATCCCTGGGGAGGGCATCACACAAAGTAAAGTTGGTGGAGGAGAATCAGGACTTTAATTTTCAACACACTGAGATTGAAATATCTCAAAAACCCCCAAATGGAGATGAAGAGATGCTGCACAGCAGTTGGAGATCCAAGTCTGGAGTGTGGGAGACGTCTGGGCTAGAAATAGAAAAGGAGGAGTTGTCAGTATTTCAAGCCACGGGGTTCAGTGAGATTTCCAATGGAGCACATTTAGAAAAGAAGATACTCCGAAATGAAGAGGTCAGGCAGAAGAGGAGGGATGGGTAAAGGAGGTGGGGGACAGAAACCCAGAGAGGGTGGTGATGTGAGACCCAAGGGAAGAAAGTCACTGAAGCGGGCCCTGGGCAAACTGCCAAGCCTCACTTTCTGCATCTGCTAAATGGGACTTTTAATGCCTCCTTGAAGTTACTGTGAGGATTATAAGTGAGTTAATCCATTTAATAAACATGTACTAAGCATAACTGCTATACTGGGGACATGGATTTGAGCTACATACGGTTCTCTGCCTCGAGTGGGAGGTTACCATTTGTAAAACACCCAGCACAGGGCCTGACCCCAGAAGGTGCTCAGACAGACAACATCACTGCTCGGGTAAGACTAGCAATTGCCTGTGTATGGCCTGTGTGGATTCACACTCTCCTCTGCTTCTTGAGACCAATTAAAATTACTTAGTGCTAATTAGTGAGTTTGGATAAGCAAGGGAATCTCTCCCTTCCCCACAACTCCAACCCTCTCCCTCTAATGCTCGGGTACTCCACAGAACATACGCACTTCTTTCTTGGTTGGGGAATAAGAGCGGGCCACTTCGGGAATTAGTAATTGGTCTTACCTGGCCTAAGCCAAGAGTCTTTGGGGCCCCAGGCCACCCCAGGGAGGCCAGTGACCCAATCAGTCACATTGAGAACACAACTTAGCCCCAACCCCACCTCCCAAGCCTCCACAGAGGTGAAATAAGGCAAAGGGCGGTTTCCAAAGGGGAAGAGAATCAAGGAAGGGGAGCCTGTGGCCTGGAGAGCAGGCCCATGGGAGGCTGGAGCATGTTCATCTCGTTGATGGCCCCCGGACGTGCACGCGGGCTTATGGATGCAACCCACCTTTTCATTTTCCCATGAGCCAAGCAGCGGCCTCCTTCCCCTGTTCACTGGGACTTTGCAGCAGCCTCTCTTGCACGGGCTGGATCTGACTCCAGGGCTCCATGGGTCAGGTAGCCAAGGTGGCCGGAAGCCCCCAGAGCCCAGGAGGCCTCCCTGGGGATGGTCCCCACGGGTCATGGGTTCCTGGCAGTGAGCTGGGACGCTCTCCCAGATGCCGGTCCTGTCCCCTGACGGCCCAGGCCACCTGGCCTGCTGCAGAGGTAGGCTCCTGGGGCCGGCTGTTTTCTTTATGACTCTGGGTGACATTGCACAGGCGCTCAGGTTTCTCTCACAACTGCCTTTGTTTTGATCTACAAAAGTCTGCTGAGTTTCTTTCGGGCCTTGTCATGTTAACAAAAACAAATGTAATAATATGCACTTGAAAAGGCTCGCGTGTCTTGATATTTTAATAAGCTTTTGATTCTACAGGGACCTTGGAGGCTTTTAAAAGTTTAAAGTTAATAAAGAGAGAAAAAGAAAAAAATATATGAATTGTTTTTAATTATTATTATACAGGATTAACCAAGCCAGTTGTGTATAATTAGACGGTAGCTACCTTGCATCGTAGAGGCAGTAAATAGGCCCACGGGGGGCTTCCAGAAGGTTGAGGTGTTTACAAGGCACTGGAGATGTTTTCACCAAGCACATAATCCCCGTTGCAGTTGCTGTTGCTGTTATAATGGATGTGTTCATTACAACCAGAGACTAATATGCGTGTCCATCATCTTTCCAGCACGTTGACTCTTCAGTGGGGGATGGCAGTGGAGGGGTATGATATAATCTGGTGGTCAGATTATTAACAGAGCCCATTAGTATGCAGCTGCCTGTGTGGTTTTATTTTTGTTGCCATGGCCAAGAGGAATTTTAAGTCCAACAAACAATTGCCAAAGGAGTTATGATTAAGATATTGCTAAGACAATGTGGTTAAAAAAAAAAAAAGAAAGAAAGAAAAGCTTCCAGCGCCGGAAGCCATGGGTCACGAGTCCCAGGGCTTTGTGATGAGCCACTCTGTGACTCTGGGGAATTCATTCATTACCTTAGCATTTATGGAGTGCTGTCAGAGGTCAGGCATTGTCTCAGGTGCTGGGGCTGGGGTGGGAAATAACGCATAAGAAACACTGGATCTTTCTTCCCGGGTATTCTCAAACAAGGACATCCCCCAGAGTCGCCTGGGAAGCTTTTCAAGACATATTCACTGAGAACTACAACCCAGAGTCAATAGAACTGGGTGTGACCCTGGGCATACAAGATTTTTGAAAAGTGTTTCAGGGAGTCTGATGGTTGTTGATTGGAGCGGCAGAGATATATAACTAAGCAACAGACAGGAGTGCTTGGCTGATCTGAGCTTCCGGTCCTGTGCTTTTGTAGTGGGGATGATAGTATCTGTCCTAAACATCTGCCTTGTTCAGGTTCCCCGGGAAGCAGACTCTGTGAGGAGCAGCGTGGAGGGAGTTTACTGCAGAGCGCTCTCAGGATAAGTCATCTCGGGATGTGGCTTGGGGCAAGGCAGCTCTCTCCAGCCTGGGCTAGTTCCTGGCTTGAGGCAGAGGACAGTGGTCAGCCAGCACCTCAGCCTGTACTCCCACTAGCCAGAGGAGTGAGGACCTGGGTCCTGGATAGCAGAGGCATGTCATAGCAGCTAGCAGATGTTTCCTACAGAGACAGACACTGAGATGGAACCTGGGAAGTACTTCAGGAGATAAGAAGACACATTTTCTATTATTAACCCATCACCAAAACTTACTCTTGACAATAGATTTTTTATTTTATTCACTTTTGATGTGAGAATGACCTGATGTGACGTCTTACTCCATAATTACTCTTGTTGATTAGGCTGAGCCAGCTGGCTGGGCTAGTCCCCTATGCTTTCCGCAAAGCTCCTCATATGTCCCCTCCTAAACCTACACACTCAGATTGAGAAGGAAACAAAAGGAAAAGACAACCCACAGAATGGGAGAAAACATGTGCAAACAATATGACCAACAAGGGATTAATCTTCAAAATTTACAAACAGCTCAAGTGCCTGTTTGTAAAAAGCAAACTCAATCAAAACATGAGCAGAAGATCTAAACAGACACTTCTCCAAAGAAGACATACAGATGCCAAAAGGCACATGAAAAGATGTTCAACGTTACTATTTATTAGAGAAATGCAAATCAAAATTAAAATGCAATATCACCTCACACCAGTCAGAAGTGGGCATCCTCAAAAGGTCTACGAATAATAAATGTTGGAGAGAGTGTGGAGGAAAGGGAGCCCTTCTACCTGTTGGTGAGAATGTAAACTGGAGCAGTCACAACAGAGAACACTATGGAAGTTCCTTAAAAAACTAAAAGTAGAGCTACCATATGACCCAGCAATCCCACTCTTAGGCACATACCTGAGAAAACCATAATTTGCAAAGACAAGTGCACCCCAATGTCCACTGCAGCAATATTTACAATAGCCAAGAAGAGAAGCGACCTAAATGGCCATCGACAGATGAATGGATAGAGGACGTGCTGCATATATACAAGGACATACTACTCAGCCCCTGAAAATAATGAAATAACGCCATTTGAAGCAACACGGATGAACCTAGAGATTATCATACTGAGTGAAGTAAGTCAGAGAAAGATAAATATCATACGATATGACTTATATGTGGAGTATTTAAAAAATGATACAGATGAACTTATTTACAAACCAGAAATAGACTCACAGTCTTATAGAATGAACTTATGGTTACTGAGGGGAAGGGAGGGGAGAAGGGATAGATTGGAAGTTTGGGATTGACATGTACACACTAGTATATTTAAAAGAGATACTCGACAAGGACCTACTGTATAGCACAGGGACCTCTGCTCAATATTCTGTAATAACCTAAATGGGGAAAGAATTCAAAAAGAATAGATAAGTGTGTATGTATAGCGATCACTTTGCTGTGCGCTTGAACACAACACTGTTACTCAACTAGACTCCAAAATAAAATAAAATCAAAAAGAGAGAGAGAAGGTACGCTTCCAGGGAGAAAAGAACTGACGTGGAAAGAGACGTAAATGGCCTGAGGTCTCCTGCTGCACTTTAAACCAGCTCGCAAGTTCCACTTGCAGTTGTACTACTGCAAGTATTTAAAAGGTGGTCATTTTTTAAATTCCCATGTGTCAAATTTTTTCTTGATTCCCCTACTCAAGAATGAGTTGCTGGACTTGTTTCACCCATTCAAGCAGGGAGTTTAAACCTGTGCTTCTCCATTCCAGCACTGAGAAACCAAAGGGTTAATTAAAATGACCTTTAAGACCTTCACTGATATATTCCTGGCACCCATGAGATGAGTCTCCATCATAAATCTTGACTTAGGAATGCACCTGCTGCCTGCAAGCACATTCCCCCACAGCCTAGGTTAACTATACAATTGTCACAATGGCCCCTTGGAGATGTAAAGTACAGGTCTGGGTCACCATCCACCTGATTCTACTCTGTAAGTTACCAAGTAATAAATGGATCCACTGATTACAGGGAGCTGCCTGCCCCATTCTTCAGTCTCAAGGTACCTCCTCAGTGCAGTGGGCAAGTTTTGCTCCCTCTGTCCTCAGACACCATGGAAAAGAGCAAAATTCAAAATGTGATGTTGTCTTTAATGGATGCTTATTGACTGTGCACCATCATAAAATCAAAAACCATCGTAAATTGGAAACCATCTATAATTGCTTAAACTGAAATCTGGGTTAGATTTTCTGCAAATCACACGTGTACCAACTTGTGCTTGGGGAAAATAATTATAATATGAAAATTAATAAATGATTTTAAAAGCACACAAAAAAATAAAATGACCTTTAAGATTTCTCTGGATTTAACCTTCTCTGATGATCCATGTATTTACCCTGGGCTGGGAAGACAAATTTTCCTCTCAGACAAGAGCAGGCAATACAAGGAGACCTCCAAGTAGAAGCCTGCTTTGCTAGAATTAAAGCTTTATAAAAAGTCTCTAAATAATCACATAGTTGGAAGATTTTTCTCCATGCAGCTTTTCCAGTGCTGTCTCTTCCTTGCCTACACTGTGGAGCAGGCAATTCAATAAGTGATTATACACAGGGCAGGGTGCGGGTGCAAACAGGAAGATTCTACGCAATGGGAAAAAATTGATTGAAAATAGGGTAAAAAGTTAGTCTCCTTCATTGCCTTGGCAGGCATTGTCCATTACACTTCATCCTCTTCCTCAAATCCTGTTTACCCATGTTCCTAATGTAGTCAAACAATCTACTGTGTCAAATTTTTAAAAACTTTCTTTCATTTTAAGAGCCACGTCTCATCAAAGCTGCTCTATCTCTCAACATGTTCAAGAATATTTTAAACAACAAGAAACACTCCATGCAACCTCACTGGCGCCTAGAGATCTCTGCTCTGGGAATCGAAAACTGTAAACCAGTTCACTGGGGGATAGTATGCCAATATACACAGAGAGCTAGAAAAATACTTGGAACTTGAGGACCTAGATGGCAAGTTGGAAATGAATTTTCAATATACTCACTTGGCTTCTAGGCCTTTGAGCTTCAACCACAGGCTATTTTATTGGACAGATATATAAACAACTATTTGCATAAATACGTATTTGTATAAAAATTACATAATTTCTTCCTCTGGAGCTGGAAGAAATGGGGCCATCAGGACAACCTGCCAGGCCTGGAACCAGACTACTGTGGGGGCCTGAAAGGGAAATTAGGAGGTGAAGTAGCTACCAAGTTTTGGGGACCAAGAAAAGTGAATATATGCAAAATGGCTAAAGAAAAGATAAAAGAAATACTTTGGAGCAGAAATGACTAGGAGGAATGTTAAGGGTCTGCTTTTATCGTGCTGTGTAGGAGGAGGTAAAAGTACTGAGAATCCAACAAGGCACACCCACCCCCCTGCTAGAGCTGTGAGCAGTAATAGACAGAATTTTTAAAAATGAAATTTGAGACAGGCATTAGAGAGGAAACCAAATTTCCATGTTCCTGAGGGGGAAGGTGAACACACTCAGGGCATTTGAAAATTGAGGTTGAATTAAACTCTGGGAAATATTTTCTATTGTTGGCAACCAATCCATGCTGGCCCACTGGGATGGAGTACATCATCTAACAAGACGTATTCATTTCTAATTTCTTTTAACTCCAAGGAAAATCCTTCCTGAATTCTCCACAAGTCTCCGCAGTGTTTACTAAGTGAGATAACTTGGTGCCCTCCACAGCCTTCACTAACTTACTATCCACTCGCTCCTCCGAATCAATAATAAACACATTAAATAACAGTGGTCCCCAAACGGACCCCTAAAGGCACCACACTATTAACCTCCCTCCCCTCGGAGAGACTGGCTGGCGCTGTTTTCTTCTGCTTAGCGGGTCTTGTAAGAATCTCCAGTTTTTCCATTCTGGTTTCCTCGGGGTGTATGCCCAGCAATGGAATTGCTGGGTCGCATGGCAGTTCTGTTTCCAGTTTTTTAAGGAATCTCCACACTGTTTTCCATAGAGGCTGTACCAGTTTGCATTCCCACCCTCAGTTAAAAAAAAAAAAAAAAAGAATCTCCAGTCTTTGCTGCTGCTGGGCTGGGAGAAGAGTCCACCTCTGCTTTGCTCTTCCCTCTAAGGCCTCACGACAATCAGGCCTGGACACGGGGTGCAGGGCTGGGGTGGGGCGACACCAGTTGCTCTGATGGGAGGCCCTGGAGGTTGAGCAAAGGAGGAGAAGCAGCAGGGAGAAAACAGTTCATTGCCTCGCTGGAACCTCAAGCCTGCGGCCATTTTCCACTCCCATTGAGAAATGTCAGTGTTCTCCCCCGCCGTCTGGCGGAGGCAGACATGACCAGGTGTCCCCACGCAGAGTGGGCTCTCACAGTTGGGCTGCGTGTGTGTCGGGAAGCTAAATAGGGAGCCCGCTCGGTGCGCCGCCCCCCGGCTTCTGCCGGCCAGACGCGGCGGCCCCATCTGGTGGCGGGGACGTCAGAAATAGCCGCCGAGCAGCTATCCTGCTCTCACCGCCTGACTCCGGCAGCGCCCCCAG
The DNA here is from genome assembly GCF_014754425.2 of Oryx dammah. Taxonomy (NCBI): domain Eukaryota; kingdom Metazoa; phylum Chordata; class Mammalia; order Artiodactyla; family Bovidae; genus Oryx; species Oryx dammah. Next base: position 3,763,656 of record NW_024070189.1, on the reverse strand, counting down.
AAGCCCCGATGACCCGCCGCTGGGAGCCCCCTCCTTCTCCATCCTCCACTGCAACCATCCGGAGGTGAGTGGTCCTGCTCACACCTCCTGACTCCAGCGGTCCCCTCCCAGACCCTCTGACGCCCTGCCGCTAGGAGCCCCTTCCCTTCCTTCTCCATCCTCCACACCCGACCCCTCTGCTCCGTCCACTGTAACCATCCAGAGGTGGGCTCGAGGGGAGAAGGGCTCGAGGGGCTGGGGGCTGGACGTGACCACAGGAGCAAGCGGTCACCCAGCTAAAAGAGGGGACGGGAGGCTGGGAGACACCAGACTGCCCATGGTACCAGGGGGCCAGATGGCTGACCCTGCAAAAAAATCTCAAAAGTCATTCCTAAGTGAGTCAAACTGTTCTAAAGATCCGTGGGGCTTTTCTACGCTTCCATCTACACACGTGCATAGATGGGAAGAGTTTGGGACCAGAGCATTATTGACCTCTACAAAGTGCCAAGAATGTATTCAGAGTTCAGACAAGGCGAGGGTTTAGGATAAGGAAAATATGTTACCAAATTAAAGATTTAGAGGCCATTCTTATCAGAAGGAGGTAATATAACAGAAGGTATTTTCTTCCTAAAAATCATCTTTAAAAAAAAGAAAGAGAAAACTCGGGCTTTACTTTACACAGTATTGGAGATACAGGAATGGTCAAAGAGAGCCAAGTCACTTTGCAGAAATTAATTGAGTGCCACTATATTCCTGGGCACAAGGAATGCAAGGAGATATCTCCTGGCCTCCATTGGCCCTGGCCTGCTGAGACAGCCGGACAAGGGGAGGGCTGGCAGAGGAGGTAGACCATCCAGCGGCCAATTCTGCTTTTGGTAAAGAGAGTTCTCCAACCTGATGGACCTTGAGTTTGAACAAACTCCAGGAGTTGGTGATGGACAGGGAGGCCTGGCATGCTCAGCCCACGGGGTCACAAAGGGTCAGACATAACTGAGCGACAAAGGAGAGTTTGGGAAGTGTCCGGAGAGGACACAGTGCCGTCTAAGTTACAGAGACCAGGGCGTTTTCAGCAGGCCTGAGAAACAGCAATTGGATCCACTGAGGCATGGAGTTCCTGGTGGGGAGACTGGCTGACATGGACTGGGCAAGAAGGCCATAAATGTGGGACAATGAAGCCTTTGCACCGAGCACGTGGTAGCCGCAGGTTAATGCTGAATTTATAGCTCTCGATTGTCACCTGAAGAATCCTCCCACTCTGGTTCACCCTCACGTAGGCTAACCAGAATATTTACATCTCTCTTAGCTTAGATCTCCTATGGAGGAGTCATCCCTGAACCGTGGCCCCATCAGTATCATTTCCCAGAACACTCCCACTTTCACTGGGAATGTATAGGCATGTCTACCCTGATGGACACTCCCTTCATAAAGTAGATAAAAAGTTCTGGTCCAGCTAATGCTGGGCCAGGCCTCCCTCCTGGGTTCACACGCACAAGCCGTCAAGCTCTACGGAAAGCCCTCCCAGCCCTTCCTAATATACTCGCGCAGCTCCACGCACCTCCTCTCCGCATCGCTGTTGATTGAGATCTGAGCAGAGACATTACTTTGCCAACAAAGGTCCATCTAGTCAAGGCTATGGTTTTTCCAGTAGTCATGTATGGATGTGAGAGTTGGACTATAAAGAAAGCTGAGCGCCGAAGAATTGAGGCTTTTGAACTGTGGTGTTGGAGAAGACTCTTGAGAGTCCCTTGGACTGCAAGGAGATCAAACTAGTCAAAACTAAAGGAAATCAGTCCTGGATAATCATTGGAAGGACTGATGCTGAAGCTCCAATACTTTGGCCACCTGATATGAAGAGCCGACTCACTTGAAAAGACCCTGATGCTGGGAAAGATTGAAGGCAGGAGGAGAAGGGGACGACAGAGGATGAGATGGTTGGATGGCATCACCGACTTGATGGATGTGAGTCTGAATAAACTCCGGGAGTTGGTGATGGACGGGGAGGCCTGGCGTGCCGCGGTTCATGGGGTCGCAAAGAGTCGGACACGACTGAGTGACTGAACTGAATGGAACTGTCCTTTCTCTTGGAGGACAGTGGGGTGGCTTCCCTCTCTGCTGAGCCTCTTACTTCATGCCTGTCTGGCGCACCCTGTACATCAGGAAATCACTGTTTCTCAAAGTTTTAGAAGAGCTAGTGCTTACTGAGAATGTTGTGTTTAATCTTCCGCACCCGTCTATAAAATCAATGGTATGCATTCATCCCCTCCTACAGATAAGTAAATGGAGAATCGAAGGGTTCGTGACCTGTGAGTGGCAACCAGAGGCAGAGCAGGGGTCCGGACTCTGGCCCCTGGCTCCAGGCCCAGGCTGCACAAGCCTGCATGAGGCCTGGTGGCCGTAAAGGAAGGCGCAGTGGCCCAAGAAGGGGAGGCGAGGAAGGTGGTGGACAAGGATTGAGCAGGGTATGAAATCCTTTCTTCCCTTTAGGCTCGAGGGACCCGGGCTCCTGGCTTTACCCCCAGCTCCCAACTTTGGTCCGTGATAAGGCTGGACGTCCTCCAAGGTGGTGCCCGCCTCCCGACCACCCCCTGCAGCCCTGCACTGCCCACTTCAAGCTGCTGAGGCTTTCCCCTGGTGCCCGTCAGCACCAGGCCCCCACACAGGCTCCTCACTCTTGCCTCCAACCAGGGCCCTGTTGGGAGGAGCATCTCCACACAGGTGAGAGGCCAGGGGTAGGGGTCAAGGGGCGCACAGTTCCCAGGAAGTACAGGAGACGACTTGGAAACTGTCACCACCTGCTTGAGTCTTAAGTGTCCCATAACCCCCCCCGAGCCTGGGGTTCACAGGGCCCCCCAAAGTCTGAATCCTTCTCTGTTTCAAAGCCGTTTCGTTACCTTGAAGTCTTCATTTGATGCCAAGCGGACGTTTTGTCCTGTCCTGAAAGTCAAGCTGGCGTCCTCAGGGTGGTTTTCTTAAATAGACTGAACGCTGACCTGTGCTATGCGCTTTACACTGATCGTCTCATTTCATCCTCACAGCAACCGGCTAGGAGGTGCTAGTATCTCACATTTACAGGCGCAGAAACCAAGGCTCAGAGGAACGAGGGCACTTAGTCACCAGGGAGTGGATGGCGGAGCTGGGATAAATGACCACTAGGGTACTATGGTCTAAGAGCCCATTATGGCTGCCAGGATACTATAATGTTTTTCCATTTGGGGCTCTTGCAAACAAGAGTTTTGAGCAAGTCAAGTCTATTACCCAAAATATCATAAGGAATCAATGTGAGGATTTCTTTCTTAATCAAAAGTTTGATTGTTTAATGACCTTTTCTCTAAAGAAAATGAGCTACCAGATGAAAAAAACCCCATCTTGGTTTGCAATCCTAATTCCAGCAGGCCTAATCTTTATCTTTATAGAGAAAAATGCAGGGGAAAAGGGAGGGGGATGGGGCAAAATTGTCTGAATGGTTTCATTTGGGGATTTTTTTTTTTTAAACAGTTTTTGTCTAAGAAATTAAATGTGACAAGAAATTAATCCACATTGTGATCTAATTATTTTTAGAATTATGAGGAAAATGTAAGGTGTCTCAACTGTTTAATTTTGAAAGGTGTCTGTGAAAATTAACTTTTATTACCTTTCATAAAGATTTTTAGTTTGTTTGCTGTTGTTAAATGGCATTTTCAGGAGTCACTGATGTTGCTCTTGCTGCCATGCAAGGTCACCAGCGTGTAAGGTAGAGCGTCTTACAAAGTCTGGCTTTAAAGAACATGAGACATAGGATGATCTGAGCTCGTCCAAATGTAATTTATCAAATTTATTAATCATAATGTGGGAGTGAGTTAAAGGCCCAACCATTTTCCTGGCTTCCTTTATGTCTCTGAAGGGTCAGCTGTTAAGCAGGAAGGGACCCCAAACACGGGGAACTTCCTTGTGAGGTGTTAAAAGCAGTGTCAATCTGAACTTTAAAAATTAAAGTAAGACCAACAATATGGGAAAAGTGGTTAAAGGGGATGGAATTAACTAACATAGTTTAAAATATTTGGATTCGGAAAGAAATCAAAATGGTGACATTTTAATAAGGAATGTTTTGGAGATGCTAAATCCCATCCATCTTTCACCAAATGTGTCCCCCAATTTCAGATCCAGTGACCCAAATTCAGAAAACTGAAAATGGTCTTCAGGAGGATCCAGGAAGCACCAAACTCAAGAGTGTCCTCTGGGAGGGAACCGGCCAAAGCCATCTACTTTCAGGAAAAGTGGGAGAAGAAGTCACAAGTAAAGTTGAGAGGAAAGGAAAGGGGAGAACGTGGGGCCCCTGAAAGAGAGGGCCCACGGTGGCGGTGGGGCCCCCAGTGCTGCAGGAAGGAGCTCCAGGGGTGGGGAAGCCAAGAGATGCTATGCTTTCATTAGTTGCCAGCTCTGTGGGCCCTTTCCTCATTTGCAATCCTCAATTCAGGGCTGGCATCTGCGATCCCAGACACTGGTCCTCCTGAGGACCTCCTATAAGCCCCAGGGAAGCTCACATTCAGGTTTCTCATCCTAGATCCTCAACGCAAACGGCAACCACGTCCAAATGCCACACCAGCCAGTGGCTGAGCAGGGAGCTGGAGGGGCAGGACTCCACCTTGGAGTACAGGAGGATGTCATCAGTCAAAGCTCTTAGGTAAGAGAGGCGACAAATTAATTCAGTTGTCAAATTCTTCCCTTCATAAAGTTCAGATGCAATCGACTTTTACATAACAAGGCACCATCTCCCAGCAGCGCCAGGTTTCCATTTACTTGTTTCTCTCCTTTCTCCAGCTGGAGACACCAAAGGTACTCACCCACCAAGGTGGCATTCGGGGCAGCCACACATGGCTGCTGATGTGCACTGCCCTGGAATTTGTCCCTCTGGGTCTCTGTGTCACGTGGGTGAAGTACGATACTGCTTCTTAACATTGACAGCTGATGGACATTTAACAACGGAGCTGTGAATAGTTTTTTAACAAAAATATGTAACAAGACATATTTAAAAAGGTAAATAAAAATATAGCCTTTAAATAATGGACATTAAAAATTTTTTAACTTTAAATAGACTTTGGACATTTTAAAAGAAACAAATAGAAATACATAACAATAAAATTTACCATCTTACCCATTTTTAAGTGTACAATATAATAGTGCTGGGCTTCCCTGGTGGCTCCGTGGTAAAGCATCTGCCTGCCGGTGCAGGAGATCTAGGTTCAATCCCTGGATCAGGAAGATCCCCGGGAGAAGGAAATGGCAACCCACTCCAGTGTTCTTGCCTAGGAAATTCCACGGACAGAGAGCCTGGTGGGCTACAGTCCCTGGGGTTGCAAAGCAGCTGGACATAACTGAAAAGCAACACAGTAGTGCTGCTGCTGCTGCTGCTTAGTCGCTGCAGTCGTGTCTGACTCTGTGCGACCCCAGAGACGGCAGCCCACCAGGCTCCCCCGTCCCTGGGATTCTCCAGGCAAGAACACTGGAGTGGGTTGCCATTTCCTTCTCCAATGCATGAAAGTGAAAAGCGAAAGTGAAGTCGCTCGGTTGTGTCTGACTCTTAGCGACCCCATGGACTGCAGCCCACCAGGCTCCTCCATCCATGGGATTGTCCAGGCGAGAGGACTGGAGTGGGGTGCCATCGCTTCTTCGACAGTAGTACTGGCTACAAGCATCTTGTTGCAAGACAAATCTCTAGAAATTTTTCATCTTGCGAAACTGAATCTCTGTATCCACTGGACGACAGTCCCCTTTTCCCTGTCCCCAGCCCCTGGCAACTACCATATTCACCTTTCTGCTGGAGAAAATTTTATTTTAAAATATAATTTTAACTTCTTCATTTTTAAGGTTTACTTTCATTTATACTTTTACAAAAATACATTCAAATTGTATGTATTTTAATAAAATTATATCTTATTATTTTAATTCTTTAGACATTACTTACAAGAGAACACAAATTATATGAAAAATCTTGACTGGAACATTTAATTAGTGGTTCGGTGAAATGAAGGCAAATAACACATTTATTGGAATAAATTATGATTTTTATGAATTAGGTACATCTTATTTTTTATTCATTCAAATATCTCTAGCTCATCAGCATAACACTCAAGACATATGCAATAACAATTAATTCAGTCAGTTTTGACATTTTGCCAACTTTAAGTCCTATAAAGGCTATAATTATACTCATGTTTTTCAGTTTTGTCTCTATGAAATATGTTTTTCAGGGAAGGAAAATAGAACATATTTTGTTTAACGGTTTATTAGCTTTAAATATTTAGACATATGGTACGTGGGCCTCTATTTGTACTCTTGTCTGCCCCCCCAAATATAAGCCTGCTGGGTTGTAATTGCATGTCTAATTATCTGTCTTCACCACGTTACCATAAATGTTTAAGGGGCTATTATTTGTTTTATCATTGTAACCCCAGTGTTTGGCATAAACCTGGTGTATAGCTGATCCTCCGAGAAATGTGTTGAATTATACTGAAGTCACTATTGATGACAACTAATTGAGCTATTGAGTGAGCCATTGTATCAAAAATTCACGTGGGTTCATACCAAGGGCTACAGGCAGCCAGTCTTGCTAAGGCCCCGATCCCATGTGTAATATAAAGCTACCTACTTTGCAAGGTTGTTGTGAAGATTAGGAGAGAGAATTCACATGAGGCACTTAGCTCAGGTCTGGTGCCGGTATCCACTCAATAAGTGACGGCAATAATACACGTAGTAGCTTTGTAATAACAGTGCTCCTGGAAGAGGTGGTGGTGATAGTCATAACGACGGCAGTTGATGGGGAAACTCAGGAAAAAGTGTCTGTGCTCTCAGATGATCAGGAAGGTCCTCGTGAAGAAAAGCACCGAGGTATTAGAGTTTCTACTGGTAAGTCACTTCAGTCGTGTCCGACTCTGTGCGACCCCATAGACGGCAGCCCACCAGGCTCCCCCGTCCCTGGGATTCTCCAAGCAAGAACACTGGAGTGGGCTGCCATTTCCTTCTCCAATGTATGAAAGTGAAAAGTGAAAGTGAAAGTGAAGTCGTGTCCGACTCTTGGCGACCCCATGGACTGCAGCCCACCAGGCTCCTCCGTCCATGGGAGTTGAGGGTACCTGAAAAAATTTAGTTTTGAAAAGATGTGTCAAGGAGTCTAAGCTAGATTAAAAAAAGAAGATAAAGGTGAACTGGGGGAACGCATAGTGGATGAAAGCAGCAAGAGAGAGGAGAGGGTGGTAGAGCTGAACATTACAAGCCAGTGGAGCTGGCTTGCAGGGGAAGAAGGCCAGGGAGTCACATAGAAAGCAGTAACAGCAAGAAGCAAAGTGGACTGATTCTGAACCCTCTTGCAGCCTTGAGGCTCACTGGACGGGAACGGTTTGAGTTACAGCATGAAAGAGCTTCAGGGGATGCAAAATATGGGGGAAAGACAAAAGCTTCAATTAAGAGACTGAGCTAAAGAGAGTACACTGGTGAAAGATTATAGACCAGGTTTCCTGGATTAGGGCAACTCTAGACAGCAAGGTGGAAGCGTGGACACTGTTGTGTTGAGGACTGGGTCAGGGGCCAGGAAGAAAACAATGACAAAGCAGTTCAGCAGGATGCTGTAATATAATAGCATATATATGTGATATATGATAGAATAGCATCCCAGTCCTATCACCGAATCTCTATATGTAATATATGATAGAATAGCATCCCAGTCCTATCACCAAATCTCTATCTATAATATAGAATATAATATTGTCCCAGTCCTATCAATCACCAAATCTCTATGAAGGTAGGTAAGCTACCCAACTTTCCATGTCCTTCTTTTCATTGCAAACATAAACTCAATAGCTAAATGGGTAAGGAATCTGCCTGCAATGCAGGAGACTTGGGTTCGACCCCTGGGTCAGGAAGATCCTCTGGAGAAGGAAATGGCAACCCACTCCAGTATTCTTGCCTGGAGAATCACACAGACAGAGGAGCCTAGCGGGCTACAGTCCACAGAGTCGCACAGAGTTGGACACCACTTAGCATCTAAACCACCACCTAACTTAACAGTTGACAGTGGGTTCTGACATCTTTGGACTTCCCTGGTGGCTCAGCCGGTAAAACGTCTGTCTACAATGTGAGAGACCTGGGTTCGATCCCTGGGTTGGGAAGATTCCCTAGAGAAGGAAATGGCAACCCACTTTAGTACTCTTGCCTTGAAAATGCCATGGACCGATGAGCTTGGTGCAGGCTACTATCCATGGGGTCGCAAAGAGTCGGGCACAACTGAGCGACTTCACTTCACTTTCACTTATGTATCAATGAAAAATTAAAATTATATAAACATTTGGAGGCCTGGAAAAGTGAAACATGTTTTAGAAATATAAGGTAGTGATTAGGATCCCCATGAAGTCAGACAGGGTTCTTGGTTCAAACATTCCGAAGAAAGTGAAGTCGCTCAGTCATGTCCGACTCTTTGTGACCCCATGGACTATAGCCCCCCAGGCTCCCCTGTCCATGGGATTTTCTAGGCAAGGGTACTAGAGTGGGTTGCCATTTCCTTCTCATTCCAAATACACTAGGAAATACATAGATACCGGTGGGAAGCCAGTGGGACAATGGCTTCAACTACCTGATGGATTTTTGTGAAACACAAGTGATCTAGAACATCAGTCGTAACAATAACCTCAACCACTGGCATGTTATAAGTCAAGCTGGATGAAGAGGTACATGAAGAAAGGAGAGAGGAGACTAGGGGATAGAAGCAAGGCCAGACATCTGGGTGGTTCTGTGAAGCCAAAGAATGGGGGTGATGGAGGAAAGCACTGCATAGGCAGGGCTTCCACTGCCCTACCAGAGTCACTCACCCCAGTACTCTTGCCTGGAAAATCCCATGGACAGAGGAGCCCCGTGGAATGCAGTGCCTGGGGTCGCAAAGAGTCGGAAATGACTGAGCGACTTCACTTTCACTGGAGACACAGCTCCATCACAGGCCACAAACTCAGTAGTCTTGAGTGAGGAAACAGGATAATTTAACAAGACATATGTTCAGTTCAGTTCAGTCGCTCAGTTGTGTCTGACTCTTTTGACCCCATGGACTGCAGCAGGCCAGGCCTCCCTGTCCCTCACCAACTCCCAGAGTTTACTCAAACTCATGTCCATCAAGTCGGTGATGCCATCCAACCATCTCATCCTCTGTCATCCCCTTCTCCTCCTGCCCTCGATCTTTCCCAGCATCAGGGCCTTTTCAAATGAGTCAGCTCTTCACATCAGGTGGCCAGCGTATTGGAGTTGCAGCTTCAACATCAGTCCTTCCAAAGAATATTCACAGATGATCTCCTTTAGGGTGGACTGGTTGGATCTCCTTGCAGTCCAAGGGACTCTCAAGAGTCTTCTCCAACACCACGGTTCAAAAGCATCAATTCTTCAGTGTTCAGCTTTCTTTATAGTCCAACTCTCACATCCATACATGACTACTGGAAAAACCATAGCCCTGACTAGACAGACCTTTGCTGACACAGTAATGTCTCTGCTTTTTAATATGTTGTCTAGGTTGGTCAAAATTTTTCTTCCAAGGAGTAAGCGTCTTGTTATTTCATGGCTGCAATCACCATCTGCAGAGATTTTGGAGGCTGCCCCCACCAAAAAAATCTGACACTGTTTCCACTGTTTCTCCATCTATTTCCCATGAAGTGATGGGACTGGATGCCATGATTTTCGTTTTCTGAATGTTGAGCTTTAAGCCAACTTTTTCACTCTCCTCCTTCACTTTCATCAAGAGGCTCTTTAGTTCTTCTTCACTTACTACCATAAGGGTGGTGTCATATGCATACCTAAGGTTATGGAAATTTCTCCCAGCAATCTTGATTCCAGCTTGTGCTTCCTCCAGCCCAGCATTTCTCATGATATACTCTGCATATAAGTTAAATAAGCAGGGTGACAATATACAGCCTCGATGTACTCCTTTTCCTATTTGGAACCAGTCTGTTGTTCCATGTCCAGTTCTAACTGTTGCTTCTTGACCTGCATGCAGATTTCTCAAGAGGCAAGTCAGGTGGTCTGGTATTCCCATCTCTTTCAGTATTTTCCACAGTTTATTGTGATCCACACAGTCAAGGGCTTTGGCATAGTCAATAAAGCAGAAATAGATGTTTTTCTGGAACTTTCTTGCCTTTTCAATGATCCAGCAGATGTTGGCAATTTGATCTCTGGTTCCTCTGCCTTTTCTAAAACCAGCTTGAACATCAGGGAGTTCACGGTTCATGTATTGCTGAAGCCTGGCTTGGAGAATTTTGAGCATTACTTTACTAGTGTGTGAGATGAGTGCAATTGTGCGGTAGTTTGAGCATTCTTTGGCATTGCCTTTCTTTGGGATTGGAATGAAAACTGAGCTTTTCCAGTCCTGTGGCCACTGCTGAGTTTTCCAAACTTGCTGGCATATTGAGTACAGTACTTTCACAGCATCATCTTTCAGGATTTAAAATAGCTCAATAGGAATTCCATCACCTCTACTAGCTTTGTTCATAGTGATGCTTTCTAAGGCCCACTTGACTTCACATTCCAAGATGTCTGGCTCTAGGTGAGTGATCACACCATCGTGATTATCCGGGTCGTGAAGATCTTTTTTGTACAGTTCTGTGTATTCTTGCCACCTCTTCTTAAAATCTTCTGCTTCTGTTAGGTCCATACCATTTCTGTCCTTTATTAAGCCAATTTTTGCATGAAATGTTCCCTTGGTATCTCTAATTTTCCTAAAGAGATCTCTAGTCTTTCCCATTCTATTGTTTTCCTCTATTTCTTTGCATTGATCACCGAGGAAGGCTTTACCTCTCCTTGTTATTTTTTAGAACTCTGCATTCAGATGGGTATATCTTTCATTTTCGCCTTTGCTTTTGGTTTCTCCTCTTTTCACAGCTGTTTGTAAGGACTCCTCAGCCATTTTGCTTTTTTGCATTTCTTTTTCTTGGGGATGGTCTTGCTTCCTGTCTCCTGTACAGTGTCACGAACCTCCGTCCATAGTTCACCAGGCCCTCTGTATCAGGTCTAGGCCCTTAAATCTATTTCTGACTTTCACTGTATAATTGTTAGCGATTTGATTTAGGTCATACCTGAATGGTCTAGCGGTTTTCCCTACTTTCTTCAATTTAAGTGTGAATTTGGCAATAAGGAGTTCATGATCTGAGCCACAGTCAGCTCCCGGTCTTGTTTTTGTTGACTGTATACAGCTTCTCCATCTTTGGCTGCAAAGAATATCATCAATCTGATTTCGGTGTTGACCATCTGGTGATGTCCATGTGTAGAGTCATCTCTTGTGTTGTTGGAAGAGGGTGTTTGCTATGACCCGTGCATTTTTTTGGCAGAACTCTAGTGGCCTTTGCCCTGCTTCATTCTGTATTCCAAGGCCAAATTTGCCTGTTACTCCAGGTATTTCTTGACTTCCTACTTTTGCATTCCAGTCCCCTATAATGAAAAGGACATCCTTTTTGGGTGTTAATTCTAGAAGGTCTTATAGGTCTTCATAGCACCGTTCAACTTCAGCTTCTTCAGCATTACTGGTTGGGGCATAGACTTGGATTACTGTGATATTAAATGGTTTGCCTTAGAAATGAATAGAGATTATTCTATCGTTTTTGAGACTGCATCCAAGTACTGCATTTTAGACTCTTTTGTTGACTGTGATGGCTACTCCATTTCTTCTAAGGGATTCCTGCCCACAGTAGTAGATATAATGGTCATGTGAGTTAAATTCATCCATTCCAGTACATTTTAGCTCACTGATTCCTAAAATGTTGACGTTCACTCTTGCCATCTCCTGTTTGACCACTTCCAATTTGCCTTGATTCATGGACCTGACATTCCAGGTTCTTATGCAATATTGCTCTTTACAGCATCAGACCTTGCTTTCATCACCAGTCACATCCACAACTGGGTGTTGTTTTTGCTTTGGCTCCATCTCTTCATTCTTTCTGGAGGTATTTCTCCACTGATCTCCAGTAGCATATTGGGCACCTACTGACCTGGGGAGTTCCTCTTTCAGTGTCCTATCTTGTTGCCTTTTCATACTGTTCCTGGGGTTCTCAAGGCAGGAATACTGAAGTGGTTTGCCATTCCCTTCTCCAGTGGACTACATTTCATCACAGTTCCATCACAGTCCACAGACTCAGCAGTCTTGATTGAGGAAACAAAGGATAATTTGACAAGACATACATTAGCCTCGTGGAAGGCTCTGAGTCATATTCGAGTGGAACAGTGATGCTGTTTTCCTGGTTTTAGCAATATTTTTTCCCCAAAGCTTGGCTATATAGTTTTCGTCATGCGTCTGCAGAAAGTTGTAATGCACTGTAGTCTCTCACATGTTAATACATCACACTGAGCGTTGACAGGATGGGCATTTAATTATCTGGGGGGTTGCTCTACTTTCTTTGTTTTGTGAGTAACAAACTCATTCTGTAACAAAGTGTGAGGTACTTACAGCTTCTCTGAAACACCAGGGACTCTGCCTGAAGTCACACAGGGATTCAGCTCTTCACAGGTACCCCAAGAGGGTAAGTGAAGCAATTATCTGGAGATTTCAGGAAAATCACTGACTCATCTTAATTATTTGGATATAAGGAAAATCCAATTTCAACAAACTTTAAGGCACTGTCCTAATTGCTTTGAATGTGGAATACTGTTTACCAGGAGTGACTCATCATTTGGGCCTTAGATCTCTGTCGTATAGGCTGTTATCACTGTAATGGTGTCTGGGATAATTAGATTTAACCCGCTTGAATTATCTAGAAAATGGCCCTAAATTATCACTTCATTTTTGTAAAAGTATGTAATTCACCTTGAGTAGAGACAAGCAGAAAATACCCTTATCAGTAATGTACTTGGATTTGCAGACCATGAACTCCGCCACAGTCAAATTATAGTTCTTACAACAGAGTTTATTCCGAGTTCACTGGAATAAGGGCAGCAGTGGGCTTCGGCTCCTTGTCCTAGTCAGTTTCGCATCCCAGGCTACTTCTGTAGGTCAGCCTGCACATGGTTTAGTTCAGCTGTTTCTGGGTATTGTCATTCCTTAGTCTGGCCTTTCACGTGGGCTAGTTGTGTGAGCTATTTCATTTGCCAAGGTCATCACTCCCTGGCTGTGTTTAAGTAATACTCAGCGTTCAAAAAACAAAGATCAAGGCATCCGGTCCCATCACTTCATGGCAAATAGATGGGGAAACAATGGAAACAGTGACAGACTTCATTTTCTTGGGCTCCAAAATCACTGCAGATGGTGACTGCAGCCATGAAATTAAAAGATGATTGCTCCTTGGAAGAAATGCTATGACCAACCTAGACAGCATATTAAAAAGCAGAGACATTACTTTGCCAACAAAGGTCTGTCTAGTCAAAGTTATGGTTTTTCCAGGAGTTATTTCCAACTCCATATAGAGTTGGACCGTAAAGAAGGCTGAGCACCAAAGAATTGATGCTTTTGAACTGTGGTGTTGGAGAAGACTCTTGAGAGTCCCTTGGACAGCAAGGAGGTCCAACCAGCCCATCCTAAAGGAAATCAGTCCTGAATATTCATTGGAAGGACTGATGCTGAAGCTGAAGCTCCAGTACTTTGGCCATCTGATATGAAGAACTGACTCATTTGAAAAGACCCTGATGCTGGGAAAGATTGAAGGAGGGAGGAGAAGGGGACAACAGAGGATGAGGTGGTTGGATGGCATCACCGACTCAATAGACATGAGTTTGAGCAAACTCCAGGAGTTGGTGATGGACAGTGAGACCTGGCGTGCTGCAGTCCATGGGGTCACAAAGAGTCAGACACGACTGAGCGACTGAACTGAACAGGAGTGTATGAGGTCTTGTAACTGCATTTTAACACCATTATAAAGGCTTTAAGTGCTACAAAGCCGCAAGATGAACCCCATTAAAAAACGGACGAGCAGCCTACCAAAGTATTAGCTGAAGGCCTAGCATGGTGTTTTCTCTACAGAGGAGGCATGGATGTTTCCTAAGTAAACGAGAACCTGGTGTGCCCCCTGTTAAAAGACAGCTGCCAAAGAGCTATCTAAAAAATTGCTTTACACACTATCCAACTTTCCTTTTAAACTAAGCCCCCACAGACAGCTCAAAACCAACATTCTAAAAGGTTGGCATTGGTTCAGTTCAGCTCAGTCACTCAGTCGTGTCCAACTCTCTGTGACCACATGGACCGCAGCACGCCAGTCCTCCCCGTCCATCACCAACCCCCGGGGTTTACTCAAACTCATGCCCATTGAGTCGGTGATGTCATCCAGCCATCTCATCCTCTGTCGTCCGCTTCTCCTCTTGCCCTGAATCTTTCCCAGCATCAGGGCCTCTTCCAGTGAGTCAGCTCACATCAGGCATTGGTAGGCAGCACTTAAACTGGCTCCCACTGGCTCCCCTGGCACGCGTGTCCTTGTGTAATCCCCTCCCTCGGATGGGCTGAACTTGGTGACTCTCTTCTAATAGACGGAATCTAACCAAAATTCCGGGATGTGGACTGTGAGGTCTGGTTCCTCAAAGACTCTGGCATTTGTCTTGCTCACCCTCTCCAACTCCCTGAACCTTTCCATCTCTCGGTTGTCCACTCCCTCTCAGAGCCGGTGGAGAGCTTTGGGGAAAGTGAGCTTCTCTGCTCTGAGCAGCCCTGTGGAGAGGCCCATGGGGCAAGGACCTGATTTTTTGGCCAAGAACCAACAAGAACCTGCAGCCTGCCATAGCCGCCACATAAATAAGCTTGGGAGCGGACTACGGAGACCTTCCAAGAAGCACATAAGGGAGTTTAGATGTGGAGCCTCCTTCAGGCAGACCTTGAGGGGCCTGCAGCCTTGTGAGAGACCCTGAGTCAGGGACACCAAGCTAAGCCATGCCTGGGTTCCTGACCTGTAAAATAAGATAATAAATGCTTATTGTCTTACACGGCTAAAGGGAAAGTGAAGCCGCTCAGTCGTGTCCAGCTCTTTATGACCCCATGGACTGTAGCCCGCCAGGCACCTCCGTCCATGGGATTCTCCAGGCAAGAGTACCGGGTGGGTTGCCATTCCGTTCTCCAGAGGATCTTCCTGACTCAGGGATCCAACCCCGGTCTCCCGCAATGCAGACAGACGCTTTAGCCTCTGAGCCACCAGGGAAGCCGTTACACTGCTAAGTTTTGGGATAATCTGTTATACTGAGTGGATGACACACAGTCAGTTCTGCGTTTTCTCAGGTATTCTAACAGTGTGATAAACGGCATTCTTGCTCCACACTCCACTTTTTTCCACCATAAATCTAATCATCTCACTAAATATGTTTTAAGGGCTGTTGTTGCTCCAAAAGAAAGCTTCTAAAACTCTGGCAGAGAACATCCTGGGTCCTTTGTAATCTGGCATTTACCTGCAGCTTCTCAACCTGTTTCCTATCAGTGATCCAACTGCGAGATGTCTCTGCTCCAACTACACCAAAGCCCTTGCAATTCCCAAGCGCACTGCGTGTTGTCATAGCCTTCCGTTCTGTCCTAGCTGTGCCCTCGGCCTGGTGCTCCCTCCCCACCTCACCCCTTGGCCTCCTGGAGAGCTCCTGCCCGTCCTCCAGCCTCGGGCCCCACCCTCCTCCTGTGCAAAGTGCTCTCTGTGCCAGGCAAAGCCCAGCACCCATCCCTCCGCTTCCCACAGTGCTCTGCTCCCATTACCCCACTCTCTCTGAATGCGGCGCGGCTTCTCACACATAGGAAATGTGTTACACAGGGAATGACCTTTAAAAGCAAAGGATTGGGAGCCAGACTGACTGGGTTCAAAATCTTGCCCCTCTCTCTTTACGTAGCTGCAAGCCTTGGGCAAATTTTCTAACCTAACTCTCGATATCCTAATCTGTAAAATGAGGATAATAATGGGACCCATGTATTGGGTTGTTTCCTAGAATCTGCCCTCAGTGCAGAAGACCTGGGTTCAATCCCTGGGTCGGGAAGATCCCCTGGAGAAGGAAATAGCAACCCACCCCAGTATTCTTGCCTGGAGAATCCCATGGACAGAGGAGCCTGGTGAGCTACTGTCCGTGGGGTCACAAAGAGACAGACACGACTGAGCGACTAATATTTTCACTGTCATAGTTAAGTGAGATAGTGAGATGTGCTGAGCATACTGCCTCGTGGTTATAAGAGTTCAATTCACGTTGTCATATTTGCCTCTCTAGCCACGGAGACTAGCACAAAGTAAAATTTCAATTCATGCCTCATGATCCTTTGAAAACCCTTTGCACCTCCACTGGCGCAAAGGTTGGCAAAGACATAGGTGTTACAGTGGTAGAATTTCAGGCATTGGACACCTGGTTTGCCTCCTCCTAAGGTTGGCCCTGGATATTAATGTGAAAACAGTTAATAAATTAGCAGGTAGCAGAAAGAGCAGGGTTCCTTTATTCACTGGGACCTATTTGTCAAGAGTCTGGAAATGAGAAGATATTCCCTATTAATGTGACAAAGTGATTATAGCTTGAAGATGAAGAAACCATTTCCTTTTCTGAAAGAAAAATTGCCAGGAAATCAATTTGAGAAGCCCCTGGTCTTTGACAAGCTCTTTCAAGCAGCAGGAGGCAGTAGAAAGGGCCTAGGCTGAGGAGGTTGGGGACCGGTTCAACTCTGCGTTTACTGGTGCGTCTCAGGGGCTTCCCCGGCGGCTCAGAGGGTAAAGCATCTGCCAGCAATGCAGGAGACCCGGGTTTGATCCCTGAGTTGGGAAGATCCCCGGGAGAAGGAAACAGCAACCCACTCCGGTACTCTTGCCAGGAAAATACCATGGATGGAGGAACCTGTAGGCTACAGTCTATGGTAGGTTACAGACTATGGCGTCGCAAAGAGTCAGACACAAATGAGTGACTTCACTTTCCTTCTTTCACTCAGGGCAGGACACGCTCCTGCCATCTGTACATTCTCACGAAGTCACAGGAGGGAGGAGCAAATGGGAGCTTGTATGGGAAGACAATATTTGAAAGTTTTAGAAAACAGAAATGCACGATGTGTATATTTTTGTGGTTTCCTTTTAAATAAGAAATAGTCAAGCACATGTAAGGACAGCAATGGGAAATATAATTGATTCTGCTTATGTAAATGTGGTGTTTTTCTTACATGCTTTCCAAAAAACTCAAAGGAAGTCATAAGACTAAAAGTCATTTTAAGGAACTTTTTTTTTGTAAATTGGAGTAAAAGTGATTTTTCTTTTTTGGAACTAACAACAACTTTCAAAAAAAAAAAAACCCCTGAGGGATCCAATATTCAGCACAAAGGAACTCAATATTAACAGCCAGGAACTAGCTTCTTTAGGCAGTGCTTGAGTTCTCACAGAAGCCACTGGGTCAAGTAGGTCAGCTCCTAAATATTAAGGTCTCCATGTTTCTCAGGGGGGTCTATTTGGAATTTTCTCGTGGTTACTTATTTTGAAAGTGCCAGCCTATCTGATCTCCTTCAAAACTATTGTAAATAGAAATTTTAAAACATCAAATGCAAAATTGGCTCTAGGTAAACTAAATGAACATGGTTATCCTTAAAGAGTGATTCAGTCCAAGAGGAATAAAAAGAATGAAGGAGACTGGTCGCCACTCCACACGGTCTCCGTATTAAACAAAGCGCCCCAGATGCACCGGCTCCTCGGGTCGTCTCTCCGAGATGAAAACCACTCTTCACGATTTGGAACAGAAGGCAAATGGAAGTTTGCAATGCTAAGAACTCCCGCGGAAACAAGGCGAAATAAGACAAGGCCTTTAGACCTGTGAGAAAAATCAATCTGACGGAAAATTGACAAAGTTGTTTAACGTGAGGCGTGAGAGCCAAGGGCTGACCCCAGAGACCTCCACTGAGACGCCCGTGAAGTTCCCGTCAGCTCCCTTAATCCATGCAATTACACAACAGCATCTCAAAGGGAGCCTTTAAAAAAAAAAAACCAAACATCACTTTAAATTAACTTTTTTTGCCATTGTGCTTTAAATTCCAGTTTCTCTTCATTCTCTGCTCTATACTAAATTATTAAAATCACCAACTGCTCTACAATCAAAAATATTTCAGAAAGCAGTGATGCCAAATTTGGATTGACTAAAGTGAAATCAGACAGAAGGAAAGATATTTTGAACATTTCCACGCTTGGTGCATTGTTTGAGGATATGGCAACAAGTAATTAAAATTGACTACTCGGCTTCTCCCCATGAAACCAGCACTAAGCTCCGTGTTTGGCTCCATTACAGCCCAATTCAGACCAGGGAGGCATCTTGAGTGGAATAAAACACATTAATATATTTATAAATAGACTGATTTTTTCTTCATCCATAACTTGTTCCTTTTTTTATATATATTTAGAAGTCACTGTAAGACGATAAACTAAGTAATATTACTTGTTGGTTGGAAAGCCAAATTGGAAAGTCGGGAAAAAGAGACAAGGTGGATAACCTTTTACGAATAGAGGAAGGAAGAGGTTCTTGATTGTTTTTAAAGAACAAATGTTACTCAAATGTTGCTTAAATGGACTTGAACGCGTAGCAAGCCATGGCAATTCTGACCTGTATTCTTTGCATTTACCATCACCTATCCATATACACAGACACAAGAAAGCACATACAGCCTCCCAGAGGAAGCAGAGCTGCGCTCTGCCCTCACACACAAGTCACAACCACACCTCCGCCGCTGGCCTCCCTTCCTTCCGATGGGCCAGGCTTCACTACACTGTCCTGTGTATCTGTCTCGTCAGTTTCATCCAGTTCAACAGCTGAGTTCAACCTACCCTTACGCAGTTTTCTCTGTGCCAAGCACTGTGCTATGCGCTGGAGACGCAGACATGTTCCCTACTCTCAACAAATATATGGAGTGGTGAGGCCCTTAAAGTCCTTCCTAGAAGGGCCCTGAATTCCAGGCAGCAGGGAGCAGAATAAAATAAGTGAATCCCAAAACTAACAAGTAGGCTTTGGTTTCTTTTCTTAGAAAGGTTGGGGGAGGGGTTGGTGGTACTCATGTTTTGACTGGAAATCATGTCACATTTTTTTTTCCTTTGAGAAAGAACGTTCCCGACAGTGGCAGCAGTTACATGGCTAGGCGTATGGATGCTTGTTTAACTCTTCAGTTCAGTTCAGTCGCTCAGTCGTGTCCGACTCTTTCTCACCCCATGAACCGAAGCACGCCAGGCCTCCCTGTCCATCAACAACTGTCAGAGTTTGCTCAAACCCATGTCCATCGAGTCGGTGAGGCCATCCAACCCTCTCATCCTCTGTCGTCCCCTTCTCCTCCTGCTTTCAATCTTTCCCAGCATCAGAGTCTTTTCAAATGAGTCAGCCCTTTGCATCAGGTGGCCAAAGTACGGGAGTTTCAGCTTTAGCATCATTCCTTCCAATGAACACCCAGGACTGATCTCCTTTAGGATGGACTGGTTGGATCTCCTTGCAGCCCAAGGGACTCTCAAGAGTCTTCTCCAACAGTTTAACTCTTAGTGTTAATTCAACTTAGTTGAAATTCCCTTCGATGCCAAAGAAAAGTGCAATGAGAGGAAACTGCTGCTGTTAAGTGTGGGCCATTTCAGACATGAGTTTCCTAGTTTTAAAAGAGTCTGTACTAACTTTCAGAGCCTAGAAACTACTTTCAAATATTACCTTGCTTGACCCCATGAGATCAGAGGCTTAATGATCTCAGTTACTATCAATTAGAAAACCAGGCTCGGTGGGGCCAAGGAACGTTCCAAGGGTCACCTGGTTACGAAGCAGTGGTCCCAACACTTGAGTGCTTCCTGATGTGAGAGCTGGTGCTCTTTATTCTGGATGAGAGTGTCTTCGGAGACCTCTGGGGTCATACAAGCTGTTGCACCAAGACGCTGAACTGTATTTAAGATTAGAAATAAAATAGTCACCTAGAACTTCCAAGGCTCCTGGTCCATTTGATTTCTTCCTTGTGACTCCGAGGAGTAAATATATACCTTGGGGAAGAGGGAAGAATGAATTTATCCTGAAGCCATTTTTCTGGCAGAGAATGAGCAACTGGTTAGCCACAGTTTACTTGGCTTACTAGCTAGTTTTGGGTTCCATTTCTAGATAATGACAATATTTAAAATTTTTTCCCCTTAAATTTTTAGGTTTGGCAATCAACATACTGATTTATTAGAAAAGAAAGAAAGGAGCTGCTGCTAAAATAAAAAGAAAATGTTTGTAAAGATGGTTTGGTCTTTGGACATGAGTTGCCTTAATTTTTATGTATTTCTTAGATGAAGGAATTTTTTAAAAAATGTCAAGTCAGTTATCAAGGCATTAGCTGTACAAAGAATGCACATTTTATCAAGCATCTTATGCAAAAGGTAGATTTTTCAAGAAAATCAGACCTAAGTAGCTTTTCTACTTACGGGGACACAAAGTGCCACAAAATGAGTGACACTTGGAAAAACTGATTTTAAAATTAGAATGTCTGAATTTCAGTCCTGTGCAGAAGATAAGGAAACGAAGCTGTTAGACCACATATTGCTAGGTTGAGTGTCAGAAGCAAATCTGTATATCGCCTGCTATTTTTGAGCCCACAACCCGTCTTCTGTGTGAAGACCTGCCCCTCACCCCCTCCGCCCAACTCCATTTTACTTATAATACACACGCACTTGATTACTGTACCCTGCGATGGCGACATATTACTTTTACTCTGTGAGTAGACTGTTACACTTTCCCACATGTTCCCAAGCTGCAAGCTTATGTGAGCTCTCGTGGGAAATTTGTGACGGTGTGAAGTGAACTCCTGTCACCACTCAATGGATTGCAAAAATAGTGTAGCTCTTGCTAAAGACCTGGATCATATCTTGAACGATTGCACTGATCAAATCAATACCTTCAGCAAGGTCTGTTGTAGCCAACCTCATTTCAATGTGTGAAATGGATATAGTGTGCTTCAGAACATAGAGTTGGCTACCTCTTTCCATTGTACTCCTTGGAGCTAATCCTTTGGAATGGATTTTTACAAGTGTAAAAAACACCAGGTAAGTATCTAAGCAGTAATATTGGCATTCTGCGACAGGAAGAGGTTTTGGAGTCTCACAGACCTAGATTCAAAGCCAAGCTCTGTTGCTAAGCAGACCTGTCACCTGGGGGCAAGCTTCCTAACCCTTCTATGCCTTGGTTTCCTTCTTTGTAAAATGGAGGTGATGGTGTTTGCATCGCAGGCTTGAGAAGTCCTGAGCACGAAGCAGGTACCCCCTATAAGTCAATTTACTCTTTTTTCTTCCCTGGTAGGCACCATTTTCCTTTTTTGCTTCATGAGTCACCCACTTCTCACCTCCATATTATCACACTCTTGAGCGTATCTGTACATGTATAGGTGTTCATGCATATGTATGGATTTATGCCTTTATAGTAATACCATTGACTATTGAGCCCAACAGTGATTTTCTTCCCCCACATTACCTTTAGGAATTTCAAAGTAAATTCCTTTTTATATGATTCAATATAGGTGCTTTAAACTTTTTAATAGCTATTTTCATTTCTAACTGGTGCAATCAATTAAAAGAAATATTTCTTTTGAAAATGGGATTTCTGACACCAACATATATAGAAAGGACTTGTAATTAAAAGAGAAAGTCTAAATGAGTTCTATTTACTTGAAGAGTATCTGACAATATACTGAAAAATGTAAAAAGGGTGTCTATTATAGATTTATTCACATACTAAAGAAAATATTGATTTCTTCAGTTCAGTTCAGTTCAGTTCAGTCACTCAGTCGTGTCCGACTCTTTGCGACCCCATGAATCCAGCACGCCAGGCCTCCCTGTCCATCACCAACTCCCGGAGTTCACTCAAGACTCACGTCCATCGAGTCAGGGATGCCATCCAGCCATCTCATCCTCGGTCGTCCCCTTCTCCTCCTGCCCCCAATCCCTCCCAGCATCAGAGTCTTTTCCAATGAGTCAACTCCTTGCATGAGGTGGCCAAAGTACTGGAGCTTCAGCTTTAGCATCATTCCTTCCAAAGAAGTCCCAGGGTTGATCTCCTTCAGAATGGACTGGTTGGATCTCCTTGCAGTCCAAGGGACTCTCAAGTATATTGATTTCTACATGGGATGAATTTAGAGTCAAATAGAAATGGCAACCCACTCCAGTGTTCTTGCCTGGAGAATCCCAGGGACGGGGGATCCTGGTGAGCTGCCGTCTATGGGGTCACACAGAGTTGGACACGACTGAAGCGACTTAGCAGCAGCGCTAGAAGAGATGGTAGAGGAAAGAAAGATAAACACTTTACTGAGGGCCCCAGGTTCCATTTCCATAGGAATTTTGCCCTCAGGATGCTTTCCCAGGAAGAAAAAGGTTAGGAAGGGAAGGACAGATCACGCCAGACAGGCTCCTGGTAATACGGCCTTAGGAAGTGTCTGCACTCCTTTGTTTAAGGCGGACCTCAGAACACAAGTGTTCCAGAAAGTCGACACGGACATCAGGGCGCCGAAAAGCAGCCATGTTGGAAACCCAGCGGCACCACTGTTTGCCCAGGGCCTCCATCCTGATGTGCCACGCGCCACCCTTTAGCAAGCAGACGGTAAGGGCTGCTTCGGAGGGACCCTCTCGGGAGAGATTATTGTTTCCAAAGCTCTTTTATCCTTGTGGCAGAATATGCTTGAAATTTTAATCAACCCATCTTAATTAACACTTTCAAGCAGCTGGGCCACTTTTAGGGTCTGCGCTTCAAGGTGAGGCCGCTGCAATAGGATCGAAACTAAAATTGCCTTCCTGGCCTTTGTCATCCAAGAGCCGGGGCCCCTGGGTGTCCTGAGAGAGGAAGGGACCGAAAGCTTGAGCGCTGAGTCTTGCCCACCTCCGAGTCCTCAGACGAGAGGAAACTCCCTGGGCTGGGGAAGAGAGAAGCGATACAGGGAGGATTCCTCCAGAATATGGATGCTGGCAGCTCCTGGACAAGCGGGCCCTTTGTCCGCGCCTCCTGGGCTGAACCTGTGGAAGGAGGAAAACCCGAGGCCCTCCCTAAACCCTGAGACGGGAGGGCTGAGCCCCTTCCCCGGGGCTGAAAGGCCTGCAGTGACCCCGGGCCTCAGGGCAGGGCCGCCGACCGGCCGCAGAGAATTCCCGGCTCGGGGCGTGAAAAGAGCCGGTGACGCCTCGGACACGGAGCGCGGCCCCGAGAGGCGGAGAGGGGCCGGCCTGGGGGTCCAGCTGCGCAGGAGCGGCCGGCGCGTGGACCACCCAGCGGAAACCAGGGCGGAAGAGGCGGCGCGGAGCAGGAGCATCCCCGGTCACCGTGCCTCCGCGCGGGCCTCCGGGCGCTGGCCCCAGAGAGCAAGGCAGCTAGGAGCCTGGATGGGCGGAGGGGGGTTTTCCTCCACCCCGGCAGAGCCAGAACTTGACGCAAAATTAACCCGAGTTACAGAAAAATAGCAGGGGCTTCCCTGGTGGCTCAGAAAGTAAGGCGTCTGCCTGCAGTGTGGGGGACGCGGGTTTGATCCCTGGGTTGGGAAGATGCCCTGGAGAAGGAAATGGCCACGCACTCCAGTACTCTTGCCTGGAGAATCCCATGGACAGAGGAGCCTGTAGGCTACAGTCCATGGGGTC
The DNA here is from genome assembly GCF_014754425.2 of Oryx dammah. NCBI lineage: Eukaryota > Metazoa > Chordata > Mammalia > Artiodactyla > Bovidae > Oryx > Oryx dammah. The sequence continues at coordinate 3,740,170 of NW_024070189.1, read as the reverse complement.
GCAAAGAGTCGGACACGACTGAGCGCCTTCACTTCCACAGAAAAATAAACGATACCTGATCTGTGATGAGCAGCCTTATGGAAGCCTAATTTAAAAACAAACAGTCCCGAGGTGAGACTAGCTTAGCTGCTGAGACAGACATCCCGCAGAAGAAGGGGCGGGACGCGCCGGTCGGAGGCGCATCCTCGGGCTCCCTGCCAGTCTCCTCTGTCTCCGGGTTGAGGCTGAGAGACGAGAAGGCCCGGCAGAGGGGGCGGAGGCCCTTCGTACCCGGCGTTGCGGTCAGTTCCTGAAGCAGAGCCGCTCTGGCAAAGTGCTTAGAAATGAAGCGCAGTTCCCACGCGTTCAGGAGCTTCGGTAAGCTCACGTTCCTCTCTCATTAGTTCCGAAGGCTCCCCTTACGTCTGAAGCTCGGGGTTTTTTCCAACTGTTCAAAAATGCCCTTGTTTGAAACGGGCACCAAGTTTCCCTTCCAAAGCAGCAGCGGTGGAGGATGGAGCCCCAGGCCGGACCAGCCTCGCTTGCCAGGTCCCGAGGGAGGTCTGGGCCCCCACGAGGCATCCTCCGAGGGGCTGCAGGCTCAGACCCTCCGAGCAGAGCCAGGGGAGCCTGGCTCCAAAGAGGAGGCTGTGCTCATTGAAACACTGAACAGCGAAGCTGAAGAGACTCCAGGGCACTACGTCTCAATAACGCGGGCTCTACTACGAGACGGCCCGGAGGTCGGTCACTGGCGCTGGAGGAAGCTGACACACAAACCATCCGGATGCCAGCAAGGAAACAGGACTGGCTGAATTTTAAGTAAAAAACCTTGGAACGACAGAAACAAGTTAAGGGGGCTGGCCAAGGGCCAGTCAGTAAATTAAAAAAGGGACAGACAGGCCCCCTGGCGGGGCTGCCAGAGGTGGAGAAGGACTCCTTCGCATGTGCTGCGGGAGAAGCTGCGTAGCGAGGCACTTCCTATTTTTGCTTCTAAGCCCACCCTCTCCGGCTAACGGGAGCGCTCTGGGCCGGATGCCCGCTGCAGTCTGCGGGCTCGGTGAAATCACTCGTGCTGCCTCGGGGTTCCTCTCTCGAGTGTGGGGAGAAAGATGACAGGAGCATCTCCTGGGATCTGCGGGGTCCCCTTAAGACTGAGAGCGGGGCTCCAGAAGGTGCGATCTACCTGCTAATATTTCATTGACACCCGGAGGGCCCCTTGCCTGCCTCCTCCAATTGCTGCCAGCTGCTCAGAACACTCCTAGATAAATCCAGCCTTTCTTGCCACTGTTAGATACAAAGAATTTCACAGTAAGGTGTAAATGACTGATAGCATATTCTTTCCCAAGGATGGGTTTTGATAAGAGGGAACTAAGAAAGAACTGGGAGCTATTACTGATGGCTGGAGGAGTGCCTTGGGGGAGGGAGGAAATACTGCGTTGGGGGAGGGAGGAAATACTGCGTTGGGGGAAACGATGAAAAACGGGAAAGATGAGGCCAAAAGCTCATCCTTTCATGATTTTCCAGGGGGCCTGTCTTACTCAGAAGCAATGAAATGGCTTTGCTGAGCCATGTGGAAGGGTCATTTGGAAGAATCTAGCAGTTGAGAGATCTAATGTGTTCCACGTTATTAACACGGATGTATGGAGAACTCCCACTGGGACATCCTACAGACACTGGGCCTTCTCCAGCTCTGGCTTTCTGGGCTACGCAGCCTCCGAGTGAAATATACTTCTACTACTATACTTCTACTCGCCTGAGCTCTGCCCAGGCAAGCTCACTGCAGTGCCTGTAAGGCAGCATTCAGAAGCCATCAGAATACCCTTGGGCCTTTCACGAATGATGGACCCAAAGTGTTCTTGATCAAAAAGTCTTTTCATCATAAATATTCTATTTCTTCCTAAGTTATGAATTTGACATGACCTCAGTAGAAGTACTAACAGTTCTTTTCTGTGCCTAAACAAGCTGTTTTTAGAGGGCAGGGGGGCTAGAAACCAGCTCTAGTAGATATTAGAACATAATGAAAAGCCTCAATATTTAAAAGGTGTGCACTGCCACATAAAAAGACAGACCTTTGGAAGAAAATGGAAATTATAGGAGAATAAAATACATATAGAATTTAGTATATGATAAAAATGGACTTTTTCTGCTGGGTGTTGGGACAACACCCAGAGAAAATTGGACCCATACTTTACACTGTACAGCAAAATTAATGATTTAAACGTGCAAAATGAAACCATAAAAGTACTACAAGGAAACATGGGAGAATTATAATCTTGGTATAGAAAAGGCCTTTTTAACTATAACTAAAAATTTAGAATCCATAAAAAAAGAGATTGATAAATTCAGCTACAACAACAACAACAACAACAACAACAACAAAAAAAGCTTTCTCCATGCAAAAGTAGAATCGGCAAAGAGAAAAAATAATTGCAACTCATATATAGACAAAGTGATAATTTCTCTATATAAAGAACTCCTAGAAAAGAAAAACAGGCTAACAAGCCCAATATAGAAAAATGAACAAATGACTTGAGCTAACAGTTTGTAGAAAAAAGAAACACAGAGGCAAAACATATATCAGGATTATCAGTGTCACTCATTACAAGAGAAACGCAAACTGAAACTCTACCGAGATATTATTTTTCCCTATGAGATTGACAAAAATCCAACAGTAGGACAAAACATTCTGTTGGTGAGGCAGGAAAAGAGGAACTCTCATTCGCTGTCTGTCAGAGTGCAAAATGGCAAATTCGGAGGTAGATAATTTGTCAGTAACCTTCAGAAAAAGAATGCAGCTGCCAGACTTCGGCTTCCAGCCATGATGGAATAAGAAAATCCAAATTTGCTCTCGCATCTCAAACAGTGACAGCAAGAGAAAGGAAGAAACATTTGAAGCAAAAGCTTTTAGACCTTGGACCACGAGCAGCACAGGATAGTTTTGATGGCTAATTTTACATGTCAACTTGACTGGGCCATACTGTGCGCAAATATTTGGCCAACCATTATTCTGGGTGTGCCTGTGAAGATGTTTCTGGATGAGATTAACATTTAACTTGATAAACGGAATCAGGCAGAGTTCACTCCCTAGTGTGTGTGTGTGGGGGGGCCCTCATCCTGTCAGTTGAAGATCTGAGAAGAACCAGAAGTCCAACCCCGCTGTGAGTATGAGGGAACTCCTCCTTCCTGACTGCCTGCAAGCTGTAACACTGGGTTGGTTTCTGTTCGTTTGTCGCCTGTTTTCAGACACAGACTGAAGCATTGGCTCTTCCTGGGTCTCAAGTCTGCCAGCCTTCAGACCAGAACTATACCACCCTGGTTCTCAGGCCTTTGGTCTTAAACCAAAACGACACTATCAGCTCTCCTGGGTCTCTAGCTTGTTGACTAAGGATCTTGGGACCTGTCAGCCTCCAGAACTGCATGAACCAACTCCTTGCAGTAAATCTCTTATCCCTACTCTGTTAGTTTTCTTTCTTTCTGGAGAACCCTGACTAATACAGCAGTGAACGCCGAGAGGAGAGAAACAGACAAGGTGAGCCTGTGGCTGCTACAGTCACCCGCCTGGAGGGAGTCAGGTTCCTGCCCAGGGAGGAGAAAGAACCCACAGCCTTGCTCAGCTGAGGAGACAGCATTCAGAATTCTGAGAGGCCAGGAATTCACAGGACAACGCAGCAGAGAGGTGGGAGCTCATAGAAAGCTCTGAGGTCACTGGTCGCCACAGTGAGGACCCTTTGATCCATGAGTTGGTCTCAGTTCTGGGCTCTTGTGGTGGGAGCATCTTTCCGGATTGTGATTCTTGACTTTAAAAGACCCATTTCCTATACAACAGGGTCTCTCAACCCCAACCCTCTACTTCACTTGGTGCGTAATGTAAGAACAACTGTTAACTTGGCCATGCTGGACTCAACGGAAGACGTGTTCATTTCTAGCATGCTGCCTTTCTAAGAGATTTCCAGAGGCTATTTGGACCACCTGCTGTTTTCACCTGCGGTAGGTTTCGTCTCTGTGCAAAAGTGCAAATCGAAGGAAATGGCAAGAGTGCTGGGTTTGGTATCAGGAGGCTTATTGTGGGTCTTAGTCTGTCACCTAACCTCTCTGGCTTTGTTCCCATCTTTATGCAAGGAAATCTCTCTTCTTCATGGTCTCTAAAGCCCGTCGAGTTCTAGAAGTCTACGAAAATTTCTGATAACGCATCCCAGTCACAAAGAATTTACAGCGCTCCAAGATAAGGCATAATTGCACTAGTTCTAGAATATATAGTTATGCTATTTCATCTTACAATGAGATTTAATTAACTCTCCTTTCCCGCTGTCAGGAGCCTCAGTGGAATAATTGTCTTGGCGCCCCGCGCAGAGTCTCAGCGCCCTGATTGGACACTCCAGACACCCGACTTGCTCTCCTAGTGGCGGAAGAGCCTTGGAAGGCGCTTTATTCACTATGGAAACGGACACCAGGGTTGCCGTCCCCTTCCTCTCCTCCGCGGCCCCAGGAGAGCCGTGGTGCTACTGCCGGCTACGTGCCACGAGAAGGAGTTAGCCCCGTGGATAAATTTTGTTCCTTCGGCTGCGTCGAGCAGGTGGAACCATCTCAAGCAAATGTGACGAGCTTCCCTACAGCCTTGTTTAAATAACCAGTGGCCCTAGGCTCCAGGGCCACCGGGGGATGTCTGACTTAACCACGGTTTTATTCATCTTTCAGCCGAAGCAGACCTTCGAACATCAGCCCGAGTCGTCCCGGCACTGAGTGCATTTATGACCCTCCCTGGAGGCGGTTGGCTCCAAACCCTGGGAACGTGTTATATGAAAAAATAAATGCCTTTTTTTTTTTAACCATCTGTGAATGAAAAACATTCTTCATATGTTTAAGTGTTTCAAACCGCCGTATGTCACACACACACACACACACACACACACACACACACACACGGCATACTTGCCGAGGGCTGGGATTGAGTTGGTACTAGAGATTTTGGGCCCCTCTTCCAACCCTCTGCTTTTCCTTTCAGGGAGGCTATAGGTAAAAAGCTTCCAGGTTTGTACCCACCCAGAAACGGCTCACTTTAAGTCTTGGTGGGGGTGCTGCGGCTGGCTTTTCTGGAATTTCAACCATCTGCTGCAGCCTTCCTCTCCCCTTGCAGCCATTCACGTAAACTGCCCCCATGCTGCAGCAAAATCATAAACATCTGAGGGCTAAAACCACGGCAAAATAGGGTAATGCACTTTATGGTGTTTTATTTTACAAGAGGGATGGATGGGTAGAGAGAAAGAGATAAGAGACTAAAAGAACCTTCTAAATTCAACTGTCCCTCGTTAACTGAGGAAGAGGACTAATCAGTTTCTTTCAGAGACTTTGGCTGTTTGCTTGCTTGAATTAATTTTTCTGGAAGAACTAACAAGCCAGAGCTTACCTAATTTTCTAAAATTCTTCAAGCATCGGGCCAAGCTGTTAGGGGATGAGGGCAGAAGCCCTCAGGCTACCCACTGCTGGTCTCATCCAATGATGGTGATTGAGGATTGATCAGTGAGCGAAGTCGTGGCCCATGGAAGACATGATTCTCTAAATCTAAAAGGAAACCCTCCATGAGGAACCTTTAAAATTGACTCGCAGGTATTGCACTTGGCAGTAAGAGTCCTTTTGTAGCAAGCAGTGGGTACTGATGTTTGCTTATCCAAATCAATCGCCCTCCTGACTTGCTGGCACAAATGTTTCTTTGCCCCAGAGGGCTGACACTGGGTAGGGTGTTCATTCCACGTGGGTAGGGTTCCAAGGTAGTCATGATCATGTGGCCCAGTTCTGGACAAAGAGCTACAGGAGGCTTAGAACTTTTGCGGAAAGCTGAACAATACAGGCAACATTCACTAATATCTGGTTTTCCTTTACTTCTGAATACGTGGAAGATTGTACCTCCCTGTCCCCTTGCAGTGAGGCAGGGCCATGGCCGATTTCCGGCTGATGGAATCAAAGAGGAAGTTATGGTGAACTCTAAGAGGAAGTCATTTCAGGGCCAAAGATTTAACAGCAGCCTCCTCTTTCCTTGCTACCACCAATTCCGAAATTCCTTTTAAAATGAGAACTTCAGTCAGTCTGGGCCCATTAGACGAAGCCAGCAAATTTGTGTAAGACACAGAGCAGGAGCAAGCAATGTATTTTTATTGTTTTTAAGCCACTGAGAGTGGGAGGTTGTTACTGCCGTATAATTTCCTCTATCATGACTGATATAGCTTTTCTTTCTCTGGAGAAACAGACAGAAGATGCAGTAAGAAAGAGCTTCTTTTTCTACGCTGGAGACTATTTTGTAAGAAATGGCACTGGATCAATTCATTTCAGAGAAGGGTGCCAACACATAAAAATCTCAAGGAGCGAAGCTCTTGACAACATCACTGAACCACAGCATAAACCTAGAAGTCACCAGGCTTCTAATGTGAAACAATAAACATCTCATTTTGGTGCCACTTTCAATCAGATAATGTTATCTGTAGTCAAAAGCATCCTAACTGATACACTACGGAAGAGGTTATCTGCCTTTCTCCTTTCTGTGTCATTTTTGTCTCCATCCATCCATCCATCTGTCTATATGACAAACAGATACATCATTTATTTTTCAGGCCACACTATAGCCATAGAAAACACAGTGAAAGACCCCCATGGTTTAAACCAAAGCCTTCCACACAGATTCTCTGGACGCTGGCTCCACAGCATCGCCCCAGGGATCACTGGTGCTGCTCTTACTGGGGACCACCTCCAGGAGCCCGTAGAGATTCCTAAGGGATCCCTGGAGAGCTGGGTCATCTGAGCTATAGGGCCTCTTTCTTGGCTGCTTTCAGTTTTTAAATGGACTCCGTCTACGGATATGTTTCCTGTATTATAAGCTCCCTGTGGAGCGCTCCCTAGTGACCTCAGGGGGCAACACATCGCTAACTGCCGTGAAAAAAAGACAGGGCCTGGGCAGAGAGGTGAGACAGACAAATCGACAGGCCCGCTGAGTACCCTGTGTGCTGCGGGCTGCCAGGTGCCCACCACGCTCTCCTCTGGACCCTGGTCTGCCGACGTCCTCTGTGCCCAGCGCTGGGCCCGTCCTGCACGCCCCAACCTCCTCCGCCAAGGATGGTCAGGCCCTCAAAGGGCTTGGCTCTGCAGACACTGAGGCCCAGAGGTGGTTTAGAACTTTCCTTTCATCCCCCACTTGCCACATTGCACCCCTACATTCCCCACCTTAACCAGCGGTTGTTCTAGGGCGGTTGGACTGTCCCTCTCCTGGAAAGTGGCTTCCCAGGCATCATCACAGGAATTGGAAGGCGGCATTCATCTCTGTTCTTTCGTGTCTGGACCAAAGGTCCCTTCAGAGCTTGAAATGGAATGGGTTCTCCAGAAGCCAACTTTGGGATACAAGATTTTTTTTTTTTTTTTTTTTTTTAGAGTGGAAGAGCTGTGAATAAAATGTAGAAGAAGGCAGAATTAGCAGAGGAAGAAGGGAAGCTATGGGACCAGGCCGATCAACCTCCGCCCACCCTGAGGACCTCTCTGGGCTAACGTGGCCAGCTCTCCATTCTGCCCCTCCTCGCCCAGTCACCCACGAGAGGGGCTCCAGGGAGACCGTTACCCTAAGCAAGGACCCCCACAGCCAGGCAGACCCCGAGCGAGCTGTCCGCTGGAGCTGTGTCTGCCGGGTGCCCACGGCGGGTGGCAAGTCCCGCTCCAGAGGACAGTGGGCCGGCCCCGCTGGGGTCCACCGCCACCCACCCTCAGCGCTTCTCAGAGCCCCTTCTGCGCATAAGCTTGGCGAGCAGCCCCTCCGTGGGCTCCGTGAGCCCCTCGTGGAAAGGGGGACACGGGCGGGCCGCCCCCGCTCCCCTGGGGCTGTCTGAGCGAGGCACGTGCCTTCCGGGCTCACAGCTCATGCTGCTGTCCCTCCCCGCCCCTCTTGGGGACCAGCTCAGCTGACTCGGACCACGCTCTCCCAAGGCCACCTCGCGCCCCGACGGAGTTGCTGAATCTGCCCATCCGCGGTCACCACCGGCCGAGGAAGGAGAAGGGGGCACCCGTTCGGCCCCATGCATATCCCTCGCGGGCCGCAGGGTGCCGCAGAAGCCCGCCCCGCCCTCCCCTTGACGGTGGAGCTCGGCTCTGTCTGCACCCATCTTGTCCCTGGAAACAAAGATCCTACAAGTCCCGAGCAGCGACTGCATTGCGGACTCACTGGGACTCCGCTGTGCCTCCGAGGACGCCTGCCCCTGTGGGGCGACTCTGGGTCGTAGGGACGTAAAAGCAGAAGGTCCGCCGGTGCATCACAGGACGGGGGTGGGGGTCACGCCCACCTCCACCTGCTTCCCTGAGAGCGGGGCGCCCTGGGGACGCAGCGCCTGCGAGAGGCCTTTGGTTCAGTGCGTGCATTGTATCCTTCGGAGCAGCGGGGAAGGGGACACTGCCAACCGGGGGTCCCACGGTGGTGCAGCCACCCCTCACATCTTTGCTGGAAAGTGGGTCCCCTGATGGGGTCAATGTGATGTGGAATCCTATGCCCATGGGTGAAATGCTGCACCAGCCCCCTGGAGGGCAGGGCCCATTATGCCCTGGAGTGGTGGGAAAGTCACACTTGAACCTGTTCTTATAGCAACAAACTGCCAGCCCTTCCAGAAGGGAAGAGGCTCAGAGTAAGGAGCTCCCCACCAAGTGACCAGCTCTGCCCTGGAGTGGTGGGGAAGTCACACTTGGGTCTGTTCCTATGACAACAGACTGCGACCCTTCCAGAAGGGGGGAGGTTCAGTGTGAGGAGCTCCCCACCGGGTTAGCAGTGATCCCCTTCTGGACTGAGGCCTTGCTGGGAGGTGGGCCCACCAGCAGAGGAAGTGGGAAGTCAGCCCTGGGAAGCGGGCTTCCTGCATGTGGACTCTTGCTGTGGCCGCCACGGTGCCCACTCTGCCATCCCCGACATGACTGACGCCCAAGGCTGGATGATGTCGGCGGGCCTGGTCATCCTGTCTGCTTGGCCGTGTACTGCTTTCTGCAGTGGTGACTCTCTAGAGGCTTCCGCGTGGTGGTGTCACTGGCTCATCGGCATGCCTCTTCCCCGGACTTTGCCTTGTACCCAAACCTCTAACCTTTCTCCTACCGAGCAGCTAACCAGAGAGCCAGGACATGTGCTGTATCTGGCCCACATATATATTCTGGCGTATGTGCAGACGAAGTAAGCGCAATAGCCCACAGCCCCCCAAATATACATATGTTCAAATCTAGAGTCATTTCTCTTTTTGTAGTTTGAAGACCAAAGATGTGGGGAACGGCCCACGATCCCTTGGCACGGTCTCTCGAGCCCACTCTCGAGCCTCTGCGGAGGCTGCCGGCCGTTCTTGGCTTAAACCCGCGTACTGAGCCAGTGCATGTGTGTACTGAACGCAGGCGTGTCCCTGTTTCCAGCTGGTCATACGAGATGTCCTGCACACGCATCAGCTGGCGCTGCGGCGAGGGGACGTGGGGAGGCGGGTGCTCTGGGTCTGGGCTACCTGTTCACGGAGCTGGCTTGTGTTCTAGGCCCTGCTCACATCTGATCCTGGTGGATCATGTCCATCTCACGATGAGGTGCTTCAGGGCCACCCAACCTTCTGATGCGGCAGGTCGGACAGGACCCCAACTCTGATGGAGAATGCAGGCTGCCCGCTGACTTAGTATGACCGTCTGTTTACACAGGGTTGTGGGATTTCCCAGGATGAAAGACTTTCCGTGTTAAAAGTGAAAACCTGGGAAGTTCTGGGGCAAACTGAGATGTGTGTTCCCCATCCTACCCCAGGCCAGGCACTCTGCCTCCAGGAGGGCCCAACTATTACGCCAGACTTGTATTTCAAAAGGTGTCTAATTCTCCCCTGAAGGTAGCATGGCTTTGTTCCAGAACCCCTGGAGCCAGCTTTGTGGTTCTCCCACTGGGACTTGCCATGACTCTGTGAGGAAATCCACCCCGATGTTCTGATTGCTTCTGTCAAGGTCCCAGGTTTCCCAGCCTGGGTGCTGACCTCGGGTTAACACACCTGTCTTGGTTGGTTCGTCTCCTCTGACTTGAAGGCCCGGCTTGGTCCTTGGCCAGCCACGTTCTCCAGCTAGAGACGATGAGCGGGTCATTGTGAGTGGCAGAGAGGCCTCCAGCTTTCTTCTCTGACCGTCAGCCATCCGTGGAAGGCTGCAGCCCTTGGCGAGAGCCCCCCAGCCCCCGGCAGGGCTGTATCTTCCCAGCTGTTCCGTGCTTCGAATGCTGCTCCGCTGGTACGTTCGCGGTCACAACACACCAGCCCGATTCACCACCGAGCAAAGTTGCAACAGCAGGCCCACCACCTGGTGCTGGAAAACGGGTCTTTATTGCCGGGTAGGCAGTGATCGATGCAGCTCTAAAGCTCATCTTACCCTCTCTGTCTCCGATGGCTCTCAGTATCCACTGTTGCAAGGCTGGCTCTTCAAGCTGAGACAGTTGGGGAGCGAGACGGCTGTTACAGATGAATGTACCTAGAAGGGAACGGAGGAGAAGGCAGGACGGGCCCCACGCAGAAGCTGGCCTCGGATGCAGGCCTGAGGAAGTGCTGGCCAACCCACTGAGGGCCTGTGCAGGGGGCATCGGCGACACGACCCAGCACACTGGCCCTGCAGTAGTGATGGCCACGCGGCTTCTGTCGAAGGAGCCAACACCAGCCACCTGCCCGCTAACTGCACCCGCTCCCTACAGCTGGGCGGGAGGGCCCTCCACGAAGGGCCCTTTGCACAGCGCACCCCCATGCCTACCCCCGAGCTCTCCTCCAACATTCAGAGCCCCCGGAAGAGGGCGGTGGCCTTGCACAGGGCCCCAGGAAGGCATGGGCCCCAAGGTGCGCTGAGATTCCTGCTCGGGGGTCTGCAGAGTGAGCCCTCCAACCTCCTGTCATGGAAGAAGGGGGAAGAGGGCAGGGAGGAGCTGAGGAATAGCTGTGTGCCAGTTAGGAGGGAAGAGGAGAGCAAAGCATCACATGAGGTGAGGAGGAGAAGAGTGAAAGCTGGCCTCGCCCCAGATACGCGCATTCGCTGTGTTTTCTTCCCCCTGGTTTCCAGTCTAAGACCCAGAAATATAGCCCTTGGACTGGGAATTTCCTTAAAGCATGCTGGGAAAGAGCCAGACATGTTCGCATGGAGCGTTCTTCCAGGCTTCTGCCAGAAATGTTCAATCAAACGGTGACTGTGCTTCTTTGTATTCGGGTGTCCAAATAGGGAAAGAGAGACCTCTTATCTTCTTCGTAAACTCGAGTCCTAGGAATTCCATCCCTGGCCCCATTGCCCACACTCTCCTCAACCATCTGTGTTCGCCCCACACTGACCATCCACAGGGAACCGACCTAGGGCATCCCTTTGTGGTGACCAGCCGTGCAAATGTACTGAGACCACTTTTTAGAGGTCTACAACCCTGCGTGTTTAAAAAGTTATGAGCAATTTAAAGTGCAAGTATTACTCTGAAAATGCTCCCTAATTAATAAATGTTCTACATTTTTATGTGGGAATGTTTAATATTTAATTTTTCAATAATTTTATCATTTATAATTTATTAAATTTATTTTGTGGCTTGTATTTATTAAAAATTGATATACTTCCTATTTCTTTTACTCCAGTGTTAGATTGTTTTTATGCAAAATGGAAAAAGAAAAAAAAACCTGGTTCTTTAAGTCATATGACTTCATTTTAAAGCCCCAGTTGCAGCGTGTTAAGGCTCCAATATCCTAGGCCTCCCTTCTGGTGTCTCTCCTGACACTTCCTCAATGACGGTTGCATTTGTGGACGTCAGGGGGTCAGCAGCCCTTCACAAGTCAGCTAAGATGTTCAGTTTTCTTCTGCAAGGAGCCAGGAGTAGAGGTTATTATCGAGGTACATTTCATGGTGTTGGAATGGTATGGACTTGGGGCTACAATGATCTACATGCCCCTAAAAATTCAGATGGCATGAATTTTCACGATGGGTCGAGGTGAGATTTCTGTCCCACGGGGGTTGACAGCAGGGGTGAGTTAGGTTTTTAGTTGAGTAATATGATGGTAGGACTGGAAGACAATACTGGCAGTGGAAAGAAAGAAACAGAAGTCGCTCAGTCGCATCCGACGCTTTGCCCCTACATGGACTACAGCCCACCAGTCTCCTCTGTCCATGGGATTCTCCAGGCAAGAGTACTGGAGTGGGGTGCCATTTCCTTCTCCAGGGCATCTTCCCAACCCAGGGATTGAACCTGGGTCTCCCTCATCCCACGCAGACGCTTTAACCTCTGAGCCGCCAGGGAAGCCCACTGTTAAATGCCCCAACCATTCAAAGCCAAATATTTTCAGAGAAACATGTCTGATGTCAGTGGTCTGGATTCTGCAAGTCTGCAGCCTCTGCAAGGGAATCCTTGAGACTTTGAACGGAAATCGGAATTATTGGGCCATATATCTTCATAGGCAGAGGGAGTGCCATTATTAAAAGACTCCTTTCCATACTGTGGATTTTAGGCAAGCTCAAGTTATGATTAGAGTCAGGAGACCACATGTGCATTAAGTGGGGGAGGCTACCAGGGCAAAATTGGCAAGCACACAGCAGGTCCAATTCACTCAGCGCTCACACCTTTATTGAGCATTTACTGTGTGAGGGACCCATGAGGTCAGACGCACAGAGAAGCACGAGGGCATTTTGGTGATCACTGTCCACATGAACCAGAGAAGGCAATGGCACCCCACTCCAGTGTTCTTGCCTGGAGAATCCCAGGGATGGCAGAGCCTGGTGGGCTGCCATCTATGGGGTCGCACAGAGTCGGACACGACTGAAGCGCCTTAGCAGCAGCAGCAGCAGCAGCAGAGTTCACTCAGAGGGGAGGAGGAAATGGCAGCCCACTCCAGTACTCTTGCCTGGAAAATCCCATGGACGGAGGATCCTGGTGGACTACAGTCCACGGAGTCGAGAAGAGTCAGACGTGACTGAGCAACTAACACTACTACATGGCATCCGGTCCCATCCCTTCATGGGAAACAGATGGGGAAACAGTGGGAACAGTGTCAGACTTTATTTTGGGGGGCTCCAAAATCACTGCAGACGGTGACTGCAGCCATGAAATTAAGACGCTTACTCCTTGGAAGAAAAGTTATGACCAACCTAGGTAGTATATTCAAAAGCAGAGACATTACTTTGCCGACTAAGGTCCGTCTAGTCAAGGCTATGGTTTTTCCTGTGGTCATGTATGGATGTGAGAGTTGGACTGTGAAGAAGGTTGAGCGCCGAAGAATTGATGCTTTTGAACTGTGGTGTTGAAGAAGACTCTTGAGAGTCCCTTGGACTGCAGGGAGATCCAACCAGTCCATTCTGAAGGAGATCAGCCCTGGGGTTTCTTTGGAAGGAATGATGCTAAAGCTGAAGCTCCAGTACTTTGGCCACCTCACGTGAAGAGTTGACTCATTGGAAAAGACCCTGATGCTGGGAGGGATTGGGGGCAGGAGGAGAAGGGGACGACCGAGGATGAGATGGCTGGATAGCATCACTGACTCGATGGACTAGAGTCTGAGTGAACTGTGGGAGATGGTGACAGACAGGGAGGCCTGGCGTGCTGCAATTCATGGGGTCAAAAAGTGGGACACGACTGAGCGCCTGAACTGAACTGAACTGAACTAGAGCTTGCTCAAACTCATGTCCATTGAGTCAGTGATGCCATCCAACCATCTCATTCTCTGTCATCCCCTTCTCTTCCTGCCTTCAATCTGTCCCAGCATCAGGGTCTTTTCCAATGAATCGGCTCTTCTCATCCGGTGGCCAAAGTATTGGAGCTTAAGCATCAGTCCTTACAATTAATATTCAGGGTTGATCTCCTTTAGGATGGACTAGTTGGATCTCCTTGCAGTCCAAGGAACTCTCAAAAGTCTTTTCCAACACCACAGTTCCGAAGCATCAGTTTATTGGTGCCCAGCTTTCTTCATGGTCCAGCTGTCACATTTGTACATGACTACTGGGCTCTGTAAGTTACCAAAATTCTACAACAAAAAGCCCATCAAGCAGGACTGTGAAGTGCTATGAGATACTGGGTTTAAAAATATAATATAAAATCATCAGTGTCAAAAGCTACCATTCATCACATTTAACATTTTTTACGACAATTCTTGAATTCATTTTCTCACTCCTGTTAGAACCAACAGCAGAGCCTACCTCTGTTCTGTTTTCATTTCCCCGCATGCTGTTGGGTACTTTGTTCACAGTACTCCTCTAAAAATGGGCCAAACGAGTTCCTGTTTATACCCAGACCATCTCTAGTTTGTAAGTCCCAAGAGGGTAGGTTGGAAGCATTTTTCCATTGGTATTTCCCAAAAAGCCTAGATTTAGTGCTTCACATTGGATGGTAGCAAATAAATGCTGGTTCAGTCAAAGAGGAACCTCTGACACCCAGCTCTTTTCCGGATCATGGCCTCCCCAGTGCCCTTCTCCCAACCTGGCACTGCCGAGTTCCAGCTCCGTTAGTGCCAAACACAGCTTGCTCCTGGAGTCTAGCTGCTGAGCGTCTGTAGCATTTTGATATAATGCATTAAAACATTTCCTCAGCCAAGTGTTTTACACAACATAAAATATTTTCCTATGCTAATGTTTCTTTTATTGAGTTTTTTACAAAAAAAAATTATCACACATTCTACAGATATTCAGCAACACTTACTCAACTGAAACGCAAAATAAAATTACAGAAACACTAAATACAGACATTCTCTCAAATTATCCAGGAAGAACTGATTGCTGGTGAGGAATAAGCTACGTAGGCTGCTGCACGGCCACTGCCCCGGGCTCACTTTCCCCAGATGTCACGCTGGCCGGGCACGTTCCAGGTAGGTCAGCCCCACGGTCCCTGCTGACCTAGCAAACAGGATGCAGAGGCTGAACACCCTGGCTTTAAGTTCATGGAATAGGACTTATACTGTAGTGACAAGGGTCACAAAGCAGCCAGATGCTACGCGCGGCGCCGTCCAAGGTGAAGGCAAGGGAGGAGGGGATGCAGACCGGCAAGATCTAGCCAGCCGGAGAGAGGTTCTTGTTGCCGGGGCAACATGGAAGCGGCCCCTGCCTGGGGAAAGAGCATCATCTGGGGAAAGGTGACTCAGAGACGGCAGAGGACAGCAGATGATAGAAGTCTGGGCGTGGACATGAGCGGTGGGGAGGACACGGGGTGGAGAGAAGGTCAGGAAGGAAATCAGTGAGCGGAGGTCACGGGAAGTGAGACCACAGCTTGGGTCCCGTGCTCTGGGAAGACTTAGAGGAACCTCCCAACACCAAAAAAAAAAAAGATGTCCTTTTCATCATAGGGGACTGGAATGCAAAAGTAGGAAATCAGGAGATACCTGGAGTAACGAGCAAGTTTTGCCTTGGAGGACAGAATGAAGCAGGGCAAAGGCTAACAGAGTTTTGGGAAGAAAACCTGCTGGTCATAGCAAACACCCTCTTCCAACAACACAAGGGAAGACTCTACACGTGGACACCACCAGATGGTCAACACCAGAATCAGATTGTTTATATTCTTTGCAGCCGAAGGTGGAGAAGCTCTATACAGTCAACAAAAACAAGACCAGGAGCTGACTGTGGCTCAGATCATGAACTCCTTCTTGCCAAATTCAGACTGAAATTGAATGTAGGGGAAACACTGGGCTTCCGAGGTGATTCTGGTGGGGAAAGAACCTGCCTGCCAGTGCAGGAGATGTAAGAGATGCAGGTTCGATCCCCGGGTCAGGAAGATCCCCTGGAGGAGGCCTGGCAACCCACTCCAGTATTCTTGCCTAGAGAACCCCATGGACAGAGGAGCCTGGTGGACCGCAGTCCATAGTGTCTCAAAGAGTTGGACACGACTGAAGTGACTTAGCAACATGCAGGGAGAATATTAGGTCATTCAGAGATGACCTAAATCAAATCTCTTATGATTGTGCAGTAGAAGTGACAAGTAGATCCAAGGCATTAGATCTCATAGGCAGAGTGCCTGAAGAACTATGGACAGAGGTTCCTAATAGCGTACAAGAAGTGGTGATTAAAACCATCCAAAAGCAAAAGAAATGCAACAAGGTAAAATGGTTGTCTAAGGAGGCCTCACACACAGCTGAGAAAAGAAGAGAAACAAAAGGCAAAGGAGAAGGGGAAAGATATACTCATCTGCATACAGAGTTCCAGAGACCAGCGAGAAGAGATAAGAAAGCCTTCTTAAGTAAACAATGCAAAGAAATAGAGGAAAACAACAGAATGGGAAAGACTAGGGATCTCTTCAAGAAAATTAAGAGATACCAAGGGAACATTTCATGCAAAGATGGGCTCGATAAAGGACAGAAATGGTATGGACCTAACAGAAGCAGAAGATATTAAGAAGAGGTGGCAAGAATACACAGAAGAACTGTACAAAAAGATCTTAATGACCCAGATAACCATGATGGTGTGATAATTCACCTAGAGCCAGACATCCTGGAATGCAAAGTCAAGTGGGCCTTAGGAAATATCACTACAAACAAAGCTAGTGGAGGTGATGGAATTCCAGTTGAGCTATTTCAAATCCTAAAAGATGATTCTGTTAAAGTGCTGCACTCAATATGCCAGCAAATTTGGGATAATCAGCAGTGGCCACAGGAATGAAAAAGGTCAGTTTTCATTCCAAGCCCAAAGAAAGGCAATGCCAAGGAATGTTCAAACTACCACACAACTGCACTCATCTCACACGCTAGCAAAGTAATGCCCCAAATCCTTCAAGCCAGGCTTCAGCACTACATGAACCAAGAACTTCCAGATTTCAAGCTGTGTTTAGAAAAGGCAGAAGAACCAGAGACCAAACTGCCAACATCCATTGGATCATCAAAAAAGAAAGAGAGTTCCAGAAAAACATCTACTTCTGCTTCATTGACTCTGCTAAGGCCTTTAACACAACAAACTGTGGGAAATTCCTAAAGAGATGGGAATACCAGACCCCATTATATGCCTTCTGAGAAACCTGTATGCAGGTCAAGAAGCAACAGTTGGAACTAGACATGGAACAATGGACTGGTTCCAAACTGGGAAAGGAGCACATCAAGGCTGTATATTGTCACCCTGCTTATTTAACTTCTATGCAGAGTACATCATGAGAAATGCTGGACTGGATGAAGCACAAGCTGGAATCAAGATTGCCAGGAGAAATATCAATAACCTTAGATATGCAGATGACACCACCTTAATGGCAGAAAGTGAAGAACTAAAGAGCCTCTTCTTGATGAAAGTGAAAGAGGAGAGTGAAAAAGTTGGCTTAAAACTCAACATTCAAAAAACTAACATCATGGCATCTGCTCCCATCACTTCATGGCAAATGATGGTGAAACAGTGGAAACAGTGGCTGGCTTCATTTTGCGGGGCTCCAAAATCACTGCAGACGGTGACTGCAGCTATGAAATTAAAAGAAGCTTGCTCCTTGGAAGGAAAGTTATAAGCAACCTAGACAGCATATTAAAAAGCAGAGACATTACTTTCCTGACAAAATTCTGTATAGTCAAAGCTTTGTTTTTTCCAGTGGTCATGTATGGATGTGAGATTTGGACCATAAAGAAGGCTAAGCGCTGAAGAATTGATGCTTTCAAACTGGTGTTGGAGAAGACTCTTGAGAGTCCCTTGAACTGCAAAGAGATCCAACCAGTCCATCCTAAAGGAAATCAGTCCTGAATATTCATTGGAAGGACTGATGTTGAAGCTGAGACTCCAATACTTTGGCCACCTGATGCGAAGAGCTGACTCATTTGAAAAGACCCTGAGGCTGGGAAAGATTGAGGGCAGGAGAAGGGGACAACAGAGGATGAGATGGTTGGATGGTATCACCAACTTGATGGACATGAGTTTGAGCAAGCTCCGGGAGATAGCAAAGGACCGGGAGGCCTGGCTGGTTGCAGTCTATGGGGTCACAGTCGGACATGACTGAGCGACTGGACAACAGCAGCTGCCCGGAGCTCAGTCCTTACACTTCCATTTGTAACTCACATCACACAGTTTTTCCTCTGTGATTAGAGGCAGGGGGTCAAGGAGCCTCGATCCTGGCATTCAAGCCTATGTTCATTACTTCTGATCCTTGAAGTCACCCCCAAATTCATCAAAAATTAGTATTTTTACTCCTAATTGGCAGATGAGAAGAATAAGTACCAGGAAGTCTGAGCATCTTCAAAATGTTCCGCTTGGCAAAGAGGGGGAGGCCCTGGACTGGGGTTCCGGTCTCCTGGCCACTCACCCACAGGTTTCCTTCCTGGTTTCCTTTGAAAGTGAAAGTGAAAGTCGCTCAGTCGTGTCTGACTCTGTGACCCCTTGCACTAACAGTCCGGGGGATTCTCCAGGCCAGAGCCCTGGAGTGGGTAGCTTATCCCTTCTCCAGGGGATTTTCCCCGCCCAGGAACTGACCCAGGGTCTCCTGCATTGCAGGCGGACTCTACCGACTGAGCTATCAGGGGAGCGTTTGCTTCCTTGATCTCTGCTCAAATTTTACCGTCTTCCTGAGGATGTGCGTTCACACCCCTTTCCCTTCCCAGCACTTGCCTGCCTGTTTACTGATCTTGCCCCCTTCCCCTATCACAATGTAAGCTCAGTGCAAGGAAGATATGTCTGTTACAATCGTTGCTGTACCCTCCAAACCTCGAACCGTGCCTGGCGCATCAGCCTTGCCTCATCCTGTGTGAAATGTCTGGACCAGGACTTCTGAATGACCCGGGAATCTGGTTGGGATGCAGATTCCGACGCCTGGGGTAGCACCTGTGATACCCCTATGGCTGATCAGGAGACCCCCTCGCCATGACATTCAGTTTTCCTTTAGCTCTGACGTGGAGGTGGGTAGAGCTGGCTGGAGGGAAAGGTAAGGGGAGGCCAGAATGGGCGGGTGGGAGGAGCGGAAAGCACCCTCTGACCGGGATTTCTCTAGCCTAGTTATTCCCCCGATCTCAGGCGCATCTGGAATGTGCGACATGTCCAAGCAGTATCTGAGAAGCAAGTACTCCTCTAACCTCTATCCCAGAGCACTCTGATAAGCCCCCAGCCCCTCATCCCCGGGCCTACCTGATGACCACACTGGGAGCTACACTGCTGTTGAAAACCTGGTTCAATTCCTAAGCCTGCCTTAAAAACAGCCTGCAAAGCTGTAGCTGAAGGAACCACCTCTCTCAAACAGGGCTTTTCTTTAGGGTCTGTTTGGCAAACACGTATGCGTCTTACTTAGAGGCAGGCCATGTCAGCAGTTTAATTTAAGGCATCAAATGAGAAGCAATCTGTCTGGTATAACCTTTTGCCGGTGAAATGAACAGCCTCTGAGCCAGCTCCCAGAGAACACTCTCATTATCCTGCTCGCCGTGACATGGGACATATTGTCTCTTTTCTTGACTTGACCTTAACACATCACTGATGCAAAACATATTTCTAGTTTGAAAAATAGTCATCTAGAAAATAAAAACCATTTCATCAGCTCAGCCACAGTCCTGAGCCTCCATGCTATTGAAAAGATGTTTTATTTGTTTGACTTGTGCCACTGATGGATTCTAGTCTTTTAAAAAATTAGGGAAATATTTGTGAGCAGAGAGGTGCCCTGCAAAAATGTATGCTTTCCATTCAAAACCTGAGGTCAACAGACCAAGATCCATGGGAACATGGACTCTGATTCTGATCACCAAATGATCTTGGAAAATCAGGGCGAAAGGGGCTTTTGTTTGGAAGTAAAAATTCATGGTCAAATTAAATAAAAACTAGAATAAAACCTCCATAACTATGTAAAATGGTAAAAACGTGATCTGCACTGTAGAGTTCCAGTGGAATGGGGGAGGAAAATTAGGGGTTGTTTAGTGAGACATTTTCAGAGGTTAGGAAACTGTGCCCTGGAAGGGAGGCTTGCTTAAAAGCATGCAGCTACCGTGGGGAGAGGCAGGACTAGGGTTCAGATCTGGTCTGCAGCCAATGCCCTCCCATCTCACATACTTTCTTGACAAAAGTTCTAACACAAGTACTCGGACCCTTAACAGCTGGTGCATTGCTTATACGAGCCTCCTGCGTCCACATCAGTGAGGATGAGCACCAGCCACTGCCAACAGGAGCTGGAGCAAGATGAAAACTCGTATTTCCCTCATGTCATAGAGCCCCACTGGAAGGGGCTGCGCAGAGACTAGGGACCACGCTCCAGGGGGATGCCTGAACTCTCCTCCATCTGTTATTATCAACTCCGGACCCAAGGCGGATGCGAAACCCCGCTTGTTGCGTCAACACCACGTGCTGGGAGGGGAGAAAAAGAACAAGGGGCGTTCTGCTGTCTCTTTCTCTCTTAAAGTGATGTCTGCACCTTTCCTCCCAATAGTTTCTGCTTATTTGCAGCAGAACCGATATTGCCACAGAGGGAATTGGGAAACGTGACTTTCCATCCAACTGGGTTTTCCTGAAGAGGGCTTCCCTGGTGGCTCGGATGGTCAAGAATCTGCCTGCCATGCGGGAGACCTGGGTTCGATCCCTGGTTTGGGGAGATCCCCTGGAGGAGGGCACGGCAGCCCACTCCAGTCTTCTGGCCTGGAGAACCCCCATGGACGGAGGAGCCTGGTGGGCTACAGCCCATGGGGTCGCAGAGTCAGACACGACTGAGCGACTTTCATTTTCACTATTCCTGAAGAAGAAAGAGAATACGGGTATTAGAAGGCAACAAGCTGTCTCTGCAACTGTACAAAGCAAATACGTGGCACTGAGGGCAATTCTCCAGTCTAAATTTGGCCTTTTTAAATTTCAATGCACAAGGAGTCGTGGGGTTGATAGTGGCACGGCGGTTTGTGTTGGATTAACCCTCCCACAGATAACAATTAAACTGTAGGGGAAAAACAAAAACATAAAACTTCTTGAAGTCACCGCAGAACCACCCAAAGTAGGCGGCTGTGAAAGGGGCTCAGCCGTTTAAAGAGGAAGCACGCTCTGCGCGAGACCCGCTTCGACAGAGCTTTTCCCCGGAGAAGACTCAGTCTGCGCGGCACCAGGGAGGCTAGAGGCCGTCTAGGTTCGAGCAGAAAGCTGCCATCTCTAGAGCTGAAGGATCAGGGAAGTGTCCAAGAGGTTGGCCTTTGAATGGGAAGCCCTGGGAATGAGAGAGATCGTCGGGATCTGCACATAAACCGCCGCCGAGCCCGGGGTTGACTCGCGTTCCACGCATGTGCGCGGGAGCCTGTTACAGAGTTCAGCGAAAGCAACAATCGGAAGGCTGAAAAGATTCAAAGAATATTTCAGTTCTGCCAGCACAGACAAGAAAGAGCTTAGAGTTTAAGTCCTTCCAAGTTAGAGGCACTTGACTGTTCGTTTTTTAAAATAATTGTCACCTCTCTTCTCTTCTTCCTCTTGTCTGGGGTTCACATTGCATTGGGCGTTAGGCCACCGGTGCTGCACATCACAGAGTCGTTTTTCTGTTTTTCTCCGCCCAGCCTTTTTTCCTCTCCATTTTCATCTTAGATCATTTCTATTGCTATATATTCACATCCACTGACTCTTCTCCAACTCCATTTGCTCTTAAACCCATATTCAATGGATTTTCTATTTCAGGTATTGTACTTTTCAGTTCTAGAACTTCCATTTAAAAAAAATACAGTTTCTATTTCTCTTTTGAGATTCCATATCTGTTCACTCTTTATGACCTTTTTTTTAAAATCACAATACGTGGGCATATTTATAATAGTTTCTTTAAAAAAAAAAAAAAGAGAGACTTTGTCTGCTCCAATATCTGGATCACATCAGGTCTATTTCAACTCACCTATTTTTTTCTTGAGTATTGGTCAGATTTTCCTTTTGCCATCACATTATCTGTTAGATTTTGATTGGACACAAGACATTATAGACCATGTGTTGTAGAGATTCTGGCCTCGGTTATCTTCTCTGTTGATTTTTTTTTTTTACTTTATTCCATTAGTTAAATTCTTGGCTAATGACCTTGAACTTGTGGAGGCTTGGTTAGAGGGAAACATAAATCTCTTCATTAGAGAGAAAATATAAATCACCAAAAGCAGAACTGAAGAGGGGTAGCTTTATAGATCTTATAAACATTAAAAAGGTTACAGGGAATTATAAACAACAGCTTCACACCAATATTCTAAAACTCAAGGGTAATGAAAAAACCCCTGTGTTGTCTCAACACAAAAATAATTTTACTGGAGAATTCTTTTAACCATTTAAGAATTAAACAATATGACTTTCACATCCTCTTTCAGAAAACAGAAGGACATTAAGAGGCTAGAATATAATGGAAGAAAATAAATGAAAGAATCTATATGATCATTATCAATTGGTTTCAAGAAATACCAAAAAATGTTCTTCAGGATAAAGAAAAATATTAGGAGAAACAATAGATATGACTAGATATTAAAATAGTAAGAAAAACACTTGACAAAATTCAATATTCATTTGTAATAAACATTCTAAGCAAACTAAAAATAGAAATGAATCTTTTCAACCTTACTATTTGCACATAAAAAACCGTATAAGATAATTATCAAAGATGAAACAATTTCCCCTAAGATCAGGAGAAAGGAGGTCATCTCTCATGATGTGTATGTAATATTGTATTGGAGTTCATAAGCCAGTACAATAAATTAAGCAAAGGAAATAAAAGTTATAAAGATCAGAAAGAAACAGCATTGTTTTTATTACTGCAGATTTTTTTTTTTATTAAAACAATCCTAGGGATCTGCAAGACAACTAATAAAAACTAATAAGTGAATTTAGCAAGGCTGCTGGATACAAAGGCAATGTACAAAAATAAGTAGCACTTCTACATACTAGTAGCAAACAATCAAAAAGTGAAAAAATGCAGATGCCATTTATAACAACATCAAAGCATAATATACATAGGGATAAATTTAGGGAAGGCAGTCAGGATCTTTACTCTGAAAGCAACTGTGAGTTGCTGAAAGTAATTACCAAAAACTGTAAAAATAGAGAAATGTTCCATGTTAGTGGACTAGAAGATTCAACATTGTTAAGATATTAATTATCCTTAAATTTATCCAAATATTAAAACAAAACCCCATTTAAAGTTCTAATGGGTCCCTAAAATGACTAAATTGTTTGACAGTATCAACAGTTGGTGAGGAGGTACAGTAATTCACTGACGCTTTCATTCACTGGCACTGGTAGCAGCGGAACATACACTTTAGAAACCAGTTTGAGAGTTTTCTTCTGAGGACTACGTTTATAACATATCCCATGACTCAGCAATGCCACTCCTAGGCATTTACCCAAGAGATTCCACTCCTAGGAATATACCCCATAAAAAAGTTACTAAAATATCTATAGCTCTTTATATACATTGGTCAAACAGGGCTTCCCTGGTGATTCAGTCAGTAAAGAATCCCCTGCAGTGCAGGAGACCCGGGTTCGAGTCCTGGGCAGGGAAGACCCGCTGGTGGAGGAAATGGCAACCCAGTCCAATGTTCTTGCCTGGGAAAGCCATGGACAGAGGAGCCTGGTGGGCTGCAGTCCGTGGGGTTGCAAGAGTCGGACACAACTTAGCCACTAAATCACCATATATTGGTCAAAAACTGGTAATATCCCAAGTGTCTATTAAAAGTAACACAGAAAAATTGTGGCATATTCATACAAAGGAATACTACTCAGCAAAGACTGATACACCCAATAGGATAAGTCTCAAAAACAATCGTGCGAGGGAAAGACATTAGATACAAAGAATATGTGCTCTGTGATTCCACTTATAGGATATTCAATAACAGGCATAAATAATATGTGACAGAAATCAGAACAGTGATTGAGGTGGAGTGAGGTGATAGGGAAAATTCCTAGGGTGGTATACACACATGTATTTATATATGCACAAACACACGTATATTATATAGCTTGTTTTATATATATTGTACAGCTTGAGGTATTACAAAAGGCTACATATTTTTCAAAGTTACAAAGAACTGTAACTTAACACATGTGCATTTTATTGTAGGCAAATTATATTTCAATTGAACAAATATTACTTTTTAAAATATGAGTCCCCATCAGTAGAGTATGTTTTGGTCTAAGCAAGAACAGTGAAATCCCTCTTGTCAGCATGGCAAGGACAGCTAGCTGGTTACTTAATTTTAAAAGTTTATTAAAAATCATTTAAGTATATGTATTTTTCATATAAAAGCACATATATATGCATTCATTTGCTAATCTTTTGATGTATAGACAAGACCGATTTTGTGTTCTACATTGTCATTCTTGAATAATCTATCTCTATAACACATCATCTACGATTTCTAGCTTCAATTTCTTTAAAAAAGAGTCAGAAATTAAATTCATTTTTGAAGCAAACTAAAATCCCTTAGGTCTTTACAATGGTTTCCACATTCTACACCTTGTGTGCCCTATAATTAACCTGAAGGACTTTTCTTGTCCCTATCTTTTCATCTGAATTTTTTGAAAGCATTCAACTTTGTTTTTATAGCAGAGAAGTGACAACTCTCTTTTTTCCCATTCTTATTTCATTGGTTTACATGATATTTAATTTAATTACGGCATCACAATAACCATACAATTTTGCATTTAGGCAATGCTCATATCCCCATAATTTCTCATTTAAATCCAAGACAATGGCCTCCTTCCATACAAAAGGATGTAATAAAGTCATAGGAAGATGAGGGACTAGAGTGACAAGGAGATGAAGGGAAAGAAAGCTCTGTCCTTTTAGTCTGCAAACCTCTTAAAGGGCCTCTCACCTCCCTGGCCTACCTTGCTCAGCTTTTGCCCCCAGAGCTAAGATCCACAGTGAAACTGTGGCAATCCTCTCAGGCCTTTCCTGTCTAGGTTCCTTCTTTTATCTGAAACGGGAAGGCAAACATTGGTTTAAAGGCCTTTACAACCATTGTTTCCTAAGTGGTCAATAAACAGGTGAAACAGTACCCAGCTTCCTAATATTCTGGAGGATGCAGACTAAACCGTAGTAAGACACGACTGCAGGGCAGCTGGAAGCAAACAGGTGATCAGTAAGAGCTTCCACACTCTGCTGGTGGAAATGAGAGTTCCTTCAACAGTTTTGGGAAATGGTGTGGATTCACCCAATGAAATGGAAGATATGCAAGGCTTGGCAGTTTTTCTCCTAAGCACATATCCTGTGTGCTTGTGTGCACTGTGATACCTGTACAAGGACATGTTTGGTTTGGAAACGATCCAGACGCTTTTTGGTAGTAGAATAGCATTTCCACACAATAAAATGCATGGATCCTACGAACACTATCATGTAAAAAAAGAAAGCTACAAAGCAATACACACCATGTGATTCTTTCATGTAAAGCTCAAAACCAAGCAAAACCAAGCTACATTTTTAAGGATTCAAATAGGTGGTATTTTTTTTAATATAAAAATGCAGGTTTCCTGGAGTGCTCTTTATTAAACAATGACCCATCTTTAATACTTCCCCACGTTTGTTTCATTAATTTCTCACTCACTCTTTTAAGCTTCAGTGGTAGCTAGAAGACACTGTAAGATTACTCAGATGGCAAACCCTGAATCTCTTTCACCTCCTTTTTCACTGGCCACACACACATTTTCTTTTCTTTCTTTTCAGTGAACAAAAACAAAAGCAAGAAAATGATTTCTATAGAGGCCAGGAGAGTGATTTTATCTGGAAGAAGGGAAGTGTCTGGGCTTGGAAAGGGGAATCTGGGATAGGGTTTCTGGGGTGCCAGCCTTGTTCTACGTATTAAGTGGTGCTTGCTCCGTGATTTCAATAAACTGTATCAAACACACACACAGTGTGTGTTACCTGCTTTTCTCTGTTATATTCACAAGATATTTTAAAACACCGAGTGTCTTATATAGTTTACCTAATTCTCCCTGCCTCCCCCCAATTCCATATTAGGGGATCACTTTCAAATGTATCATTCATCCTTGGAGGCAATGAAGACTCTGATCACTAATATTCTTAGACTCTGGTTAGCTCCACAGATGAAGTGTAACTAGGAAGAAATGGGGGCAGTAACATTCAACAGCAGCCACAGGGAAAGAGAAAGGAAATGGACTAAACATCCATTAGGATACATTTGAGCAAATTCAGTCATCTATGTTATCTAATAATGAGGGGTGCCAGTAACTTAATTTTCACATTAAACACAATTATTTCAGTTATCTATGAGTGTGTTTCCAAGTATTTGCCTCTCTATATTCATCCATAGGCCCTGAATAGCAATCCATCTTTTGATATGGAATCGAAGAAACACTAATACAAGCTTCATTGAAATCCAATTATCAAGATGTCTTTTTTTTCCACTTAAGCCAGTAAGTGAGTCAGTTGCAAGATGCTGCTTAAATTATAGTAGAATTATTTTCTAACAGAATCAAGCTTGCTGAGCTTTTACCATTCATTTTGGTATTATTTATAAAAATTATCATTGTCAGTAGCCACCCAGGCCCACCAAAGCAGCATCTATTTTTTTTTAAACAATGCTTTTAAAAAGCCCTTTAGTTCACTAATTTTTCATTTTCCATTATGTTAATCACTAAAAACTCCAAGAAACGAAGACTAAACCGATTGCATTCAGTCGACATTGTTTTCTATTGTACGGTGCATATTAGCACAGGAGCACACACACAGCCACCCACTGGAAAACTTCAGGTTATAGAAAGGAACTCAGGGGAGCGCCCACCAGCCTGATCTAGCCATGAATTCTCCTGCCACTTGATCTGATGCCAAACTGAAAAAAGTATAAGAAACACCCACCCATCACATGGTGAATAAAAGAGCTGAAATAAACACACGCTCTTTGGATGTTTCTTTTTTCTTGGGCTGAGGACAGTCATATGCTCCTCCGTCTATGCGATTTTCCAGGCAAGAATGCTGGCGTGGATTGCCATTTCCTTCTCCAGGGGATCTTCCCAACCCAGGATTCGAACCCGGGTCTCACGCATTGCAGGCAGACGCTTTACCGTCTGAGCCACCAGGGAAGCCCGCAGTTTTACTAGCCAAGCAAAATCGTAGGAAAAGAAATGCTCTTTATGAGATGATGTTAGTTTTCCAAAGTTTATTTCTTGGAGATAGAAGGTTGCATTTCAGGGACTGAGGAAATACTACTGCTACAGGTGTTTCTACTAAGCGTCTCAAGAAACGGGATGAATTTTAGTAAGCTTAACAGCCACACGGGAAACAGCCTAGTATTCAGCAATGGTAGGATCGGTAAATAAATCGCGGTTTGTTCATGTAACGAAATGGATAGACTTTACCCTGATTGTTCTTTTCAGCTATAGATTTTCACATTATCAGACAAGCGTCTGTGTTACTGAAAAGGTTTCGATGCCAGATTTGACTGTGCAGTTGAAAAGGAAGCGATAATAAAGGGCCCCCGTGCGCTGCAGAGCAGCTCAGGGCTTCTGCGTGGGGAATGACACGGCAGACACGCCCCGGGAGTCCTCACCACTGCTTCCCTCCCACGTGGACAGCTGTTCGGCTAAGTTCCGGGGATGGTCCCGGAGAGTCAGGCAACGCTGCGCTCCCAGTGCAGGAGCGAAGAGGGGCTGGACCAGCATCTTCTTCCGGTTCTGCCACCTGCTTAGACGGGGGTCCTGGTAAACTCCGCTTCACACAGAGCTTGCCTCACCCCCACCCAGGCAGGGGAGCTCGCATCTAGCGTTAGCAATTCTGGACCACCAGTCGACCGACGTACACAAGGTAGGAACTTTCTCTTAACATCTGACAAAGTATCCGGTACAGAGTAGCTTGCCACATAGGCACACATTGCGAAGCACCTCAATAAACAAGCGCTGGTGAACCCACGCTTCCACTACGAAGCAGAACTTCGGATTCAGTGGAAGCCCGCCGTGCGGTCCCATGCCTGCCTGCCAAGTGCCACCAGCACTCTAAGCCTTTGCAAGGATTCCCTTTTCCTTTTTCCGTTCTTATGGATAAACTGTCTCCCTGAGCAGAGGCTGATTTAATTTTGCTGGCTTTCACTTGATTCTAGGATAGAACAAACTTGGTTGTCCGCCTTCCTCTCAGGTTATTCTGCCTCAGTTTCCTTTGAAGGGTTTGCTTTCTCTTCCTGCCTTCCAAATTTTGGAGTGATCAAAAACACAGTCCTTAGACTTCATTTTCTATTTAAAGTAATGGATGATGACCAGAGATGATAATTTCAGACAGACTCAGGGTTTAAAATATCATCTGTATACCACTCCTCGGAACGGAGCTCCCGTATCAAACTGCGTAACTCAATGTACTCATTTGGATGTCTAATAAGCATCTCAAAATTAACTTAACCTGAAGTTAAGCCTTTGATATCCTTCCCTAAAACCTTTCTTTTCTTCTTCATAAACAAATGAAACTCCATTATAATTTTAAACAATGCCACTCCTTTGTTCTATTATTTTTTCCTCTGCAAGATTAGATAGAGACGTGCGAGAGCCTCACAATATTGTTCCATGTGCCTTAACCTGTCAGCCATCCATATGGAAATTATCCACACGAAGGGAAAAAAAACATGGTTTTGTTTCAAGTTTTCTTTTACTTTACTCAGATCTACCTTTCAGTTTATGAATTCTCTCTATAGCTGAATCCTTTCTTCTAATGCCTTTCCATTTTAACATTCAATTATGTTTTCATTTCTAGAAATTTTATTTTAAAAATAGTTTTGTTCATCTTTTGGTAGTTTCTTATACATGTTATAAATAATTTTTAATATATTTGAATACTTCAAACATCTCTGCTGAATTATGTATCTTAGCCTTTGATATTGAAGCCTCTGAGGATGGGGGTCTTGTCTTTTTTTCCCTGTGGACTTGCAGTAATGCTGGCTTATTCCTGCTGTTCTCTGTGATTTAGAGAGTGAGTTCATGCTTGCTGGCATGCTATTTGTTGGTTGGGATGATTTCTGCCTGTTTTTCTTGGGCAATGGGAACTCCTGTAATGAATCCTTTAAAAACAGTTATAGGCAACACAAATGATGCAAATACTGTCGATTCAGATAAGCCCACGTGGATGGCAGCCAGCGACACCAATTTTCAGGAGACTCTTCTAAAAACCACCTATAAATAGCCAAGGCTGAAAATGGTAGCTTTTCTTGCTGCCTGCCTCTTCAGCTTCTGGTTTCCTTGTCTCATCTCTGCTCACTCTTTGTGAAAGCGAGCAGCCTTTCCTATTTGTGCTCCCTCTAATTATTACGTCCACGGTGCTCCACTGCTACGGCTAATTGTTAAGAATATCTTCTTGCTAGGCTATGAGCAATTTCAGGATGGGAATAAGTTTTATTTATTTTTAAATGCCCAGTGCCTGACACATGTTTTTAACTCAATAAATTTATTTACTTTGAGGAAAAAAAAAAAAAAGCTAAGTAAATGAATGTTTAGAAAATGGTATTTTAAACAAACCTATTATTTAAATCCTTGAGGTTTTCAATCTTATCTCAGTACTCACTGGCCAAATGAGAACCTCCTAAATTCAGTCTTGTTTATTATTCTTAGTTAGTTGAACCTCCATACAGTCTATAGTGAAACACACAAGGGCACGGGCTGCTTTATGCCTCACACCCGACCAGCATCAGGGAGGCCATTTATTGTCTCTAAAAGAAAACAAAAGACACTGTGTTTTCTTTCTCTTTTATTGCAACCCATTGCAAGGTCAAAAGATTCACAGAAATATAGAAACTACAAACTGGATGAATTTCCTTTACCCACTCAAAAAGACATTAAAGACGAAAGACCAGACTTTTCCACTACAGCAATATATTTCATATAGACTTTATTCTGAAAATACTGTTGACATTTTGGAGAGGATAAAAAGCCCTGCGTTAAACATGTTCACATATATTTATGACATTCTAAGCAAAAAAAGAAACTTTAGATTGCCCAGGAAAAAATTCATTTTAAGCCTTGTTTCAAAGTATCTAATGAGAACACATTCAACAACCATCACAGGATCATTCAAGGTGATGTTTTCTTGGTTGTTTTTGAGATTAGTGCTTTGAGGCTGGATATGGTATTTCTACAGATCCCTACAAATACACCAAAGCAGTTTTCCAGGTTACGATGTGTCCGGCTTTCTGGATTAGTCGACACCTTAAAGAATAAGTGCAAGTCCCCCACCCCACCCCCACCCCCCAGGCTAACGCATGTTACAGTGCTGTACTTCAGATTCAAACAACGCAACATTTAAAAAAAATCAATTATACACTTTTGAAACCATTTGACAACCAAACTGTAATGCTCCCAAGATTATTACAACTTTGAACTGAAATGGCACCATCTATATCATTGCTGGCTCTCCCCTCTTCTTTTTAACTATTTAAAATATAGTGTGACATATATAAAAATTAAACTTTGCTTATTCACTCAAGCTATTACTATACATGTCATCTTATAAATTAGTTTTGGATTTAAAAACCAGTTAAAATATTGTGACTTAAGATATTTTTCAGTGGTGGGGAAATGAATATGAAGACGATACCGTTGGATGTGTAGGAAGAATTACGATTTATTAATAGCAAATAGCTTTTTTTCTTACATAAATTTTATTCCCTTCAAATTAAATTAGTAACCCATTTAGTGATGGAAAAAATACTTTTGGTGTTTAGCGACTAGATTTTCCAAACTGACTGGAATTAAAAGCAAAAACATGCCACATCAGAAACATGTTGACATGATCGAAGGAAACAGTTGTTTACATAAAAAGAGTTATTATAAATAAGTGAATGGTACTTGAATGTAAAGTTATTTTTCACTTCTTACAGCTAGTATCATTTTAGCAACACTGGGACTTCTATAAAGTGAAATTCAAATCTGAGTATATCTATTAAAGACCAAAAAAAAAAAAAAACAGTTATGTCCACATTGAGAAAGAATAAATAGCAAACTCACAAGTCAGGGTTTTGTATATCTAACTACTGTGAAAGATAATCACGCTTTAGCTTAAAAAGGCTCCCTGCTGTCTTGATTATAAATCAAGACTTAGGAAAGGTTATTATGAGCCTGAGTCCCTACTATGAATTAATTGTAAAGATGTGTGAAATCAAAACGTATATTCATTTACTAATAGGTATTGCCTAAACTGAAAGCTGGAGATCTTTAATTAAACAAAAAAATGCTTATTTCTGACAAGTGTAAACAGAATCTTAATGAAAAGATTTTCTAACTTTTCTTCTGAACTCATACATTAACCAGCAATAGATCTCTGCAATAGCGTAAGGACTAGTGAAAATATAACATGCACATCTCCAAAAAACCTGCTCTAAAGCCCAAAGCAAAGCAAAAAGAGAAAACAAATCAACAGAAGGATTGTCTACTTATAGCTCATTTATTAATCTTCTATTAATGTGACTAGCCCCAAATCTCAGAAATATACTTTCATAATTACCAAATTAACAAAAATAATTAAATGATCTGTAGAGTTTTCTTTTTTTTAATAGCTGCACACTATTAATTACATTGGTGACTTTAATGTGGATAATGCTAAGATTAGCTCCAAATATCATTAAAATATATCCGGACCAGTTACTATCCGTGAAATAAAAGCTAATAAAATGTTAACGTAAAACTCAAATACTTAGTACTCCAGAGAATTTGGCAGAATAGTGAATAATTAACTTTTATGAGCTGGCCAGCAGGGTTCAGATCGCTGACTCCACACGGAAACTTCACAGAAGGCCCTGCTCTCTCTAGTCCCTAAGCTGCCCGCTGGACGGCAGGTGGGGAGCCCCGTGGGGACAGGGCGCTAGGGGGAACGGCAGGGGAGGGCGGGGCCTGGAGAAAGGCTTAGGGAGACAATGCGTGCGTGTGCGTGTGCGCGCGCGCACGTGTGAGACAGGATGAGAACCGACACCCGCGGATGTGCTTGAAAGCCTGAAAAGCACTAGTTCTCAGGCTTCTACTTAGGGCCACGTCACTGCCTGCTGGTGACCATCCGCAGAACTGCACAATCCTTTCTCATCAAAAAAGAAGGCAGTCGCCTTCATTTGGGGGCATCTCCAATGGCAGAAATTAGAAGCTCAAAATAATGGATCCTTTTTTTTTTTTTTAATTCCACAGTAAAAAAAAAAAAAAAATTAGAGAAATAAGCCTTTGAACTTAAAAACTAAAGGTCTGTGCCTGTCAAAATCTTTCATTTTTAAGACAAAAAAAGACCAGCTCACCTGGGAACAAATAGCAACTGCGCAGATGCTATGCAGTATGCAAACGCGACGCGGACACACACAGGGGGCACGCGCGGGGACACAGCACAGTCGCGCCTCGGCTGGGGCCGCCCGCCCCAGCTCCGCACCCTAGGAGGAGGCGGCAGACACGCCGGGCGTCCAGCCCAGCTGGTAGGCCCTCTCCAGCGTCCTCTTGCAGTCCTGCAGGACGGTGCTGAAGGTGATGTGCGGGTACTGCTGGACCAGCTGCTCCACCGTCACCTCGCTGACCTGCCAGAGAACCAGAGCCACCGTCACACAGGCGCACCGCGACCCCCTCGTCCTTCTCAGCAGCGCCAGCAAGTGTTTGCTGGGAAGACCTGCCCTAAGTACGACATTCTACCTGGTGCTAGGTAGTACTAAGTTCTGTGTAGTACTAAGTACTACTAAGTTCTACAGAGTACTAAGTTCTATGTAGTGAAAGTGAAAGTGAAGTTGCTCAGTTGTGGCCAACTCTTTGCAATCCCATTGCATTGCAGGCAGACGCTTTACCCTCTGAGCCACCAGGGAATTTACATAGTACTAAGTTCTATGTAGTACTAAGTAAGTAATGCTAAGTTTTACATAGAACTAAGTTCTACATAGTACTAAGTTCTACATAGTACTAAGTACTATGTTCCCCCATGGGTTTGTTTTTTTTTTTTTTTAAAGATGTAAGGTACCAGGAAGTTAGTGCTTTCTGGGAGCATAAATGAGCATGCTTGCCTAGGTCTGAACCGTGTCCATTGAAGGGTGAGTGCCTGGGAGGGGAGGAAGCATGAGACGCTCTCACGCATCTCTGACTCTGCCACCCACCTGGCAGCTTTTTTAGGAGAGAACCATGGACTGCTGGAGAGGATGCACAGGACTCCAGATAGGAGTGCTGGGCAAAATGTTTATTTTTCTTCCCCTTAAATTTTAAGTTAAGGTGCTGGCAAACCTCAGGCCCCTTTGTGGAAAAGAGCTGAAAATGTGAGGAATCAATCACTAAAACATACATGGTTGGCAGGTCAGAGATGGCCCCAACAGACCTTAACCATCAAAGACACCACCTTGATTCTTGATTAGACAAGGCAATCAGACAGGCCTAATTAAAACTAACACCTTTTCAATTGCTGTGCTGTGAAGGGATTAATTTGTCAATTATTTTTAAGCTGATTGCAGTTCATATCACAAAAGTAGACAGCTTCCTTCATCCTTCAGATAAATAAATGATTAACCTAAGAACCGCAACTTTTAGGTTGCTTTATTTAAAATCTTTATCGAACACTTCGGCATTTTCAAATACAATAATGCTTCATTTATATTGAATAAGCTGGTCCGCAAGAAGGTTCTGCTGAGACACATTTTTGTGCTTCCTCTCCAAGTCTGTCCACTACTGAAAAAGATCAGGACCATCAGGAAAAACCTCAAACAATATCAGACCCTTGCAATTTGCTTTGAAAGCCAGCTTGGGAGTATGCTGACCGTGACATTAAGTCCTCTGCACTTTTCTGAAATAACATGGTGTTCTGTTAAACTATGTTACATGTAGTCTTTGTTAAATTCAGAGTTGATATTTCCATATTGCACTGATGATGTTTATTTTTTGTCAGAATTTCTATTCAAGACTTTCTTGTATTGAAATCGTCATTCCAAATTCAACCAAGCTATGCAGTTCAATCTTTTTGTGTTACAATGTATGACTTTTGTTTACAAAAACATGAAGAAAATAATTTTGAATAAAAAGAAAAACTGATATACAAATCAGAGTTGAGAATATCAACTGCTGACCTTAAAAGGATTTCTAAGCAATATAACTTTTTTAAAATTTAAATTCTGCCTAAGTCTAGCTTGAGTTGAGTCTGCTTGAAACAGTAACTGACAAAGTTTTGCATCACCTAGCTGTGCCTGTCTCTCCAGTACATTTCCACTATTATCCAATCACCTGACCTAATGTCAAGTTATCAAGCTGTCTGAGTCCTTTCTGGCCTCAGGGTCTTTGCACCTGCCGTTCTCTTTATCTGGAATACTTTTAAACCCGCCTCCCCCTTCAGAACCCCCTTCCCATGGCTAGTCCTCCTCATCCTCAGTTCAGTGTCATTTCCCCAGGGAGCTTCGATCCTTGCTCTCAGCCTACTTCCCTCCTCAAATCAGGCGAGGCTTCCAGGTCATTCTCTCTTCCAACACTGCCTACTTTTTCTTCATGGTACCTTCAAAAGTCAGTTTATAATTGCTTTGTTTAATGTCTGCTCCTGTTCCAATGTAAGATCCACAAGAACCATGATCATTTTGTCATTCGTAAGCCAGACTTCTTAGTGAATGAAGAAAACAATAACAAACTACAAACGGAAAACAGAAACCCAAGAGCAAAGCGCTGCCAGACACCAACATGCTACTGGCCAAGACCAGCAGCCTCCCCAAGACCCGTCCTCAGTGCAGGGACTCTCCAGACTCCAACATGCTACCGGCCAAGACCAGCAGCCTCCCAGCTCCTCTGGAGCCTCCCTGACCATGCCGAGCCCTCAGCGAAGCTGCACGGGGCACTCCTGCTGAGCCCACATGGGCACCTGCAGGCCCATCGCTGCAACACCCTCAGCCTGCACCGCAGTCATCTCTCCACTTGACTCTCTTCTACCTGAACCAAGGTCTGGGCACCAGAGACTGCCTTTCCTCTCTAGGGAGATTATGGAGCTCTGTACAAAGCAGGAAAGAACGTGGCGGCCATAGCTGACCGTGCAGTCTACCAGGCACAGGTCAGAATCCTGGTTTCACTTCAAAATTCAGTTTCCTCAACTGTAAAAACAGGATAGAAGTGCCGATGTCATAGGATGTTACAAGGATAAAATAATATGCCTAACACTGTGACTGTGGTGTTGGAGAAGACTCTTGAGAGTCCCTTGGACTGCAAGGAGATCCAACCAGTCCATTCTGAAGATCAGCCCTGGGATTTCTTTGGAAGGAATGATGCTAAAGCTGAAACTCCAGTACTTTGGCCACCTGATGCGAAGAGTTGACTCATTGGAAAAGACTCTGATGCTGGGAGGGATTGGGGGGCAGGAGGAGAAGGGGACGACAGAGGATGAGGTGGCTGGATGGCATCACTGACTCGATGGGCGTGAGTCTGAGTGAACTCCGGGAGATGGTGATGGACAGGGAGGCCTGGCGTGCTGCAATTCATGGGGTCGCAAAGAGTCGGACACGACTGAGCGACTGAACTGAACTGAACACTGTGACTGACATAAAAAAGTCCTCAAATGGTGGTTCCCATAGTAGAGCTGAGGCTCAATAAATTATCATTACTGAGTTGATTAATGCTATGGTAGGGTGACCAGTTCTCTACAGTGATGTTCAATATTGTTCAACCTCTGAGATATTTCAGAAATAAACCTTGGTAACATTAGCTATCACCACAGGGTAAGAAGCAACCTTGATAATACACTTCATATATAAGAAGAATCTATCCTATCTTAAGGCTCTCTGAAGAAGGGTCGGAAACTTTTCTTAGTAACAGAGTCTGGGTTTTCAGCAGCCGCTTTCAGGAAACCCTCCCTTTCCTTCACCTGATGTTCCCCCAGGCTGCGGGTGAGGTTACTTTCTTCCCTGCTTCCACAAATAAACTTGGAAGGAGGCTGGTCTCACTCAGGAACAGCTGAAGTCACCTGGCTGAAGGATTTTCAGAAAATCTCCCTCAAATGGCAGAGAAAGTAGATGTGGCCCAATCACCAGCATTCAAGAAACAACTAACTGAAAACAGATGAAAAACGGAGGCAGAAGAGAAAACCTCTAAGCCCACCAGAGAGATGGGCTTGTCTTATACAGTACGTCTCTTCTGATCACACGTAGGCCTGTACAAAGGTTTACACCAAGGACTGACAGACATTTTGTTTTGGAGGCCCAATTTTTATAAAGGTGAAGTATCACCATGTGATAGCTGCTTTGCATGAAGAGAGATAAAATTCACCTTAAGCAAACTTGATACATGAAGATACTGATTTATGAAGTACAGGAATTAGCTTCAGTTAGGGGTTAACTGTTGACTCTAGCAAAGACTCATGGTAGGGTTAATTTAGTTGGTCAGCTCTCTTAATGTGTTTTTATATCCCTTGATTTACCGAAATTCAGTCTACCTTTTTCTGTTGCATAAAGCAAGGCCCACCGATAGCTGAGAATACACAGTGGGCTAGATTTCTGGCTTTCATAGGTTGTGGGTTAAAAAAGGACAGTCATCTGGTTTTGTGTAGCTGTATAAAAAATGCTACAGGTAATCCTCTGTGGATATAATGTATCTTCTAAGCAGTCCGTTTGCTAACTGTGTTCTGTAAAGTCTAGAAAATAAAGCAGTAGGGGAAATGCAAATACTCCATTTCAGAGCTTTGTTGGTAGAAGCTATTCAGGGGAAATACATGTGTTCCCACTAGGGAAGGTTCTATCTTTTACTTATAGTGTCTCCTGGCGATAAGGTGTGACACATTTTATACTGAAGCTATTTTCATTTACTCCTCACAAGTATACACTATGCTCACCTCTTTGTATAGACTCCAAAAGCAGTTTGGTGCCTTAGAGAAAAAGTTGGGTGTAAGACACTGGGGCAGTCCAAATCATTTCAGCTCCTCAGGCCTACACAGGCGTTTCTGCAGACACTTTGTCATGCACAGCACCACTTGCTAGAATGAAAAGAACTATTCTCGTTCCAACTCATAAAATGTATGTAACATAAAAACAGAACATGAAAATGAATTAAAAAATTTTTTCCCATGATCCTTGGTCATCTGTTCTTAATTTCTTTTTCCTCTGCTGCAAACTATCCATGGAAATTTCTATATTACACATAAGATTTGGGAAATGCAGTGGCTCTTCTTAAAGAAATACTCAGCAGTGTCATCTGGAGAAATTACTGTGATTAAAGCGGGGGGTGGGGGGAAGCATGTACTGCAGGGTTTTTTTTAAATGTAAGAAAAATTGGATTTTATAGTTCTCTCCAAAGACTGTATAAGCATAATTTACATTTTCAAAATTATTATAACTCTTTTTAAGGTAGTAGCAATTTGTCTGGTATTTTAATCTATTTTGAGTTAACATCTATTAGCACTTTTTGAAAATGTGAGGCAAATTGCTGTGCTAATTAAGGTAAATCACACCACAGTTTCATCCTATCGCTGCTGCTACTATCGCAGGGTGAGGAGAGACTGGGCAGGGTTTCTGAGATTCAGTTTAACCTATTTACCTAAACCATCACCTGTTTCTTCACCTCCTTATAGACACTTTCCAAGAAAATTCCAAAAAGTGTAGGATTAGGCCTAAATTATCTCTCCAATGATACCTATTGTTCAAAAAATACAATATCTGACAAAATCTGTTGAAGAAACCATTCATTTTAAGTTATTCTCATTTCTTCTTTGACTCATGTTATAAAATAGAATGTATTTCTTGTGTCGAGGGGGAATATTTGGCACCAGAGTATATTAAAACTACACTTAAGAATATAATGATTTACTTAAAATCATTTTTTTTAATGGAGAAAAGTTTCCCTGCAAAAAGTGAACATCAGTCCAAAGCACCCTGAGCAATGAATGTATTGCACCCCTCCTGGACCATAAGCTCCTTGACAGCGAGGAGTACGTTAGTCATCCCCGCGTCTTCAGGCCTACACATACCACCTGGCACATTCCCGGCCCATCAGAATATAAGCCCCTGCTTCTCCTCACTGCCAAGCCCCCCGCAGCGAGCGCGCGCCTGGCACGTAGAGAGTACTCAGTGATAACTGGGTGGCTGAGTGTTGCTCCATGAGTGTGTACCGAGGGACCAGAGAGGCACCAAACGGTACTGCGTCAGAAACAGTGGCGACCAGCTCACCTCGAGCCCAGACTGCTCCGCTACAGTGGGCGCAGGCTCTAGAAGCTCGACAGTGCGGCAGCTCCAAGCTCCTTTGACCCTTCGCAGTTCACACACAAGGTGACTCTTGGAGCGCCTCTCCTTTCTCTTCTTGCCATCTGACTCCACCGGGTACCTCCGTCCTGACACACCTTGCCCGGGCTTCCCAACGCTGTTGCACAGGAGACCACAGCGGTTCGCGATGGCGGTTCAGCATCACGAGCGGCTGCTTGCTGGGCCACGTGGCCGCCGGGCGGTACTAAGGAAGTGCCGAGGCTATAGTGCGGCAGTCGCTCAGTCGTGTCTGACTCTTTGAGACCCCATGGACTGTAGCCCGCCAGGCTCCTCTGTCCATGGGATTCCCCAGGCAAGAACACTGGAGCGGGTTGCCATGCCCTCCTCCAGGGGATTTTCATGACCCTGGGATCCAACCCGGGTCTCCCACATTGCAGGCAGAGTCTCCACCATCTAAGCCGCCAGGGAAGCCTTAGGCTATTCTTCAGACGGACTGAAGGCAGCCCTTCCTACTGGGGATGTGTGGCTCAGTACGCTGGGGAGACAGCGCTGAGAAGCAGGCTCATGGCGCCTGGCCATGTGCAGGTTCCTGAAGCTTTGCAGAAACCCAGATTCACAAGCTTTCACACTTCAGTTCGCAGCACCAGCGCCGCCCTGCTCAGGGTAGCAGACCCAGGAGGGCCCCACAGAAGACTCTGCAATTTGGGGACATTTAAGGTTCCTTCTGAGGTCACAGTTGTCTGGTGGCAGGGGAACCGAGGACAGAGTGTCTGACTCAGAGCAACGCTATCTCCACCTTCTAATTGCTTGGGCTTCAGCGCCTCTGCACGCCTTCACTGTTACTTGAGGGGCTCTTTTGGGGGGGTTGGTGGTGGTTGGTTTCATTGTCTCAGTCATATTCGGCATTTGTTGTCTCAACTGTCCAGCTGATCCCCATCCTTTGTGGCACCGGGGGCTGGCTTCATGGGAGACAGTGTTTCCGCGGACTGGGCGTGGGGGAAGGCCTCAGGATGGTTTAAGTGCGTTCCGTTTACTCTGCACTTTATTTCTCTTACTGTTATATCGGCTCCACCTCAGAGCATCAAGCGCTAGACCCTGGAAGTCGGGGAACTCTGAGCTACTACCATGGGCAGTACAGTCCCAAACAGGGAAAAATTCTCCCACTGGAACTGCCGCACACTCCCCATGGAGAAACACCGTGCTCTTCCAGATTAGGTGCTCATGAGGCAGGATAGAAACTGAGGACATTTTTTTCTTCATGGTTTATTTTGGCAAAACACTTGAAAATAATTTATTTTTCATCCTAATGACCAGTAAGGCAGAATGAAAGTGCGTCCCCATCCTAGTAAGGATGGAGGAAAAACGCTCAGGGAGCATCTACCGGTTTCCAAGCATCTAAGCATGGACACTGCTGGCTGCAGATGAATCGCACCTCAGACTAAATCAGCATTTCATGTGGGGTCACGGCTGGCGAGCGCAGCCAGGGTCGCAGCCAGACCCGCAACGCAGGCACCCTGGGCCCCAGCCGCCCTGCCCTGCACGCCGTGCGGTGCACCAGCTGTCTCACCAGGACCTCGCTGAGCACCCTCCTAGTGAATGCTCACGGACGTTCATTCTCCAGGTAACACAGAATGACTGCAGGCTACTGTAACACGTTTCAAAGACCTTTACGACCTCTTCAGAACGGCTGCCCTGCAGGACTGTGAATTCTAACCGCTCTCTTCTGGCCTGCAGAAGATCCTGTTATGGAACTGTGGTTGCGTGAGACCCTGAGACATGGAGGAAGCATGATGAAGCCATAGGACTGCCGTGGGCCTTTGAGAAGGCCAGTGGCCACCCCACGCCATAACCCGGCATTTTCTCTCTGCAGTCTCCTGTCCCTCTGGGTCCCGGACGCAGACGGGCCAGCCTGGCAGGGACACTCCCCCACCCTCCTGAGCAGAGAAGATGGACAATGACAACAGGGAGAGCAAAGCCTGAGAAACGCGTTCCGGGGCATGGAGAGGCGGCTGTGGGCAGAACTTCACAGGCCCCGACCTCCACCAGGAGGACTGGAAAGGGCTTTCCAAAATCGGGGGTGTCTGAGTGGACTCCGCAAGGACACGGAGATATCAGCTTTGATGCTACACGCATGAAACACACGCATGTTATTCAGGGGAGAAAGGACATGTGCTCAAGAGTGTCTGTCCTTCACTTTGTAAGGCAACGCTTCTCTAGCCCGTCTCACAAACTCGACGGGGTAACTGAAGCAGGTTCTTCTCTGCAATGGCACTGCTCTGAGCTTGTTGCAGTGGTGGGGGAGAAAATAGGTCCTTCCCCTCCCCGTTTCTGAAGGCCGAAGAGTAAGGAGCCCCCAGGGAGCCCGGGAAAGTGTGGCAAACAGCACAGGGGCCTCCTGCCTCCTAACTCTGGCTCTCCCCCTCAGCTGGTCTGCCGTCCCTGCAGACTTCCCGGGCAGTGCCCCTCGCTGCTCACAGCCCCGTGGGCTGACTCCCGGCGGCCTGGGGGCAGCGTGCGGTCTCCCGGGCAGTCAGGAGCGGCTGGGCTCCTGGGACACGTGCTGGCTCTCCCTGTGGCCTGGCGTTCGCCAAGTGCCAGCAGAAATCCTCGTGGGCGATGCAAATGCAAATGAGACCCAGTTGCTCTTTCGCCAAGTGCCCACTGGCCCCAAGATGGGCATGTACTTAAATGGATAAAATAAGGGGGACAGGAATTTAGTAAGACTTCAAATTTGCATGTCAATGAGATGAGTCATCTAAGTGCAGTGTAAGATACTTTACATAGGCCACTAAGGACAGAATGAGAGAGCAGACCACACAGGGATTTTTCTCTTCAGGACCTGCACTGTCAACCACGTACGCCGGCTCTCTGCAGGCTGGGTGGGTGTTTTCATGATTCTGTTTCCCTCCCTTTGCAGCAGGACACCCATGGCCCTGTCTGGGTGACTCGCCACATCCGGCTGATGCCACCTGCAACCAGGGCAGGGAGGCCTGGGACGCCAGGAGTTGGACGCCGCTTCTAAGGTCTCTCCCCTTGTCTGCTTCCCTGGGGCTGCAAGCTGAGCTTCCCCGTGGTCCAGCAGCTCAACAGGCAGGAGGAGGCTGCGGGAGGACCTGCAGTGAGGGGAGAGGCTGGGGAGGGCCGCGGGAGGACTCTGAGTGTGAGCAGAAGGCACCCGCGTCTGCAGGCAGTCACGTGCCTTTCCACTCTGCTTCCTTTCTCAGCCAAACCAAGGTCTCTCTCCGCACCCCACGGCGATTCATACATAACAAATATCAATCTGTGTTTCCCGATGTGGGATGGATTCAACTGTGCCAATAACCCCCCCAAAAGAGAATTCATTTAAGAGGTCTCTGGACTTCAGCATCAGCAGCTGCCAAAGAATTCCAGGGACAGTTTTATCCCAGAAAATCTCATGCAGTTACTGAAACTAGGGGATAACTAAGAACATCCAGAATACCGCACACACAGCTTAGGCGATCTTGTTACATAACTCGTAGCAGAGGCATGGCGGTGACTGCTAAACGAAAGTAATTAACACGAACATGTTCTGTCCACGGAGACTAAGGGGAAACAGGTGTTCCGCCTAGAAAAAAACATTTCTCAGTGGATTTCCTACGAAGTCAAAATGTCTTGGGTTTAACTCACAAAAAATTTTAAGTTAAAAAAAGAAATTAAACTGTGTCTGCAACTAAGAATACAAACAAGAATACAGTGGTTCCCAGTCCAACTGCTGATTAGAACCACCTGGGGAACCTTTGGAAAAAGTCTCAGTGGCCTGATCATATCCCAGACTAAACGCATGCCAGTCTTGGAGGACTGGGACCCTGGCATAAGTATGTTTTAAAGCCCCTGGACGATTTCAGGGTGAAGCTCAGGTTGATTGACGAGATCCCAGAGACACAGAAGGTGGCCACCCGACCTTCCCAACATCTAACGGAGGGAAACAGTCCCCTACACCCAGCTCACACAAGCACCCAGTGCTTTCTCAAGGACATGACTGAGTGTCTGATATAATTTTAAGGAGAAAATGACTATCTCATTGGAGTCTAAAAACCACCCGCTAAATATGCGCGGTTACAGGCCACCCTTAATGCACTAGGCCTCATGCAAGAACCTCATGCCAAGAGCCCAAGGCCTTCGAGGATGTATTTTTTATACAGAGGTAAGAAATATTACCCTTGGGTGGCAAAAAAACGCATCTCACAATCCCAGAGCAGAGAGAGAGACACCGAGGATGCGACGAGCCCGACAGAGGCAGGCTCACGGGCGCAGTCAGCCTCGCCAGGTGCAGTCTCCCCACCCAGAGCCCGCGGCGGCCGGAGCGCTCTGCTCTGTCAGTATCACCGCTGGCCTGGCTTCAGGCTCTCTTTCTCGGGAAATGTGGGTGGCCTGTCAACACTAGCGGTGCTTCTACTCACCGGCGAGAAAGCTACAAGGAATCTGGAAGAACGGGGATCACAGACACGCCTGCAGCACTAAGTGAGAATGGGGGCTCGCCGACCTGAAGCCTCTGATTAGAGACCAGGGTGACAGGCGTCCAGCAACTAGACCGTCAGAGAGAAAAATCAGCGACGTTTTCACTCCCTGTTCCACAGAGCGAGCCTCCACCCAGAAGGATGTTTCAAGCCAGGCGGAAACTTCAGGTGTAGTCTGGGATAGGATGTCCTGAGGCTGCAAACCTATGGTACTGACCCATTGTGCAAGGCTGTACATCTTTCGTACAGATTGCACGTGCGGCAGAGGTAACCAACCCTGACATGTGTGCGACTCCTGGATGGACAAAACCACTGGGGAAGACCTGGTGACTCCCCAAAAGACTACCTGAGGGGAGCTGGGTCCTAACAGGACACTTGATAAACGTCGTCACTGAGGGGACAGCGAGTGTAACATACTTATGGGAACACATCTGTGTTTCTAAATTAGACTTGAGCAAGTTAAGCTAAAAAACACAATTGAGAGAGAAAATGCTCAGAACCTAAAATTATGTTTTCTTTTGTGCTTAATGGCTTTCTTGATTTCAATTTTTATTTTCTTACATAAAGCTTTAGAGCAATGGTAATCACTAGTGGACACCTGATTAAAAAAAAGAGATCTTTCTAAAACTGAATTTCCAGCAGGTAGAATTTACAGATTTGACCTGTTTCCTAAAATAACTCTATTAGCAGCAAAAATTTCTTCTGCATAAACAAGCGACAGTTTTGCCCTTCAGAAGAGAGGCTCCACATGAATCAGAGCAGTTCAGGGTTAGGCTCCGACAGGTGTGAGTCTCGTCACACCGCAGATGTCTGAACTCCGTCCTTGACTGACCTGGGCCCTCGAGGCAGCACTCAGAGCCCGCCAGCTACAGGGAACTGGTTCTAAATCCAAGGTGTCATCTTTCTTACTCACTCATTTATTCCCTGCCGTCTGAAAAGTGAACGCGAAATAGATACTTTTTTATTTTCTGTCAAATGATTCACAAACAATGGGATCTAATGGTTTTCAAACTCGCTTTTGGTTGTATGATACTTCTGCAAACCAAAGTAGTGAATAAGTAAACAAATCAAAGAGATAAGCCAAGCGGATGAAGCGGTCTAAGTGGGTCACTGCGGCTGCTGTTAGGCGCCGGGACAGGCCCTCTGGCCTCCCAGCCACCCTGTCTTCCCTAAGAGGCTCACAGGCACCTCCTTGGGACCCTGGGGCCGCACAGAGCGCAGGTGGGGACAACCCGCAAGCCACCTGTCCGCTGTCCACTGCGTGTTCGTTTAGTATCTGTAATGCACCAGCCACGGAAGCAGGGCCGGGCTGTACAGCACAGGCTAGGACCCCACAGTCCTTACATTCTTAGGAGGAGGGCGTCCTGGGGATGAGGATGCAAGAACCCACCACCACGACAAGTGAGGGCTAACACCCGTGACTTTCTTCAGGGAAGGAACTTTACAGGCACCGACTCCCTTAATCCTCCCAACAGCCCTGAGATCGGTGCTCCTCTCTTCCCCACTTTACGGATAAGGGAATGCAGGTGCAGAGAGGCTGCCTGGGAGGAGGCAGGAGCCAGGAGCCTGGCGCCACGTGGGTGTAGCTGCTCGGGGATGGAGCGAGCTGTGGTCAGGGGGGTGGAAAGCGGAGTTGGTGAGATGGAAGTCGCTGTCGCCTGCAGCGTGGAAAGACCTGTCGGGGGTGGTGAAAAGTAACGGCAAGTGTTCACGGTCGGTCCTTTCTGGGAACTGAACCGTCGAGTGCCAGAAACACAAAACTGCAAGGATGGTTGCCGAAAGCCACGTGAGGCCAAAGCGAGGTTCTTCGCACAGAAGAAACAGAACTTCTGGCGCCTGATGCCACTGTGCCTGCCCATTTGCTTGTCTGTCTTCCCCAGCGGGCTGCAGGCTCCATGGGCCAGGAACTCTGATCTTGTTCACTGTTTTTTTCTGATCTGTCCCCTGTTACAGATACTGGAACATGGTAAGGAGCTCAACAGATGCTTTTTGAATACACTGATAAAATATACAATAAACATTGGAGGCTGGGGAAGGAAACTGAGGCTTTCTCTTGAAAAACTACTTGCCAGACGTGGTAGGCCCTGGTAGCCTGGTGCTGAGCTGGGGGGCCCCCTTTCAGGGACCTGCAGAGCCCCCAGTCTCCAGAGTGTCGGCAGGCGGCCCTCATTTCTACTTTGCAAAGTGATGCTTAGGAGTGCTGGGGTCAGAGTTCCTGTAAGAACTCCCTGTTAACCTCTTCTATTTCTAAATCAGAAAAAAACAATATGATCCTCCAACCATAACTCTTCCTTACAATTACTTAAGGGCTTCCCTGGTGGCTCAGAGGGTAAAGCTTCTGCCTGCAACACGGGAGACCCGGGTTCAATCCCTGGGTCGGGAAGATCCCCTGGAGAAGGAAATGGCAACCCACTCCAGTATTCTTGCCTGGAGAATCCCATGGATTGAGG
The DNA here is from genome assembly GCF_014754425.2 of Oryx dammah. Classification (NCBI taxonomy): domain Eukaryota; kingdom Metazoa; phylum Chordata; class Mammalia; order Artiodactyla; family Bovidae; genus Oryx; species Oryx dammah. The sequence goes on along the minus strand of NW_024070189.1, from coordinate 3,695,302 downwards.
AGCCTGTTGGGCTATAGTCCACAGGGTCGCAAAGAATCAGACACGACTGAGCGACTTCACTTTCACTTTCATAATTACTTAAGCCAAATCAGAGTTCCAAGGAGACTATTTACTGCAAAGCAATGATGCTTCAGGCAAACTCCAACATAACATTCTATTCACCCCGCAGCACGGCAGGCCTCCTCTTTCCTCCTTTAAAAAAACATTTCACCGTGCATCAGTTCCACAAAAGGAGTGAGCAAGACACAAGCAGCTACTCGCACACCTCCTAAAAGGTTCCAGGGACACGCGGTCTTCCCTGAAGAAACACACCAGCGTGAAACTGACGGGCGGTCTGACTTGCCAAGCCCTTACTCTCTCTGTTCACAAGAAAGGACTTAGCCCTGCAGGTCTCGAGGTTTCACCCTCCATACGTTTGACCATCATTTAATGGGCCCTAACTAGCAGCAGCAGCAGCAATTCAAAAAACAGATTAAAAAAAAAAAAGTTGTTGTTTGAGTCTCAGGGGCCTACGTTTTCTTTGTAAGATCTGAGCATGTGAATTTATATTCATGGCTAGAATATATGAACTGGGCAGTTCACATCACGGTTAAATATCCAATTCCAGGGCAGCCATGTATATACGTGAGTCAATAATGATAACAGTCATGGTAGCTGACACTGCGTGCTTACAGACTGCATAGGCTAAGTCCTCTATTGAAGTATCTCATATAATCTCATAATCATCCTGTGGTGCAAATATGATCCCATTTTTCAGATGGTAAAACAGGCTTTTAGAGCTTAAACTATCCGAAGCCCCACAGACAGTCAAGCAAAGAGTGAAGAATTTGGAAACGTAGAGGTCTGCCCCTAGCGCTCACCAGGGTGACCCCTGTGTGAGGCGCCACAGCAGGCTTTCCTGCTTTATTACTTAAACACTAGAAAGGCCTTCAGTGACTGCTCTGGAGAACTTCAGGCAAGGAGGGCTGAAAGAGGAGGAGATGGGGCCTTGGCTAAAATGAGGTGGAGAGATAACCTCTGAATTTCAGCCAATGTTTTTTTCTCTGTTTCAATTACCAGGGATAATCAGGAGAGGGCTGTAAAAATGTGTTTTAAAGTGCTCCTGTGCGGAAATCACTGGGAGGAACTGTTTTATCAGCAAAAGGAACAAGATGCTGATATTTCAAGCGAAGGACTTTAGAGTTCGGATTTTAGAGCCCCAGCCAGACACAACTCTCCGATTTTCACATCCTCTCTTGGAGCATGTGGCCTGGCGGGCAGCTTGGGGAGCGGATACGTCTCCCACGACCACCCCATCTGATACCATCAGACTGCTCACGCCTTGTCAGGGGAGCATTTTTGTTTTGTTTTCCTTGATAAGGCATACATTTGTGATCTTAAAATTCTGGCTCCCGGCAACCTGGAGACAGCTGTGGACACACTGCGGGCAAGGGCAGCCCCTGCAGGTACACGCTTTGTTTCATGGCTGAACTGCTACCCAAACAGTCCTGGACACAGGGCCCTGCAAATTATTTTCCCCCTAAACTGATTTTTCCAGTTAGTTCTGTATATTAGTTACAGAGTCCTATATTATTTTCCCCGTAGGGCTTTCCTGCTCACGGCTCCTAAATAAGCTGATGAAAACTCCATTTTCTACACAGAAATCTTTAGGCTGTTGAGGCTTTCTCTTACCATAATTACTTCCTGAAAAAAAAAAAAAACACAACACAGTGGTCAATTCCTCCTGAATATTTTTACATTACATTGGGCACGCAAAACTTGGCCCTTGATATTTTAAGGTTGCAAAGCAGATTCCTGGCTTTAAGGAGCTGACTGGTCTCCCTTACTTTCTTTTTGCATTGACTGCTCCTTGATTTGATTAAATCTCTCCACCATTTCAATGAGAGAAACCCTGTGTGAAAACAAGGATTTCTTACGACCTGAAGAAATCATCCCTTATTAAAAGAGATCATCTGTTTCGCCCCTCAACTAAGCACTTCAGGAATGAGGGCAGGTGAGGAGAAGGGTCTTGGCAGTGGCAGTTTGATGAGAAATGAATTAATTTGATTATTTCCATGGTGTGTGGATCAATAATAGTAGGCCTCCACGGAGGCCCCTGGCCTCAAGGCAGCTGGATAATCAATAGGATCACAGAGGCAACTCTCCTCCCCCAGCAGCCTCTCTGATCTTTTTTTGGGCAGACTCTTCACGCCTGTGTAATTCTAATTTATGTCAACTAGAAATCAAAGAAATTCCAAGAGGCTTTGGTCAGAGGACATTGGGGTGGACCTTTCAGAATCTATTTATGTCTGCTCCTTAAGTCGGGTGGCCCCCGTGGCCCTCCTGGTGCCCCTATGGGCGGAGGCAAGGCAGCTTCCCTGCAGAAGGGCTGCTACCTGCTCTGGGCAGAGGTGCACAGTGGGGTGAACAGGGGCTCCCCACCCCCACTGACGACTCCACAGACACGTGAGCGCCAACAAGCATTTCCAGCCAAGCCCTTTGCCAAGAGTGGCTCCCTCAATAATGCTCTTTAATGCTACCCCAGACGCTGGCATTTTCAAATCAAATGAACAGTGTATAAAATTAGTTCTGCATGAAGTTACAGAAAAAGAAAAAAAAAAAAAAGAAAGTGAAAGGGAGCTTTTAAAAGCTCCAGAATTTCTTCATCCAACTGCTTTTCACAAGGGTTTGGCATTTGAGAATTGCTACATTTATGATGTTATTCGCTGCTCATAATTCAGGCCCTCTGTCTCCAAACTTCTGTATTAACACACGTTGCAGAGGTTTCCACCGCGACATTTTATCACGGAGGTTTCCCAAACCAGCCGGCCTGCCTCTGGCGAGGTCTGTTTTCTCAGCCAACGCCACGCCACTGGGCTCCCTTGCTTTTCATCAACCTTGTTACCCCAAACATTTTTCATTAACCTTGAACACTGCATTTCCATGGGCCCTACAGCTTTCCCAGGAACTTTTTTTTTTTTTGGTCCTTCTTAGTTTTGTTCTCCATCCAAACTGCCATGTAAGAAGTGAGGAAAATACCATATTATTAGAAGAAACAGATCTGACTAGAATCTAGAATTCACTGAAGTTGTGAAAACGACTTCCATGACCAAAGCCACTGACTGTCTATAATTGCGGAAAGCAGAAAAAAACATATTGCTCTTATTAGAGAGTCCCGTTGGTTATACAAGTAGTTTTAACTAAATCACCAAATAAATGCGTGTTAAGTTGATAGGTGACTTCGGGTCAACTCTAATTCCCAAGGTCAAGTAAGCCTTTGAACAGTCTTTAAGAATATAAGTTCACCCCAATTCATCAAAGCCGTCTCACACAGCGCTCTCTTCTCTGTGCTCCTACAATGCACTGAAGTTTAGGGGATTAAGTGGCGTCGGCTTCAAACCCAAAGTAATGCCTCTAACGTGCTTATCCATCCAGCAATCGGAAGAGCTACTCACACAGGGGCTTCTTAATGTGCTTCCTAATTTTACAAGCACAAGGGGAACACTGCATTTGTCTAACGACTGGAGGACTCCTTCCTAGGAGTCACCCATTGCTGCCAGACAAATTTACTGCTGTTGAGTTTAGAGGCTGTCTGATAATCTAAGTACATGCTGCTTTCATCTGCAAAGGATACATTTTCTCATCTGTTCTTTGTTTATCTAATGAAAGCGTGAGGAAGAAAAATACTTGTTTTCCCCTACAACAGATAACAATGCATTTTGTTATTTAATTCTTCAAAAGCTCAAGTGAGGGGGCAAAAAAAAGCAGACATTTTTAAGGTATAGCTTCCGAATCAAATATAAGTGGCCCCGAGTGAAAGAAAATAGAATCGGGTTTCAGCATTTCGGAAAAGCCCAGGATGGAAGAGCACTGGCCCCGGAACCCATGGATGTGAGGAAGCCCGTCCGCCTCCAGATCAGGAAGCCCGCCGACCACAGGCCTGCCAGGGGGGCTCGCTGCAGAGGCCGGGGCATCTCTCTGCCCCCGCCTTTGGCTCTAGGTGGTGTGCAGAGAGGGGACAGAGAACTCAACTGAAGAAGCCTCCAGGGGCTAGCAGCTTAGATTAAGGTACATGGAGATGAGTGAGAGGCCCAAATGAACTTTCTTCCTCCTGTCTTTGCTGGCACAGAGGACCACACGGAGATGGACAGTGGCTCTCTGCCTCCTAAACAGAACTTCACTGTTTCCGGTTTCGGTTCTAATATCCTTTCCTTCATCATTTTTCTTATTTCTTTCTTTTTGCTTTCCTGCCTATTTGAATTGTTTCATCTTTAACTCACCTTTGTCCCCCACTGCAAATCTTTCTTCAGCCTTATGCCTGGATCAGTAAATTGATTCCAAATGCACTATCCCTCAGAGGCATCAGTTTCCCTTTGTAGAGTGTGTTTAATATGCAATTATTGATCTATTTATGTAGAAATAATAATCTTAAATTTAAGTGAGGGAAAAGTGAAATGGCAACATCTTTGAGTTCATGTCTTTCCTCTTTGTAAAGATTTCCTTTCAAAAATGGGATAGCACACAATGCAATTTTTTCTCATTTGCAAATTCAAAAATCAAGACCCAGGTTAATATAATATTGTTGATGATAAGAATAATTATTAACATTAAGCATTTTATATATAACAAGCATTACTCTAAGGGCTTGATATATGTCCACTCGTGTAAATACAGCATTTCTATAAGACGGTTACAGTTATTATCCTTGTTTTACAAATGAGGAGACGGAAGCACTCAGAGGTTAACCTGTCCGAGCTGACACAGTGAAGTGTGGAGCCCAGATCTGCACCTCATCTCTGGCTCCAGAGTCCACGTCCTCAACTGCTACTTTCGGTTCTTTGCTACTCACAGACTCCTTTGAGTATGGAACCTGGAGATGGACAGTATAATACATATGCAGAAGACAGAACATTCACGCTGGGTTTCCATCCAGCTAAACCCACCAGCAGGCGCAGCTCCATCGATAAAGAGTCTGCCTACCGTGCAGGAGACCTGGCTTCGATCCCTGGGTCGGGAAGATCCCCTGGAGAAGGAAATGACAACCCATTCCAGTACTCTTACCTGGGAAATCCCATGGACAGAGGAGCCTGGTGGGCTACCATCCATGGGGTTGCAAAGAGCTGGGCACGACGGAGCAACTAACCCTTACTGACGGAAGTCAACCAGCAGGCTTTTCAGTGCAAGGCTCTAGGTGCGCTTTGGGTGTGGTTTGGAAACTTCTTCCGTCCGCACAGAACCTACCGTGTTTGGCCCTGAACTGTCTTAAGCCTGAGGACGCTGGCCGGCAGGGCTGGGCTGGTGACAATGGGCTGGATTGTGACAGCCCTACTTTGGACAAATTTGCATTTATGCAGAAAAGGATCCTTCCACTTACTGAAAATTGGCAAAATGCTAGTCAGCAAATACATCTGAAAGGATCTTCTGAACTAACTGGAGTACCAAATTCAGCTCCAAAGAGGATGCTGATCTCAACAGGTCTAAAGAGTCTGGACTAGAAACATGGTGACTTCCACCAAAGGCTGTGGGCACATGGATCCGGTTGTAAATGCTCACCTTTTCCTCCCTTGCTCAGGCAGTTCGCGTGCAGCAATTCCTTCAGGCAGAAGCCGAAGAGTTCTGCTGTCACTGTTCGGGGTTTCTAGAACATTCTGCCTGCTATGGACTCTTTCACTTGTTTTAAAAGGAATCATTTTGAAGTGACAGGGTTAGTAGCAGTGTTAAGTTAGTTAGTAGTGAAATTTAAGAGAGACTTGCTACCCTGGGCTCTCCGCTGTTGCTCAGTAATAAACTCAGTCAGCTTTCTAGGCTGGGCTGAGTATATAAAATCTCTCTAATCATAACTAACTGGAAAGGTCTGGTATAAGTTGGGATTGTAAAACATCTGGAAAAAAGAACTAGGTCAATTAACAAAACTGACAAAGTGCACAGAGAATTTGAGCCATTCTTATTTGTCCCCAAATTTGCTACATTTAGAAAATACATGTCCTTTGCGAGGCATATATATTTAGCTTCATGCTCTCTTGCTACATTGTCCCTAATCACCAACCACAAAAAGTAGCACAAGTGTATAAATTGTTACAAGCTGCCAACATTTTCAGAGCAAGTAGCTGAGATGGGTCTTTTTCAAGGAAGCACCCCCTTCTCTAGAGACAGCTCCTGGGGTGGGCCCCGGGCACTGGCCACAGGCTTGAAGATCTGGGGTGCCACCCTGGATGGGGGGCATGGGGTCAGTGCCTGGTCCTTCTGAGCTCCGTTTTCTCCCCTTCGCAGTACAAACGACCATCTCCTAGATTTGTTACTGGGAAAACATAAAAGAGACAAAGGGGAAAGTGCCTCTCCAATGCCTGGTTATCAGTACAGCTTTTGATCATCTTTATTAAATGCAGCCCAACTTCTCAAACTCAGGCTCATGCCTCTGGCCAGCTCCAATGACCTTCGATGGGGCCTCTGGGACTGCTTCTTGACATGTGTGAAAAGCAGCATCTGCAGTGTGGAGGTTCCCACCTAACACTGCCTCACTGGCCCCTTCTTGCCCCCCGAGGGCCAGAACACAAAGCCACTGAGCAGTGGAATCGCGCACTTCAGACCGCGACAGCATCTTCTGGCAGTGGGCTTTCCAACTTGCTGCTGCGGGAAACTTGGAACCAAAGTGGACTCTCACTGTGGAGCCACACACACTGCAGTGTGCCACGCAAACACGTTTAATCGTGGTCCGCGGACTTGCGGACAGGAAGCCAAATCTAAGCTGAGTGTCTGTGTGATTGCTGTTTTCTTTCTGCATAAGCACAAACATTCATTTTTAAACAGAGGTATTAAAAAGTCATCTCAGATTAGTTTAGAAAACCAGGCAGCTCACTATGCATACCTGTAATAACATAAGTACGTGCATGTATACATATATATACCCAGGTAGAGAAGAAGAATCTAGTATCAAGCTGTAAACGACACTGATACGTAGGAAAGAAGGTCGACAGGCAACTCACTTTATCACATCTCATCAGCCCCAAGTATCTTAAAGACTTGCTGCTCTGTGCAATCAGGGTGGCCCCTTGGTCCGTGATCTCTTTACACCAGCCAACGTCCACGGTCTCTATGGTCATGCTGTACCGCCCGATGGCTACCAGAGCTGCGAGGGGAGGCAGAGGAAAGCACAAATGTCAGCAGCGGAAGGGGTCTCCATCTTATTATAACTAGTTCTCTCATTTCCTCACTACATTTGTTCCTGAAATGTTGTGTATAAACGAATGTTTCGTAAATGTGATCCAATTTAAAATGCTTTAGGAAAGCGTGCCCTATGACAGAGCCTTTCACAAAGTGAATAATCAGTCCATAATTTCCCTTTTATTGGAACACAACCTTTTATCAGTTTTATTCATTACAAGGTTACCTGTACTTCCAAACATTCGTATCTGTAGAGGGCATAAACTCAAATGAATTACGCATATAACATTACAGGAAACCCCCAAGGAGTAATTAAATTTTACCCAAGATAAATTTAATAATTTTAAAAAAGAAAAACCTTCGGAAACACCATTCTGAGGTGTGTTATTCTGCACATGAATTTCTTTACCAATTGGCACATTCCCCCCACCCCGCATCTGTTCATGATCTGTAAAATGTAAGAGTATATAATATTTTTCACATTAGTCCTTCTTGAGGCAGCTGGGGATTAAGAGGACATTATACACACAGTTGAATTTAGCTGGTGCTAGCATTTGTTATGGTGAATGTTCTCACCGTATCAGAAGTCTTCCTCTTATTGAAATAGGGAATAAAGCCAGTCACACGAACCTACCCCTGCCCCTAGTCTACTTGACTGTTCAGCCCTGTACCTCTACTGACGCACAGAGGTTTATCCCACAATCTGTGATGTATACCATGCATCACTGCAGGGCTCCATAACCTGTCACCCTGTCAGAGCATCCAGTCGGCGAATGTGGCTCTTGGCTACAGGCTTCTAGTGAAACATACACACCTCTACGTTTGCAGCACAGCAAAACAGATTTCAATACCTCCAGCCAGAAAATGTTTACGGTGCATTGGTTTGTAAAGGAAAACTCTGAACACAACGCCACAAATATTAAAAAGGAATAATAGTTGTTTGCTAATTATTTCCTCATTCTAAGATAGGATGAGCTGATTCCTGTGACATTAAACACAGACGATATTTTCCCATTGATCAGAATGATAAGAGCAGAGTGAAGTGCTCATGTAAATAAATGTTAACTCTTAAAGCTTGCAGGGAAAAAACACATGGCAAAAATCTCTTTGCTAATTATCTCAGTAATTTTTTAAACTAGAAAACTCATGTATGTATTCAAGTATCAAAGCATTCCTAATGAGCCAGATATTTAAAGTCTATAAAAACAATAGTCACGATCCCAGTGTTTTCCAGTGAAAATGCTATTAATATAAGGGAAGAAAAAAAAAATTCCCCGAAGTTCCTCAGGATATCAATTCGCTGATGTCCTCAACTGTGCACAGGCTATTCTGGCATTTAGTTTTCCGAGGAGGCGGGACGGGGCAGGAGCGATCTGCCCAAGGTGTGCTGCGCCCTCAGAGTGATTTTTTCGTGTAGTATAAGCAGCATCTCAGGTTAATCCTATCGGTGTTCCTGACCTAAGAAAACTGTTGCTATCTCTGGTAGTGTCATAAAATTCATCGGTTATGATATCCTTAGGCTCTCTCATGACAGAAGAAGTAGAAGGCACGAAAAGAAATCCCTTTCACTACAAAGTGCTCGAATAATGGTCTCAAAAGGAGCGCCAGATGCAAGGTGACCCCACACTGGTGGACTGTGCATTTCCATCGAGGCTTGGGGCTGGAACGTGAAAGCTCCGCACTCTGCAGACGCCGGTCAATCAAACGATCAGCAGAGTTTCCCGAGGCCGCTTGATGAGCACCCGAAGTTACCCACTACTGGTTCTAGGTGCTAAAGTCACTAGTGCATGGTAATTCCCTTTTTCCCCTTGTTTTTTGTCTAAATTAAAACACACCATAAATAAGACAGCTGAAGATACAATCAAGGTATTCAGTTTCTGTTTTGCCATAGTTCTGTTTACTGAGCTAAGAATTAAATTTTCCTTTTCCTTAACTCATTCACTGATGCAACAAAAACCTTGGGAGCACACTAGAGCCTTTTCTCCAGCACTGACGGACGACCCAGGTGCTGGGCACAGGGCTAGGAATTTCAGGCGTTTTTCTCATTTAATCCTGACAGCAACTCCACAAAGTCTTATATTAGTTCCCTTTTAAAGAGCAGGGAACTGGGTCGCAGAATGCCGGGAGAGCCTTCCCGTCATCTCAAGGTAGCAGGCTGGAGCCGGTGAGCTGAGCGCCGGCCGGCAGCCTGCCCCGGATGCACTCAGCGCTGGGAGCCCGGAACCCTGGGCCTGGCTCCGGGAGGCCCACAGGCTGCAGGGCCAGCGCGGGGCGCCAGGGGGCACACAGGGTCACAGAGCTCAGAGGGCCGTTCAGGAGGGCCCTCAGGAGGGGTGGGGTTCGGGGAGGGAGTTGGGTGGAAATGGGGAACAGCCAGGTAAACAGTCACAACACAGGGCTCACTCCCCATTGCTTCCACCCCCAAACGTCTCACTTTTCAGATCTTGAGGCAAAGGTCAGCGTCTCAGAACCAATCGCTCCATCATTTTTTCGCTATTACTTGCTTGCTTACCTATGCATTTTTTTTTTCTGTCGTTCCCTTTTCCCATTGGGATGACAGATCTACCCACTGCTGTATCCTCAGCACCCAGCATGTGCCTGCTACGGAGTCAGTTCTTAAACATATTCGTTGAGCATAGCAATGACTGCAACGTGGCCGGCTCTATTACAGAGACATGCCAAGGGACAGGGCAGCCCCTCAGTCTTCAGGGGACGAGAGGGGTCACGGGAGCCCTCAAGGAAGAGCTGAGCTAGGTCTTGAGGGATCTTGAGAAAGGATTCTCCAGAAAAACACAGGCGTGAGGGCTGGTGTGGCAGGCTAAGGAAATAGCGCGTGGCAGCGTAGAGAGACAGGAAGGGACAGGGGAGCTGCAGGCCACCCTACGTGGCTGAAATAAAAACAAGGCCAAGGACATGGTGGACGGAGCCAAGAAACGTTCATTCAGTGATTAGGAGCACTGGGCCTAAGAGATGCAGAGAGGAGCAGAAGGAAGCCGGGTCCTCAGTGCCAGGAAGCCCAGGTTCTAGGAGGAGACACAGATGGGAAGCGAAGGCAGAGGTATACGCAATTCTAAACTGTAACAAGCGCTTTGAAGGAAATGGAATGATCACTGTCAGAATGATGTCTAGGTGGCACCAGGGAGTCTTTCTGGTGAAGTTACTTTTAATCCCTCTAGGTACCCAAAAGTAGTCATGCAGGGATGTGAGAGTTGGACTATAAAGATGAAGAATTGATGCTTTTGAATTGTGGTGTTGGAGAAGACTTCTGAGAGTCCCTTGGTCAGCAGGGAGATCCAACCAGTCCCTCCTAAAGGAAATCAGTCCTGAGTGTTCACTGGAAGGACTGATGCTGAAGCCGAAACTCCAAAACTTTGGCCACCTGATGCGAAGAGCCGACTCATTGGAAAAGACCCCGATGCTGCGCAAGATTGAAGGCAGGAGGAGCAGGGGATGACAGAGGGTGAGATGGTTGGATGGCATCAACGACTCAATGGACACGAGTTTGAGCAAATTCTGGGAGATGGTGAAAGACAGGGAAACCTGGTGTGCTGCAGTCCATGGGGTCGCAAAGAGGTGGACACGACCGAGCAACTGAACAATAATGACAAATAGACCTACAAAAAAATTAGGCATGGTAGAGGTAAGAAAACTGAGGCTAGATACCTTTCCAAGGCCCCATACCTATTAAGTGGCAAAACGAGGGTGCAAATGGAGATAGTCTGACTCCGAGCAAGGGCTCACTGTCACAGCAGCAGCACCCAGGGTGGTGGAGGAGGCCGTGTATATTCAGAATATATTTCCCTTTACCACCATTCAGGATTGAAATGTTACAGCTCAGAGGTAGCCAAGTATTTGCCCTGTATCTGTAAAACAGGGTCCAAGAGAATCTTTAAATTCCAAAATATATACTCAGTAATTTACCTCCCTGTGAATTACCTTTGGATATTTTTTTCATTCTCCATGAGCTGCTAAACCAGTATTGTGGTATGGTCTCAAATTCACTTGGAGCCTCACTGCTTAGTAGATGCTGAACTTAGAATAACATTGTAACTTTCCTGTGTCTCAGCTCCCTTACCTGCACTATTTGTTCTGCCTACTTCACAGGGTTGCTCTGAGGTTCAAGTGAGAAAATACCTGTAAAGGACCTTGCACTACATAAATATAATGACTTATTAGCTATTTTCCCACACCATTCTACAGTGGTCCAGTGGACTAAAAATGAAGACTTGAACGAGTTTTGAAACATGAAAAGCTCTGGGCAGATGACAGCATTATATAAATGCTTCGTCACTATGTCCCTGCTGGAGTTCTTGAATTCTCCTCTGCGTCAGTGATCATGAACTCGTAGACTGCACCAGGGAGGATAGGGTAAGTGGAATGCACGATTACTGCCTTTACTAGGGGCTGCTGACATATTACAATGGTACTTACGAAGCCTTGGCAAAGGATGAATTATGCAAGACTAATTCCTTATCCCAAATGCAATTTTAATACGTTTTAACATGCTAAGTATAACTAATAAACTTAAATTTAAAAAAGTCACACAAATTCAAAGCGGTAATTCAGAAACATATGATGATCAAGGTAATACATGAACTCACTGAAAGGTGTTTCCATAGGCAAACAGAGTAACTGAATGAGATGAGCATGTACGTAGTCAGTTTTGACAAAGGAACGCCATTTCTAGGAATCTACCCTGAATCAGTGCAGCTCAGTCGCTCAGTCATGTCCGACTCTTTGCGACCCCATGAACCGCAGCACACCAGGCCTCCCTGTCCATCACCAACTCCCGGAGTCCACCCAAACCCATGTCCATCGAGTCAGTGATGCCATCCAGCCATCTCATCCTCTGTCGTCCCCTTCTCCTCCTGCCCTCAATCTTTCCCAGCATCAGGGTCTTTTCAAATGAGTCAGCTCTTCGCATCAGGTGGCCAAAGGATTGGAGTTTCAGCTTCAACATCAGTCCCTCCAATGAACATTCACAACTGATCTCCTTTAGGATGGACTGGTTGGATCTCCTTGCAGCCCAAGGGACTCTCAAGAGTCTTCTCCAACACCACAGTTCAAAAGCATCAAGTCTTCAGCGCTCAGCTTTCTTTATAGTCCAACTCTCACATCCATACATGACCACTGGAAAAACCATAGCCTTGACTAGACGGACCTTTGTTGACAAAGTAATGTCTCTGCTTTTTAATATGCTATCTAGGTCAGATGGTAAAGCGTCTGTCTACAATGCGGGAGACCTGGGTTCAGTCCTTGGGTTGGGAAGATCCCCTGGAGAAGGAAATGGCAATCCATTCCAGGACTATTGCCTGGAAAATCCCATGGACAGAGGAGCCTGGTAGGCTACAGCCCATGGGGTCACAAAGAGTCAGATACGATTGAGCAACTTCACTTTCTTTCACTTTCTAGGTTGGTCATAACTTTCCTTCCAAGAATATATACTTCTAATTACACAAAATTATCCATGTACAAGTTTATTCATTAAAGAATTGATTGTTGCAAAATAATGGAAACGGCATAATGCCCATACACAGGAGAGTGGTTAAACAAACTGTGCTACATCCTCACAACGGACACCAGGTGGCCTTTAAAAAAGGTAAATGGGGGAAGGTCACTGGAACCTTCAAGTCATTCAGTGAAAAAATTAAGTACAAAGAGTTTCCATGACGTGCTACCACCATGCAAAGCATAACGGAATTAACAGCAGGAGTCTGCTCTCCTGCACGACAGGAGTGTGGGAAGGACACAGCAGAGGCCTCGGGGACTGTCTGCCTGTAGTGGGGAGGGGAGCAAAGGACGGCGGATGAGATGTGGGCTGGGGGAGGGGCGCACACTGCTGGCAACGCCTCTTTGGCTCTAGCTGTGACACCACCCTTATGGCAGGAAGTGAAGAGGAACTGAAGAGCCTCTTGATGAAAGTGAAAGAGCACAGTGAAAAGTTGGCTTAAAGCTCAACATTCAGAAAACTAAGACCATGGCATCCGGTCCTGTCACTTCATGGCAAATAGACGGGGAAACAGTGGAAACAGTGGCAGACTTTACTTTGGGGGGCTCCAAGATCACTGCAGATGGTGACTGTGGCCATGAAATTAAAAGACGCTTACTCCTTGGAAGAAAAGCTATGACCAATCTAGACAGCATATTAAAAAGTAGAGACATTACTTTGCCAGCAAAGGTCCATCTGGTCAAAGCTATGGTTTTCCCAGTAGTCATGTATGGATGTGAGAGTTGGACCATAAAGAAAGCTGAGCTCTGAAGACTTGATGCTTTTGAACTGTGGTGATGGAGAAGACTCTTGAGAGTCCCTTGGACTGCAAGGAGATCCAACCAGTCCATCCTCAAGGAAATTAGTCCTGAATATTCATTGGAAGGACTTATGCTGAAGCTGAAACTCCAATACTTTGGCCACCTGATATGAAGAGCTGATTCATTTGAAAAGACCCTGATGCTGGGAAAGTTTGAAGGTGGGAGGAGCAGGGGACGACAGAGGGTGAGATGGTTGGATGGCATCACTGACTCAATGGACATGGGTTTGGGTGGACTCCGGGAGTTGGTGATGGACAGGGAGGCCTGGCGTGCTGTGGTTCATGGGGTCACAAAGAGTTGTACACGACTGAGCGACTGAACTGAACTGAATTTGACTCTCTAAGCCAGAGTAATATTTTATATATCTCCCAAAATAAAGAAAATAAAACTAACCAGGATATTCGGCCCAAGCAGAACATCAACAGGAAGAAGTGAACCTGTCACAGATAAACACCGTGACCAGGACCAGTAATATGGCCACGCTGAAGGGGATGAACAAAGAAGTAAGTCGCTTTGGAAACACGATTGTGACTGAATGTTGTAAAGTGAAAACCAAACAGAACTGTCAGAAAATTACTGCACTCTAGTTAGGAAATCTATTTCTCGCAGGGGTATGAGTTAGCGATTCAGTAACCACTTAATGCATAATCCAAGATTATAAATAATGAGAGCTAGTTTTTTCACTGTTAAAGAAGTTACCAATAAGAAAAGGGGGGAGGCTTAATAAACCTTGTGGTACTGAATTGGAATCAGGGGTATGAGAATGAACTCACGGTTTTTTAGGCACACATGATAGATGAATACATATAGAAATAACTAATAAATATGGAATACGCACATGCAGGCCTGGTTTAATATACATACATATATTTCCTAGCTTATTCTGCTGAGTGGAAATAGGACCAAGGACACCCCAGTAACAATGGTCTACAAGCACCCAGATCTAAATATCATTCTCCAGTAAATTGAATAAAAGGAATCAGTGTTTCTTAGAAAAATTCCAGACCTGGGACAGGTAAAACAGAAGCTGATTCTGCGGCATCTTGTGATTGTAGAAAAAAAGAAGTGTTTATGAAAGAGTGAGGGTATATCAAAAGGACAGAGGATTCAATCAGAAGGAGCTGCCAATGGCTGCAGCTAGAACAATTTGAGCAGCAAAATAAACAATGATAATACTGGATTATGATTATGATTCAGAAAATTGAACAAGCATTCACAGCCTCATATCGATACAAACAAACAGCCAAGGGAGGGCACGTTATAGAAGAGCTCCTATTAATAAACAATAAGGAATAAGGGAAATAAAAAAATGTTATCAGATGAAGACCACGGTATTAATTATTGCAGGCAAGATATACCAATGGATGCTGAAATCAGTGAATGAAAGTTTCGAGGGGAAACATAATATCGGCATAGTGCTAAGGATATTTGTGTGTGTGTTAGTCGCTCAGCTGTGTCCAACTCTTCATGATCTCATGGACTGCAGCCTGCCAGGCTCCAGTGCCCATGGAATTCTCCAGGCAAGATTACTGGGATGGGTTGCCATTCCGTTCTCATTCCCCACCACCACCCAGGGATCGAACCCAGGTCTCCTGCACTGCAGGTGGATTCTTTACTGTCTGATCCACTAAGGAAGCCCACCAAAGGTACTTATCAACTATCAAGGGTTGTAACTTTATAGTGGAGAGACTTAGCAGATACCTCCTTACCCAAATAATCAAAATTGACAACACTAGCAATAACATATACAGATATAAATGTATCATCTAATTATTTCTGCAAATAATTATTCACCAAAATAAATAATTTCAATCTACTCATAAGAGAACACCACACCAACCCAAAGTGAGAAACATTCTATAAATGATTCACCAGTAGTCAACAGAAGGGTCAAGATAATGAAGTATCAAGATAAAGAAGTATAAGAAAAGAAAGAGGAACTGTCACAGACTGGAGGAGTGTAAGGAGGCTTGACAACTAGGTATCAGCACAATGTGACGTCCTGGACTGAATCCTGGACCAGACACGGAAATCAAGGAAAAATCTGGTAAAATTCAAATAAGATTTGTAGCTTAGTGAATCTTATCGTTTCAAGTTAATTTCCTTGTTTGATCATTGCCCTATGGTTATATAAGCTGTCAACATTAGAGTTAGCTGGGAGAAGAATACATATGAACCCTTTACTATTTCTGCAACTTTTCTGTGATTCTAAAATTTATCTGAAAACGAAGAGAAAGAAAATGGATAAGCTAACAAGCGATATCAAGTGAATGAACTAAGCAAAGGACTAAAATTTTCTAAGTGAAAGCAGGCATTATTGTTACATGGAAAGATCTGATATATAAATGTTCGGACTGAAAATGCATCTTTTCCTCACAGGAGAAAGATCAGTCATGTGAGTCTGTTGACAAGTGGCCTACATGTGCCATTTCGTCCTTTCCAGTTCTATCGTCTGCTGTGGATCTAAGTACCTGTAATAAAATCAGAAGCAGTGCCCCAGTGCTTGAAAGAATTAAGGTTAAAATTTAACAGTAGGATTAACATCTTTCATGTCATACTTGGATAAGAGCCATTTGCAAAGAAATTTCTTGGCACAGGTACAAAGAGATAAATATGAAAAGTGCTCTTCTTTGTGAAAGCCACAGTAGCTCCCAAAACAAAGAGAGGCCTTTCTTGTTGTGTGACGGTCCCAGCGAAGGCTCCCTCTGCCCTGCAGGACTGCAGCAGGGGCTCCTAGCCCCAGCGGTTCAGGAGACTCACAGGCGCCTAGAAAGAGGACAGACACCCGAGTCCCAGCCCTGGAGACTCTGACTTGGGAGCAGCTATAAAAGCTCCTGTGATCCCAATGTGCACTCATGGCTGAGAACCTCTGGAACAAAATAACCTACAACTCAGGCAAAGGCAGTCAACTGAAAACAGAGGAACTCATCTTGAAGGATATAAACAACTTCTGTGTTCTGATATTTGAAAACAACTTTGTCTCTCCAACAGTCCCAGCTCCTTGTACATAATCCAAAGCTTTAATCCCTTTGTTTCTAATGTATGGAGAAGGGAATGGCAACCCATTCCAGTATTCTTGCCTGGAGAATCCCAAGGACAGAGGACCCGTGGTGGGCTACAGTCCAGGGGGTTGCAAAGAATCGGACACGACTGAGCGACTTCACTTTCACTTTCTTTCTAATGTAGAGCCTGTCTTCCACTTTTAAACATTATTCTGTTCCTCCCAGTATTAGGAAGCAAATCCAACAGTGACTACAGCCTATAACATTTTTGCCAGTTGTCCTTTTTTTGTTAAGTATTTTCCTTTACTTCATTGCACTTATATATCTCTCTAATGCAGCACTTCTAAGAGTTGGTTTCATATGAGAATTATTTATCAACAAGCCTGTCTTCCCACTAGATGGTAAAGTCTTTGTAGCAATGAATGTGGAGAGTGTTTTCCTAGAACCCCTAAACCTGTGAAAACCAAGTGGCACTCAGTTTTCTTATAGTCTTAATATATTTTTGGAAGTATAACCTGCAGGCAGAAAACTGCACAAGTCCTCAGGGAACAGCCTGATGAATTCTGACAAAGTTGCTACAGCTGTGCAACAGCATCTGGACTGAGACGCGCAGCATGGCCAGCGCCCCTGCATCACCCTCATGCCCAGCACCAGTCATTACTGTCCCCCAAAGGGGTAACCACGACCTCGACTTCCAATCGCCTAGACCAGTATTCTTACTTTTGAACGTCAACCACTCAACACACTTGCGCTGGCTTTTCGGCTGTCCACTATGTTCCTGAGATTCGTCTCTGTTGCTGTGTGTCCTGGAAGTCTGCTCATTCTCAACGCTGAAAAGCCATGCACTCCAGTACAGATGGGCGTTCGGGCTGTCTCTGCTTTTTGGCTATCAGGTACAGTGAGTGCTTCTGTGGACACGAGCGTAGGTGTCTTTGTGGGAATGCGTGTTCTCATTTCATTTGGGTAAATATCTGACAGTGGGATTAATGGGTCATACGGTCAAGTGTATGCTTAATTTCCTAAGAAACTGCCAAAGCATTTTCTAAAGTGGGTCCGCCGGATTACATCTCCATCAGTAACATGAACGCTCCAGTGAGCCCACAGCTGCGCCAACACTTGGTAGTATCTGTCTCTCTGATTACAGAAGCTTCAGCGGCTATGAAGAGCTGCCTCACGGTGGGCTCCACGTTCATCTCCCTAAGGACTAATCGCGCTGTGCGCCTTTTCCTATGCCACGTCCCAGAAAGCCCTAGTTCAGTGCCTCTCTCCTTGCAAACACTCAGTAAGCTATAATAACTACTAAATTGCTGAAGAAGAAAAGCACATACATATTTTTTCTATTATTAGGCTATAGTAGAGAATAGTTTTCTAGACAACATATAATTTTCCATGTAATTTGAAAAAAACTCCCAGTAAAATAAACAATCTATCCTCTGGAGACATGAAAAGTCTTAAAGTTTCTTAAAATATGAAAGCAAATTCAAGGGAAGAAATAAGGTCATGGAGAACTTTCCAAATGCTCATTTCCTTGTGGAAATTTCAAACACTGTGGAGTACGCTTCACTTTAGGAACTCTACACCTCTAAAAATCGACTGAAAAAATAAATCTTAAACAAAAATTGTCCAACAACGGTGGGTAACATTAGAGTGGAAAGTCTGCATTGTGCTGGAATTTTCAGGATGCTGCGCACAGGGCAGTTATTTTACGTGACTCTGCTTTACCGAGTTCCGAACAGCAACACGGGAGAACTAACTCAGGAAGGGAGCGAGATGGCTGTGGCCCTTGACCTTTCAGGGAAGAGGCTCTCCTGCCCTATACATCCTGAAACGGAAACGCAAGCATTATTTATAGGCTGTGCCTGCTTTCCTTCCTATGAGATAAACAAGCTAGTGGAAAAGTAAGAGTTCAAATGAAGGAGTTTTTAAAAAACAAAGGTCTTTATATGCATCAGGAGCAAGAATAAATATTTCTCCCCTTTATCCCTTCTTGACTGTTTTTATTTTAATGCAAAAAGACACAAATGTGATTGAGCAGGTAGAAACTACTTATGAATATGGGACTTCCAAAAAGGTAAGGAACAAGGGGTGCGTTTAGAACTAGCCTTCATTGAACAGGAATCTGATCCACAACTCTGATTTTCAGTGGTGCTGTATTTGCTGGTAACTAACCCTTTGAGTGGAACGTTAGGTTCCCCTGACAATCTCCTTATTAAATTTAGAATTTGAGATGAGGAAGAGAAAAAAAAAAAAAAACCTTACCACTCTAACATTAGTGGAGAACCTAAAGTCCCTGGTTCAATGATTCTTTTTTATTCCAGCCTGCATAAATACATATATTACTTATCAAAGAATTATGCATCCTTTTCAAAATCCTGACATTCTATTAGATTTCCTCACTTTATGAGAAGCAAATTCTGGGCTTAAACATGTCGGTTCGTAGATATGGAAAAGTACAGTGGTGTCTCTGTCATCTCTCTTGGTTGGCCCCTTTCTGAACTGAATTTTCCAGACCACTGTAAAGACAGCATCAGTTTCAAGCAGGCATCGGCTACTAACACCTATCTGCCCTGGAGTACAGGAAAGTATAATGCGATTTCAGCAACTACCATTTAAGAAACACAGAGGCTAGTGACAGCAGAGGCGCTGCTGAGCCGCCCAGTCCGCACTGTGAAAGCGTCTTGACATTGAGCAGAAGGGAACCACAGGAAGAGAGAACAGGGAGGCATGTCAGCATCGTCTTCTTTCTTTCAGCAAACGCTAACTGAGCACCTACGAGGCACCAGGAATGTTTCAGGAGCTGGGGGTAAAGAGAGCAAATCCCTGCCCTTGTGAAGCTTGCATTATGAAAGTAAATAAATAATAAGCATATATGGGATTTTGAGCGGTAACAGTGCTTTGGAGAAAAATAAAGCAGGGACCAGGGGGTAGGAGTGCTCTGGTTTTAATTAGGACAAACAGGAAAGCCCTCACAGAGACAGTGGCATCTGAACAAAGATCTGAAGCGGGGGACATCAGGTCCTGCAGGCAGATGTCCGAGGAAAAGGCACTGCATAGAGCAAACCTCGTGCCAAGCCCACGAGGGAGGCAGGTTCCTGGCTTGCTCTAGAGTGAGCAAAAGAGCAAGATGGTGAATAGTAGATTTTAGACTGGGGAGTTGGCGGAAAAGGGGGTTGGGCAAAATCATCTTTTAGGCCCATGTAACGGCATTGGCTTTTACTCTAAATAAAGTGAGAATACATTGGAGAATTTGTGGCAGAAGGCTGTTGTTATGAGCTGAAAATTTTTCAAAGGACTTCTCCAGCTTCTGGATGGAGAACAGACTGTATGGGGGCAAGAACAGAATCAGGCAGATGAATAAGCAGGCCATTGCAATTATCTAGATAAGAAGTGATGGTGGCTTGGCTCAGGGTAGCATAATAACAGAGGGAGAGGAGTCGAGTTGTGCACCGATTTTAAAGATAGGACCAACAGTATTTGCTGATGGACTGGATATGGAATGAGAGAAAGAGAACAGTCAAGAATGTCCAGAGAAAAGAAATCAGTAGGCGCACTGGGATTTGAAAGAAATTCCCTGCATGTGATTTTACACAGCTACTCTAGGTGCCCTTGCTTTGGCAGGGATTTACTGGGTTTCTTCTACTGGATACAAATTCCACTGAGAGGAGCAAGGACCACCTTGGTTCATATTGACATCATCATTACCGCGCACAGGGACTTTACTTGTGAGGACTCAATATATGTTCATTTAAATATATGTATTTTAGATATCATAATCACAGGAACTTAGGGGAAAAACTTAGAAAAAGGTTTTGCTTGTATTCTCTGGAGTTCATGTTATTCTTTTGTTCTAAAAATATGTATTGAGTGATGACTGCAGGTATCTTTGGGGGAGACTGTGGGTAACATATTTTCCCTTAAATATTTGTTCATTTTCAGATGTTCAACATGAGGCATGTTTTACTTTCACAAAGGATTAAACACTTTTTATTTTTTTAGAGCTCTATTGGACAGATCATTCAATTCTACCAGAGTAAAGTGAAGAACTTGACATTCCCTATAATGTCAATTCTCTCCCACTCAGCACTCCTTAAGGCAAACACACACACTTACTGTGCCAGAATTCCATATCTAAAATCATGGGAAATCACGGGAAAAAAGCGAAAGGCTATCTGTGAACCAAAACAAAGCACAGCAAGCTGACTGCAGTGACTCCTCCCTGACTGTGACCAGTGCAGCTGTAACTCGGGGGCTGCTGTCCTGCGTGTGAACGAGTTTAGAAACCGCCAACAATTCCTGACGATGGGCATTTCTGCCCCAAGAAGGGCAAAGTCAGTAAAACATGAAATTCAAAGTGTTTCAGCCTGAGAGTTCAGAGTGTAGTGCAGGACTGGATTCGAATGTAGAGAACACTACACTTTCTCTGCTCATTTTGTTTCCGAGGGAGAAGGCAGAGTCCCATCCCTGGGTCCTCTCTCTTGCGACCTTGAACAGGCACACAGGCGCGCACGCTCACGTGGACACACACACACACAGACGCAGACAGGCAAGCACACATTAATCCCCAGTCCTAGTCTACACGTGGCCCACCTTGAAGCTAATGAAGTTAAGCTTCAGGGTCCGTCATCAACACAGACCTTTACCAGGACCCGGATCTTAGAAATGTATCCACATGGTAAAGAATTTTTGTAAAATCTGTTAAAGCAAGATACTTTGCATTTATCTTCTTAAAGAGACACCCCAAACTGTATAAACTCCAGGCCCTGGAAAATCCTGACTTTCTTCGTGACCCATCGCTTCAGGGGTGGATACCAAGAAGCTGTATCTTTTCCTGCTTCTCTCTCTCTCTCTTTTTTTTTTTAAATGTCACCAAGTGGTTTTGATGCACAGCTAGGTTTGGAAATCACTGACAAAGGGCTACAGACTGATCAGTTTAATGAGTCTCTGACTTCCAGGTAGTATTTCTTTCTGGAGCTCTGCCACCATTGATTGGGACGTAAACCATATAACAGTATGTAGTCTGGAAAAAGCTGACAACTGGCAACATTTGCTTCCACACTGCAGTGATGAATCACATAACCCTCGGTGCCGAGTAATTAACTATCCATTTGTATGTCCTGGCTGTAGTGACAGAGTTCTTTTCAACGAGGAAGGGAGGGAATTTGGACGTAACATTAACAGTTGTTAATACCAAGCAAATAGAGTTAAATTGGATTTATTAAAAAGAGTATGTGTGTGGATTTTTTTCCCTAGGAGTTGATATAATTTGTCTAGCTTTCTAATTATAGCTAGGATAGAAAATGGCTGACCCAGAGACCTCTCACGGTATCTAATAAACTTTTACTTACAGGGAGAACGTTTCTTGGGCTGGAGAATGACAAATAATTTACTAAGCTTTTCCTGAAAGATAGCTAAAGGTGTTTCACCTATATCTAGCTGATGAATTAGCCTTAGCTAATAATCAGTGTCATGAGACAGGGAAGAAGCAGCCTGTAATTACTTTGAAAGGAATGAAGGAACAGATCTGATAAAGAAACTAAATCAGCTAATTCCTCTAGAGGCATACTGAGCGAGAGAGAGGCTTACTTTTCTGCAAGCTTAAAGGGAGACAAAGATAGGGGGCAATGGTCATTGTATCTGCCCAGTGTCCCTTCATCCCCAGTTTCTGGAAGTGACCCTTCCATTGCCCTTTCCACAGGTGTACTTTGGAATCACAGGTCCCGTCCCTTCTCCAGGGCATGAGTCCCAAACTTGACTGAACACACTCCCCTGCATTCTGCCTGCAACGGAGATCACGCACCCTGGGGCAGCCTCCCTGAAGGGACACTCTTAGTCCCAGCCACTTAGCGGCCCACGTTCTCATCTTGCCCAAGGCCATTTTGTTGAGTTCTGGTCCCTGGTTCTGGGAGTCATCCCAGTTTCTTCCAATACTGTCTTTGCCTTGGTGCTTTTGTTTCGTTTTCACTTAAAGTAGTCTCTGTTGGTTTCTGTTACCTGCAACCAAACGTTCTTAACCGACAGAAAACCATGCACAGGATGGCTTTTCTACAATTACACAAAAAGCCCCCAAAGGGTTCTCAACGGTGCTCAGCTGAGTCACACCAGCAGAAAATACGAATACGGCTCAGTTAATAAACATGTGTTTTCTTCTTAGATGTTACTGAAGTATCTGTATATACTTTTTTAGCAGTCCAATCAAAATAACTTTATTCGGGTCCTTGATTTTTAAACAATGACTCTATTGAGTCGGTAAAAATGGTACAACTTATCATAAAAATTAAATCAATAAAGGAAACTCCAAGAAAGCTTAAAAATTACCTCAAACCCCTCTATCCAGAAATACCACCACTAGCATTCTTCCAACATCTTCTGCATATAGCCAGGCAAAATAAAAATAATTTCAGAAGTATGTATTATTATATATGATTTTTTAAAGTAATTGGTTTTACTTGAATTTAATGAAAAGAAACTGAATTTAGATTAAAAGAATCATAGAAATTCAACTAAACATTACAATAAAAGACAGCAATTCTTTAAAAAGTTTACATAAATGAAAACATTCTGAGCTATTTTTAAAATTCTACACTTTAATGTTGGACAGAATCTATTGACTCTTCTTGGAAAGATAAGAAAACTGGCAAATATGTCCTCCTCTTTCTTCCTCCTCTCTTGTTAGGTATGTTATTATCTTTACATTGTCAGGTTTCAGCATTTCCATATGCTTTTCTAGCCACAGTTTTCATGGTTGTTTTGCTCTGGTTCTATATTAAATGGGTGAAATAATGAGCTTTTCTATGATTTTTTTTTAATTCCTGAGATTTTTTTTTTTTTTTTACTTTAATTAATCTCCTGGGTGGTTCAGTTCAGTTCAGTTTAGTCGCTCACTCATGTCCAACTCTTTGCGACCCCATGAACCACATCACGCCAGGCCTCCCTGTCCATCACCAACTTCTGGAGTCCACCCAAACCCATGTCCATTGAGTCAGTGATGCCATCCAGCCATCTCATCCTCTGTCGTCCCCTTCTCTTCCTGCCCCCAATCCCTCCCAGCATCAGACTCTTTTCCAATGAGTCAACTCTTCGCATGAGGTGTCCAAAGTACTGGAGTTTCAGCTTCAATGTCAGTCCTTCCAATGAACACCCAGGGCTGATCTCCCTTAGGATGGACTGGTTGGATCTCCTTGCAGTCCAAGGGACTCTCAAGTCTTCTCCAACACCACAGTTCAAAAGCATCAATTCTTCGGCGCTCAGCTTTCTTTATAGTCCAACTCTCACATCCATACATGACCACTGGAAAAACCATAGCCTTGACTAGACGGACCTTTGTTGGCAAAGTAATGTCTCTGCTTTTTAATATGCTGTCTAGGTTGGTCATAACTTTCCTTCCAAGGAGTAAGCGTCTTTTAATTTCACGTCTGCAGTCACCATCTGCAGTGATTTTGGAGCCCAGAAAAATAAAGTCTGACACTTTTTCCACTGTTCCCCATCTATTTGCCATGAAGTGATGGGACCAGATGCCATGATCATAGTTTTCTGAATGTTCAGCTTTAAGTCAGCTTTTTCACTCTCCTCTTTCACGTTCATCAAGAGGCCCTTTAGTTCTCCTGGGTGATTAGGGAGCATCTTTAAGTAGTTTTGTTTTTTGTTTTTTCAAAGAAAGATTAATCGTATATTCCTAAATTCTTGAATGCTTAAAAAAGATTATTACTCTTACATTTAAGGAACAGTATGGCTAAGTATCCACTCTGGGGGTCACACTTATTTCTATGTTCAGAGCTTTCAAAGACCAGTGTCTCACTTCTGCTGTGGAGAAACCCAAGTGCAGCCTGATTCTCCCCCTTCATACATGTCTTGCTTTTAATGTCTAGAAGTCACATGATTTATTTCTCAGGATCGATACTTCACCAGGGCATGTCATGATTATTCTGTAGTGATTTATCTCCCTGGAACCCATCAGATCCTTCTGACATTTCCGCAAAACCTTTCAGACACAAGATCCATGCATCTCACTCTTGTTCTGTTGGGCTGACCTCCTTCCACCCCCAGCCCCCACCTCCATCTTGCAAACAGTTTGCTCAAATACAATGATAGGCAAAGATCTGTTCCTTTCAAAACCTTCTTTGAAGGACTGGGACTGGTTATCTGGGGGAAACGTGGGGAGGTGGGTCACGAGCTAGACCCGTCTGCGGCAACCCCTGGGAGTCAGCACGTCCGGCAGAGTCACCACAAGTCTGTGATCTCCTGTGTCCGCTCAGGTTTCCATGTTCAGGAAGCTCCGCATCACTAATGACAACCGTCTGGACCGTTTCTGTGTGGCAGTGTGGAACTTCCCGCCTGCCTCCCTTGTGACTCATCCACTTCACTTCGATCCCATATGCCCCATTCCAGGGCCAGCTGGTGGATGAGGGAGACGCCTCATCCACGTGATTTCTGCTTTAGTGACCTCATCCTCAGTATTTCTGGAATGTGAAACTGGGGCTCTGATTGGCAGTCCCACCTCTAGGGACTTGGCGATTCACGGCTCTAATAGGAAAACTGCCGGATGTGCCTTTCTGAATAGGGATACCTATTTCATGTTAGTCAGAAGTACTCCCCAAGACTTTTTTGTGTGCGGGGAGGATGAAGTTAAAGAGAGTTCGATAATACTGAGAAATAACAAATTACATAGAGAACTGGTGAACTGTAGGTTAACTTGACTAATATTTGTTGTATGATTACTGCATGCAAAATGACAAAGGAAATAAAATATGAAAGAAGAAGGAAATCCTTGTTGCTTTGCTTTCAGTGTGGTTATGGAGAGTAAATAAAAGATAAGATACTTAAATTATCACAACTGTTTATATATGTTCAGTACTAAGCCAAACAGTGGCAAAATAATTACCACCTACATGGTGGTAATTAAGAGATTTGGCTTTTAAAAGAACTGGAGCCACTCATTCCTGATCTACAGCATGAATCCCGTCTTGTTTCTTGAGTAACTTCTAGAATCTCCTTTTCATCCTGAGCAATGTAAACCTTCCCGATGGTGTGCCTTTATGTAGATCTATTTTCATCCATGGTGCTGGGCGTTTGGTGGGCCCATCAGTCTGGAAACTTGTCCTCTCCTTCCTTTCAGAGCAGTCGATTCTTTTTCAAGGATGTAATTGCTTTTCTTATCTCTCAGAATAGTGCTTGAGGTTTCCGATGCTTTCTTTTGCTATTTGCATTGCCTCTGTTTCCTTTCAGCTTGATTTTTCTGGATGTTTTCATCTCTCTTACGTCAGAAGCTTCTTTCAAATATCTGGTCACTTGCGGATCTTTGGCCATATCACGAGGGCTAATTTCTCGGATGCTTCTAAGAGCTGCGATGTGCAGGGGTTCTGCAGGCTAACAGGCGCGTCTGCACTAGCTCGCCTGTCATGGAGCGCTTCCCTGAGCACTGAGGCTAGGAGTCTCACTGCTTTGTTAAGGCTGCTAGCACTCCTCCTTCTGATTTGCGTTTTCTAAAAATGCACTGCCATCTCTCATTCTCATACCCTTTCCTCCTTTCTCTCAAAAAAAAGAAATCCCTTTAATGTCACTTTAGCAAGATTTTAGGAGGAAGAGAAGATAAATGCATGTGGATTATCAGCTATTTCAACTATTAAGAAAGAACATGGCCTTTCCTAATTGTTTTCAATTTTAGGCATTCATTAAAAATTGCTTTTTGGGACTTGAATGAAATACATAATTAAAGGAGAGGTCAGTCTCTTTATATGCACATGTGTTACACGCACGCTGGGTCACTCCAGTCATGTCTGACTCTCTGTGACCCGATGGACTATAGCCCACCAGGCTTCTCTGTCCATGGGATTCTCCAGGAAAACACTGGAGTGGGCTGCCAATACCCAGTCTATAAAAAGCAAAAATTAAAGGTAGAGTAAAAGCAGGACAGCTTAGCATCCAGGGTGAGCAGTATATCCTGAAAATATAATTAAACCTAATTAAATAATAGTATCTTCTTAGTTATTCCTGGTTCCTGCACTATTACTCTGCTCTATATTTAGGTTTATCTATGTGGGCAAATAGATTATTTTAAAAATCTATTGGGATATACTTTATTTTATCAGCTGCAGTATTATATCAATATTTACCAATGAGTAAAACAATATTTGAAATAGAATCCCAGATGCTTGAAAATTCTCCATATAGTCTCAAGAAATAGTTTCTATAACTTAAATCTTTCCCTCATAACATATTTGTAACGCTTTTTCTGATTTCACCGAAAGCCTTAAGAACTGTTTTTACTTCAAGATATTTGAAAATAAACAAGTAAACACCTATCATTTTATGCAAAAGGATATTTTCAGTAAAGGGACTATTTTTGCTAAAATAAATGTATTAACATGACTTCATTCAGTATGTTTTTTGGTAGGAGAATTCAACTCTATTTAATTGCAGCAAACTTGATGAAATAGTATTGTGCTTCCATTTAATTCATTCCATCATCTATCCACAAAATATGTAATAGTCATTAAATTCAGCCAACTATTTTTCAGGTCCAGAGGAAGATGTCTTCAAGAAAACAGACTATGATTGACAGTTCCCTTAAATCAGTAATATCATAAATATTTATATATACAGTTATAAACAAACTATTATTAGTTTAAGAAATGCAATTTATCCTCGGTGATAATAGGTTTGAAAGTTAAAAAGCAGAATTTAAACATTTTAGTTCTCTAGAATTTTATGCTTTAAACAAAAACAAAGGAATATTAGATAATATAGTTCTCTATTAATTATTATTCCAATTTTTTTAGGATATGCATGCAGCTTAGTGTAACCACTATGAGCTTAAAAATTATTTGTGTGCACTAAATACATTATTTGGAAGAACTGTTCAGGTGCTAAGAAATGAAAGAGTTTAAATAAAACTGCATCCTCCAAAGCTTTGATTTAAATCCTTTGCATTTACTGAAATCTACTGAATTTCAGGTGATGATGTCTTTTTAAGATAAAGCCTATGAAAGGAGAAAACTGTACCCATAGAGAAGAACCAACAAAGCGCAATGCAGTTAATTTCCAGAACATATTTATTAGATGATAAATTAGAGAAGCCTCTCTAGAAAAAGCATTATATCTCAGGGGATTAGATTTGTGAAGCTACTGTCCTCTCATAATGAAGGGCTTATCAACTGCAAAATGTTTTCAATCATTACACTGCAAGTATATTATCTCATCCATGAACATAAGCTGTATTTCAGACTGTAATGAAGCATGGTACTGTATGTTTTAATTGCTTTTATAAGCTTCACATAATATCTGTAACTGTTCTTCAGTGTATTATGAATTTTATTAACCAGGATAAATCACCATCACATTTTTGATATTGTGGGAAAAGAAGGAATTCCACATAAGTGAAATAAGCAGGTAGCAGAAACTGCTTTACAGCAGGTTAATCAATGTGAAGCCACCATTTTTCTGGGTCAAAATTATTAAATATTGGCAATTTCAAATGCTTCAACATATACACTGCAAGTTTCTTATTTTGACTATTTTAGATTGAAATAGTTCTGGAAAGTTTTATCTACTTCTTTATCTTTTTACATAGCATTTATCAGACCTAGCGAAACTCTCCCTTGAGTACTATGCTTTACTGTAATTAGAAGCTGTGCTCCAAGCTATGGACTCTTTACTAAGTCCAATGCCTAAGGGCCATGCAGATGAAGTAAATGAGCAAAGCTGCTTTTATTGTACTATTTTGACATGGACCCACACTGTTTGCGTATTATACACTGAAACATTTTTCTCCTCTATAAAAAAATTCACTTGCTTCCTTTCTTTCAATAACACTCAGCCCATTAAGCCTACCTTCCTATTCCTCATTTTTGATGGAGACTCGGATGAACAAATGTTTTCTTCAGCTTCGTTTTAGCCAGACTGTAGATAAATACAACCAACATGGAGCCTCAGGGCTGGAGAGATAAGGGGGACGGGCGGCACTGTGAATACTGAAATGCCCTCCCTGAGATGGGGGCCGCGGAGAGCTGGACACCACGGTCTGGGTCAAATCACTACAGTCAGTCCAGCCTCTCCAGAACTGGCCCCTTTCAGGAACGTAGAGTCGGTGCTTCCAGGTCTTCATGGGAGACTTAAAATCAATTTTGTAAAATGTGAATCACTTGATACTTGAGCGTTACAAACTGAAAGCAATCAACAAGCACAAACAAAAGTACAGTGCCGATCGACAGACTGGGAGTGAAGCTAAACACGCTCCTGAGGTGGATGCGGCCCCTGAAGCGCCGGTTTGGAATCTCTGCTCTAATTGTTCCCACATTATGCTGCATGGTTTCACATCCTTCTATGTATTTCTCTCTCTTCCTGTTGTCACAGCTATTTTTTCAGCGACTCCAGGTTGTTGGACAGCTTGAGAAATCAGATAATCTCACTTGTCACAATATATAAAGTTGGAATGAATGGGTTTGGCAGGAGGAAAGGACAAGAGGGTTCTTTGAAAATATTTAAATTTACTTTTACTGATTCCAACATGACATCACAGAGTGGGTTTTAAAGAAATATTTACTATTGGTATAGTACTAATGCAACTAGAATTACCAGAGGGACAGGCAAGAAGAGTGGGTCCCATGGGTTACTACACTCTCACACCGTCACCCTGCTAGGGTAGGAGGTACAGCCAAAGTCATTAACACTTCAAGATTTCAAAAAGCTAAGCAAGCATTATCCTTCACTAACTAAGCAAAGTCTGGTACCTCAAAGGTTGTTTTCCTTTTTCCATAAAGTAAAGCAGCTATGTGAAGGTGATGCATCTTCAAGACCATCTAAAAAAATCTTTTTGTACTTTCTTCTCATCTGCCTTTATTTTTTAAAAGTTCTTATTATGGAAATTTAAAAACAAAAGTACAGAGATTTTATGCATGTACTTTGTGGTATCTATTTTAATTGCACAGAGTTTTTTTTTTTAAATAACTTGCAGGCTTTTGGGTTTGTGTTCAAGTTGAAGTTGGTTGATAATTGATCTCCAGACAATTGAAATTTCACTGTAGTTTGTATAATAAAAATCATCATTCACGGCATTGACTGAATAAAAATTGAAGAGAACAGAAATATGTTTTATCTCAGTAACTTATGAGACTGAAGAACTTTCATGTGCATTTCATCAACCTCGATATAATAAAAATGAAAACCATTCAATCATTTTGATTTTGTCTTTTTAAATGTAACTTGATTTGTAATTTTAAGCAAAAAGATTTAGGCAACATACTTCTGGAAAATACTGCATTATTTCACAGATTTTATTGTAAAGACATTTCTTCCTATATGTATTTCACTTTAGATTTTCAATTTAAGCAATGTATGGATGTGAGAGTTGGACTATAAAGAAAGCTGAGCACTGAAGAATTGATGCTTTTCAACTGTGGTGTTGGAGAAGACTCTTGAGAGTCCCTTGGATTGCAAGGAGATCCAACCAGTCCATCCTAAAGCAAATCAGTCCTGGATATTCATTGGAAGGACTACTGTTGAAGCTGAAACTGCAATACTTTGGCCGCCTGATACAAAGAGCTGACTCATTTGAAAAGACCCTGACGCTGGGAAAGATTGAGAGCAGGAGGAGAAGGAGACAACAGAGGATGAGATGGCTGGATGGCATCACCAACGCAATGGACATGGGTTTGAGTGGACTCTGGGAGTTGGTGATGGACAGGGAGGCCTGGTGTGCTGCAGTTCATGGGGTCGCAAAGAGTCGGACATAACTGAGCGACTGAACTGAACTGAACTTTCCTTGCTATCATTTTGAAAATAGTTAATTGAGGCATATTTATGGTAGTAGTAGTCAATCATATAACAGTTCCTGAAAAATTTATTTATTGAGCACCCTCAAGATACTACAGCCATAGTATCCCACCCTCACTATACCGCTGCACACAACTGGACTGGACAAAATCAAACTGTCTTCTCTGTAGACTGAACACCGGGAACTGCAAACGGACCACCCCGGAAGTAGTATTAGCTCAGTCCTCATGTTACCGGAAAGAACACTGAGCAGAGAGAGGTATGGATGGCCTTGGACAGACTTATCCCAGGTTGTGTGGCCAGTTAACAGCAGAGCTAGGGTTCACAGCCAGCTCGGCCTGGTCTCAAAGCCTGTGTTCTTAGATGAAAGAGCTGTGGTGGGGGACACAGGTGATGTGGTGTGATGACAGGTGAGGACAGAGGAAGCGTACAAGGTGGAAGATACTGCTGTAACTACGAGGGGTTTACAGTTTTATTGGGGAGACATAATCCTATCAAAACTAACCAAGAAAAACAGAAATCATCATAGCGCAAAATGCAGAGCGACGGGGCACTCACTCTCACACCGTGATCTGAACTTGACTCTTACACCTTTCCAAGCAGTTTCTCCCTGTCCATCTTCATCCTGCCCTCCCTCCCCCCCCCCCCCCGAACTGGCTTCCTTGAGGCCATCAAAGCACATATCATAAGCTGGGAGGAGGGAAGCCTTGGTCATACGATACAAGGACTACAAGGGCAGCCTTCCCGAATCCACCTGTAATTGCATGTTTATAAGAAAAATATTTTGACTTTGATATCAGTGCAATTCACTATACAAGAATGAGCTTTTAAAACATTAACGACTCCAAGCCCAGTCCCTCCTTTCAGAGCTCCATATTGCATTTTTGCACCTGGGACCTCATCTAGGTGTTCTACAGGTGTTCAAAATAAACTCACCACTCTTGACGCCAGACCCACGACTCCTCTGCCTCCCCACCAGGAGGTGGCACCGATGAGTTGCCCGGGTCAGAGCCAGCAGAGGCGTCCTGGGCCCCACTCCTTTGGCCGCTTGGCTGTCCTATTCAGTCAGTGACTTACGGTTGATTCCACCCCTAGGCTGCTCTCAGCCTCCCCCGACTCTGCGTGCCCATTGCCTCTGCACGTCCTCGGAGCCTCGTCATCACTGCTGACCGACGACCCAGGTCAGTTGGCTTCCCTGCCCCTCCTTCTGCCCTGCCTTAATCTAGCCTTCACAGAAACAGAGCTTTCTGGTTTCCAGTCATTTTAAGCACACTGAAAAGATGAAAAAAAATGTTATTTACTTACAAAACCCAGTTTAGGGCTTGCACCCCAAAGCAGGGACATAATAGACATCTCAATTTTTTGACAGGTAAATAATCCCCATTGACAACAAAGCTGCAACTATAAAATTAAGTTTTTAATAGAAAGTTTATGGTGGCTCAGACGGTAAAGCGTCTGCCTACAATGCGGGAGACCTGGGTTCAATCCCTGGGTCGGGAAGATCCCCTGGAGAAGGAAATGCCAACCCACTCCAGTACTCTTGCCTGGAAAATCTCATGGATGGAGGAGCCTGGTGGGCTACAGTTCGTGGGGTCGCAAAGAGTCGGACACGACTGAGCGACTAAACTCTCACTCACTTATACATAACAATAATCAAGTGTAATAACAGAAACCAAAGCACATTTTCCCCAAATAAAGTGACTAAAGGATCAACGGCATAAAACAGCCACTTCAGTGCTGACACGTTATCAGTCTGCACGCATGCTCCATTGCTTCAGCCGTGTCCTGCTCTTCGTGACTGCATGGACTCTGCGACCCCGTGAAGCCCGCCAGGCTCCTCCGTCCTTGGGATCCTCCAGGCAAGAACACTGGAGTGGGCTGCCATTTCCTTCTCCAGGGGATCTTCCCGGCCCAGGGATTGAACCCGGGTCTCCTGCACTGCAGGCAGATTCTTTACCAACTGCACCACCAGGGAAGCCCCCCGACTACTAAGCAAGTATCCCCTTAAGACAGGGTGCGTGGACTATCTCGAGACTTCTATCTGCCTACTATTTGTGGGGTAATGCGTACTTGGTCTCTACCGTGAAAAATGAGACCTTAAAATGTATCGGATATGCATACCTGCAGATATTTTCAGTTAAATACAGCCAGTTATAGGTAACTCTGAACATACAATCACAACATATGTACGTATACACATACAGATACAACACACACCGTATGTACATGCATACACCAGACGCACACGTAAGAATACGTCTCCTGTCTTTGGATATATCGTTCAAGTTATAACTTATCCACAAACTAGAAGATTATCTTCAAACCTCTGTCCATCTAGAATTGTTTTCACAGTAAAATTTCATATCCCACTATTTGAGTGGAGACTTGTTCTTTTAATACACCCTATGTGTTTTATATTTTCTCTGGGCCTCACCTGCCTTAGGCAGCTCATGGTAATTTGTGGGTCTACCTTCGTGCCTCTGGCACCATCTCTTGAGAATGACGTATGGAACTTCAATCAAACTAGCAAGAACAAAAGGACATGATCACGCTGGGAGCCCAGCTAATACTAGGCCCAAATAAACTGGAAAGGAAAAGAGGCAGCCGGCATGCATAAAGCAGACTTTTCTCTAGGGGAGGTTAGTAACTCTAGCTAAATTCCCTAGATCGAAATACCCATTTTTACCTTTTCTTGGAAACTAGATGACAGGCCAATCAAATAGTGAGAATAATTTCTATTAATACATAGAATTAATTAATACATATTTGTGAAAGCATGTTCCTTAAGCATCAAAGGTATTCAAGATACATTATATTTAGCACAAACATCCAAAATTTGCTATAATACTTCAAGCTTCATAACTAAAGCATAATGGGTAAAAACTACTTCAAATAAAAGCAAAATAAGAGAGAAAGCATACTGTATCATGACCTATATGGAAAAATAACCTACAAAAGAGTGGTTTTGTATACCAGTCTTGGTGTATATATGTATATATATATATATATATATATATATATATATATGATGGCTCAGAGGTTAAAGCGTCTGCCTGCAATGCGGGAGACCCGGGTTGGATCCCTGGGTCGGGAAGTTCCCCTGGAGAAGGAAATGGCAACCCACTCCAGTATTCTTGCCTGGAGAATCCCAAGGACGGAGGAGCCTGGTGGGCTTCAGTTCATGGGGTCACAAAGAGTCGGACACGACTGAGCGACTTCACTTTCACTTTCACTTGGTATGTATACACACATATATATACAGATATATCACATACATATACACATAGATATCATACACATATACACATATGTGGTATATATATACACATACATCAGTGTCTGCTGATACATGTGTATGTACAATCAGTTCACTTTTCTGCACAGCAGAAACTAACAACATTGTGAATCAACCATACTCCACTAAAAATTAATTTAAAAAACAAAGAGAAAGCGACGGAGCATCCACCAAACAGACTATGGATAACACAGCAACAGCAAAAGGAGTGGCAGTTTATGAACGCGAGCTGTCTGGTTTACCCAGTTAGTCCTCGTCCCATTCTTGTCGTGTAAATGTTGTTTGTGTCACATAAACGAGGGGCTACATTTCAGACGCGGTTCTTTGAGTTAAGGACCATAGCTAATAAGAGGTGGGAACAGGACTGGAGCCCAGATCTGCTGACAGTCCCAAACTCCAACATCGCCTCTCCTCCCACTGAATAATTAGATACAACTCATAAAGGCAAGAAGGCAACAGGATTCTGGTGGGCAGAACGTATCTAGGAACGTGACTGATAAATGTGAACTGTCATACATAGTAAACTGGCATAACCAAAGAGATTCAAAAGCAGCTAAGGATTCTCATTTAAACAGTTTGAACAAGACAAAGAAACTACACGGTCATAAACATTACGTAATATTTCGGTCACTTATAACACTACTGGCAATATTAACTTTAACTAGGCATATCTCTAGAGCAGTCTCCATATTCCGCATGGACAGACATGGAAGACACCTCCAGTCAGATTTGGAAACATAGTCGGCTTCTGAGTCACAGTTAATATCTTAGTAAAACAGAGAGAACTTCCATGACATACACGGTAAGTCTTTGATAAACGGAGCAAAATATTGCGAGCTGATTTGCACCTTCCCACCCCGACGTCCTCTACCTCTCCTTGGCCATACCATCCATTTACACCTCGCGTGTTCACCTTGTGAAGATCAATGAAGAGCGACTACAGTGCAATGAACAAGGAATAGTTGCAAAAGACCACTAATTTGTAGGAGATCACAGTGATTCCAATAGGAAGATTCCAGGATGTTGATTAAAGATCAGCCACATTACTTTGCAGACATCCTTTGGGCATTGCTACTCAGCAGTCCATATGCAATAGCCACAGTACCAATATGCCCGTATGAGCTCAGGACCAAACCCTGTCATCTCAGCTCAGCGCCAAACCAGAACAGCTGCAAACTAATTTCTTTCCAAATCAAAGCAAAACAAACAAACAAAAAACCAACCAAGCAGACAAATATCCAACAGGACTCTACTGGGTATTCTCCTATACTTAGCATCAGGCTAAGAACTAATCCTCATGTATTTTGGTAACTTAGCTATGGTTAGATTTTTTTGCTAGTTTCACGAATATTCAAAATACTGTCTTCTGCATACAGAAAAATCCATTCATTTATTCAACAAATGATTTTTAAGTGCCTAGTAAGTTCCAGGCATAGTTCTTATGTACTGGAAAATGGAAGTATGGGTTGGGTGAAAGACAGATGAAAAATATATGGTTTTAAAGCCAAACATGTTCATACATTCAAATTTCAAAGGAACCCTGGTTTTATTCAAGAAGATGATATATATAAAACTGAGATATGTGACCAAAAAATTGTAAACAATTAATTCCCTGTAAAGGGCCATCAGTTCAAAGTAAGAGACAATCCCATGGGTGCTGGAATAATCCAAAAAGACTTCATAGAAGTGGGCTGAAAGCTGGATCACGAAGCGTAAGCAGGCTGAGTGATGAGAGGGTGCCCTGGAAAGTGGTCGGGGATGCTAAGGCTCTTTGGGGGGAGGGTACATGGTAGGATGGAGTTCAGCAAATCCATCACTGAGCACAGGAGTCTAGGGAAACACACTGTGGGTGTCCAG
Organism: Oryx dammah; assembly: GCF_014754425.2. Classification (NCBI taxonomy): domain Eukaryota; kingdom Metazoa; phylum Chordata; class Mammalia; order Artiodactyla; family Bovidae; genus Oryx; species Oryx dammah. The sequence goes on along the minus strand of NW_024070189.1, from coordinate 3,659,932 downwards.
GCGGCCAGTGCAGACTTCCTACAAGGGTCTGAAATGCTAGTTTGGGAAGCTGCAGTATACTGAAAGTCCCCAACAGCTGTAGACTTATGGTTCTGGGACAGAGATCTGCTGATGAAGTGTTCTTTCTGACGCGCCAACACGCTTTTGCTGACTAGAGCACAGCAAGCACCCACAGGGACGGACCCCGCCCCACGGCAACTATGATCCACAGACCTGTGACGCTCCCACCTGTACACCTAAATGAGCGTAAGTAGATGTTTAGAGCAATTCATCCTGAGATTCCAGAGTGTGGGCAGGCTGGATAAATGAACAGAATTAAACAGAAAATTCTATACTTTCAGTCAACGCAGACTGAGTAGAAACACAGCCAAGGGCGTGTTTTCAGCCAGACTATTTTGAAGACTCATTATTAACTTCCTTAAAGTGGATCCTGAGTACTTAGGAAGAACAATGGTGCTAAGTTTCCATGAAAAGAAGCACAATTTGTGCACAGTGTCTCAAGACTGTCAAATTAGTTTCAAATAATGACACCTACTGTATGTGACCGATGTTTACTGCTCAGTGGCCACACATAACTTGCATGTTCTGTAGGCTAACAGAGCTTCAGACCGTAATTAGCTGCCTTGCCTAATGAGCACAGGAAACTTTAGCAAGGTGGTTGAACGCAATGGTCTTTAAAATCCTTAAGCAACAATGGGAATGATGGAAATACGAAGAATAGCTATTAGTTCCAGAGGCTTTTGAAACCTCCCCTCCACCAGCCCTGAAGTAAAACATCTCTCCAGCCTGTCCTGCACCATAAGCTTAAGTGGCACAGTTTTCCTTTCCTCACTAATTAAGGCCTCTGTGCCTCAGGCATTGTTGAAGAAAACAAAATACAAATGGCAGCACCTCCTTCAAATCCTTGCCCAGCACATTCCGAGACTTTAAATCTTGAGACAAGAGAGGTGAGTGGGTGGGCTGCGTACAGAGATGGGGAAGGCTACTGTAGTGAACGGATGCTCAGGCTAACTGTCCCTAAAGAATCTCCTTCAGAATTCAGTAAACCGCACACTTCAGGCCCTGGGACCAGGGCAGAGCTGTCTTCTACTTCAAAGTTTAAACATTTCAGGGATAAAATTCAATCTTGATGAAAGTGAATAAATATGTTTATATTTACCTCACTATTACTGAAGCTAAACGGCTTAACATATAGGGTATACACTGGTTGCATTCCAAGAATCTGCTGTTTTAGATAAGTAAGTTCATGACATTCTTTTTGGAGAGCTACACTGAACTGAAGTGACTTCACCATAAGCCACTCAAATAAATGCAGTTCAGAATCTCCACTGTCATCTGCTCACAGTATGGGATAGGGGTCATCGGGAGACATGTCCCAGAGTGGGTGAAGGCCTAGCCAAGGGGTAATTGGGGATAAACTATTCAAGAATTCAAAAAAAATACCCATTACAGGAAGACAAGTAACGAAGGAGTTGGGCCTGGCTCTCTTGAAAAGTAACGAAGAAGGGAACGAAGTAAATTGAAATTCCCGTGTTCTTAAAACCTCAATCAGTGATAAATTACAAGGAAGTATGTTAGCACTTCTGCTTTACAGATGAAGAAGGCAGACAAGGAATTTTAAGGCCGACTGTTTCTTATGGGAAAAAGCATGGTGTAGCAGAGTCCCCCCCAAGGGTATTCAGCTAAAGCCCATGGCGGGGGCTTCCCTGGTGGTCCAGTGGTGAAGAATCTGCCTTGCAATGCAGGAGACACTGATTCCATCCCTGGTGAGGGAACATCCCACACGCCGGGGAACAACGAAGCCTGTGCGCCGCAGCCACTGGAGTCTGCACACCGGAGCCCGCGCTCCGCAGCGAGAGATCCCACTGCGCCGGGAGCCCAGGCCCGCAACCAGAGAGCAGTCCCCACTCCCAGCAACTCGACAGGGCCTGTGCGCAGCAGCAAAGACCCAGGGCAGCCAAAATGACCACCTTCTAAAAATCAGAAAAAACAAAACCCACGGCAAACATCAGACAGGAAGGTACAATAAGTTACTGTCCATTAGAGTCAGGATGGAGCCAGAGATGTCTCTGACATTGCTAATATTCAGGGTATATACGGTCCTGGATAATGGCAGTACAACAAGAAGAAATGTGAAGCAGAAAAGCTGGAAGGAGACAAAATGATCAGGATTTCCAGAAGATACAATTATTTACCTAAAAAACTCAAGAGATTCTAACTATTAAAACATTGAGACTGTTGAGTAAGGTGGCCAGTTATGAGATGCATTTAAAAAACTGCTTTTCAATACAGTAACAACAATCAGTTGGGCTTTTTCTTTGTTTAACAGAGAAGGTTTATTGCAGGACCAAGCATGGAGAACAGGTATCAGTGTTGTTGTTGTTGAGTCACTGAGTCCAGTCGATGCTTTGTGACTCCATGGACAGCAACACGCAGCACTCCTCTGTCCTCTACCATCTCCCATGTTTGCTCAAGCTCATGTCCACTGAGTCAGTGATGCTACCCAACCATCCCATCCTCTGCTGCCCAGTTCCCCTTTGGCCTTCAATCTTTCCCAGCATCAGAGTTTTTTCCAATGAGTTGGCTCTTGCATCAGGTGGCCAAAGGATTGGAGCTTCAGTTTCAGCATCAGTCCTTCCAATGAACATTCAGGGTTGATTTCCTTTAGGATTAACTGGCTTGATCTTTGAGGAGTCCAAGGGACTCTCAAAAGAGTCTTCTCCAACACCACAGTTTGAAGGCATCATTCTTTAGCGGCTCAGCCTTCTTTATGGTCCAACTCTCACATCCATACATGACTACTGGAAAAACATAGTTTTGACTATACCAAGCTTTCTCAGCAAAATGATGTCTCTGCTTTTGATACGCTGTCTGGGTTTGCTTTGCTTCCATGGAAAGGGTCTTTTAAATTTATGGCTGCAATCACTTCCACAGTGATTTTGAAGCCCAAGAAAATAAAATCTGTCACTGCTTCCCCTTTTACCCTTCTATTTGTCATGAAGTGATGGGACCAGACTCCATCATCTTAGTTTTAGGAATGTTGAGTTTTAAGTCAGCTTTTGTACTCTCCACTTTCAACCCTCATCAAGAGACTCTTCAGTTCCTCTTCACTTTCTGCCATTAGACAGGCATCATCCACATATCTGAGGCTGTTGCCATTCCTCCTGACAATCTTCATTCCAGCTTGTGCTTCATCCAGCCTGGTATTTTGCATGATGTAATCTTCAGAGAAGTTAAATAAGCCAAGTGACAATATACAGCCTTGACCTACTCCTTTCCCAATTTTGAACCAGCCTGTTGTTACATGTCCAGTTCTAACTGTTGCTTCTTCACCTGCATTCAGGTTTCTCAGGAGACAGGTAAGGTGGTCTGTATTCATTCCCATCTCTTTAAGAATTTTCCACAATTTGTTGTGATCTACCCATCAAAAGGCTTTAGCATAGTCCATGAAGCAGAAGTAGATGTTTTCCTAGAACGCCCTTGCTTTCTCTATAATCCAACAAATGTTGGTAATTTGATCTCTGGTTCATCTGCCTTTTGTAAATCCAGATTATATATCTGGAACTTTTTGACTCACATACTGATATGGTTTTTCCAGTGGTCATGTATGGATGTGAGAGTTGGACTATAAAGAAAGCTGAGCACTGAAGAATTGATGCTTTTGAACTGTGATGTTGGAGAAGATTCTTGAGAGTCCCTTGGACTGCAAGGAGATCCAACCAGTCCATCCTAAAGGATCAGTCCTGAATGTTCATTGGAAGGACTGATGCTGAAGCTGAAACTCCAATACTTTAGTCACCTGATATGAAGAAGTGACTCACTGGAAAAGACCCTGATGCTGGGAAAGATTGAGGGGAGGAGAAGGGGACGACAGAGGATGAGATGGCTGGATGGCATCACCGACTCTATGGACGTGCGTTTGAGTAAGCTCTGGGAGTTGGTGATGGAAAGGGAGGCCTGGCGTGCTGCAGTCCATGGGGTCACAAAGAGTCGGACATGACTGAGTGACTGAGCTGAACTGAACTGATGAAGCTGAGCTAGAAGGATTTTGAGCATTACCTTGCTAGCAGGTGAAATGAGAGCATGAATGTTGAATGTTAGTTTTAACACTAGTTTTAACACTCTTTGGCATTACCTTTCTTTGGGATTGGAATGAAAACAGACTCTTTCTAGTCCTGTGGCCACTGCTGAGTTTTCCAAATTTGCTGGCATATTGAGTGCAGCACTTTCACAACATCATCTTTTAGGATTTGAAATAGCTCAGCTGGAATTCCATCACCTCCACTAGCTTTGTTTGTAGTAATGCTTCCTAAGGCCCACTTGACTTCATACTCCATGATGACTGGCTCTAGGCGAGTGACCACACCATCATAGTTATCTGGGTCATTAAGACCATTTTTGTATAGTTCTGTGTATTCTTGCCACCTCTTCTTAATCTCTTCTACTTCTGTTAGGTTCTTATCATTTCTGTCCTTTATCATGCCCACCTTTGCATGAAATGTTCCCTTAATAATCTCCAATTTTCTTGACAAGACCTCTAGTCTTTCTCATTCTATTGTTTTCCTCTATTTCTTTGCGTTGTTCACTTAAGAAGTCTTTCTTATCTCTCTTTGCTATTGACTGGAACTCTGCATTCAGTTGGGTGTATCTTTTCTTTTTTCCTTGCCTTTTGCTTCTCTTTTTCCTCAGCTACTTGTAAGGCCTCCTCAGTCAACTGCTTTGTCTCCTTGCATTTCTTTTTCTTTGGGATAGTTTCGGACACTGCTTCCTGTACAATGTTATGAACCTCCATCAGATCTGATTAGATCAGATCTAATCCCTGGAATCTGTTTCTCACTCCCACTGTATAATCATAAGGGATTTGATTTAGGTCATACCTGGATGGCCTAGTGGTTCTTCCTACTTTCCTCACGTTACGCGTGAATTTTGCAATAAAGAGCTCATGATCTCAGTCACACTCAGCTCCAGGTCTTGTTTTCATTGACTGTACAGAGCTTCTCCATCTTTAGCTGCAAAGAACATAATCTGATTTCAGCATTTGCCTCTGGCGATGTCCATGTGTAGAACTGCCTCCTGTGTTGTTGGAAAAGGGTGTTTGCTATGACCACTGTGTTCCCTTGACAAAATCTGTTAGCCTTTGCCCTGCTTCATTTGGTACTCAAAGGCCGAACTTGCCTGTTACTCTGGGTATCTCTTGACTTCCTGCTTTTGCATTCCAATCCCCTGTGATGAAAAGGACATCTTTATTTTGGTGTGAGTTCTAGAGAGCCTGTAGGTCTTCACAGAGCCATTCAACTTCACCTTCTTTGGCATCAGTCGGGGCACAGACCTGGATTACTGTGATGCTTAGTGGTTTGCCTTGGAAACAAAGGAGATCATTCTGTCATTTTGAGATTGTACCCAAGTGCTGCATTTGGGACTCTTCTGTTGAGTGTAAGGGCTACTCCATTCGTTCTATGGGATCCTTGCCCACAGAAGTAGATATAAGGGTCATCTGAACTAGATTCGCCCATTCCCATACATTTCGGATCACTGATTCCTAAGATGCTGATGTCCAGTCTTGCCGTCTCCTGCTTGACCACATCCAGTTTACCTTGGTTCATGGACCTGCCATTCCAGGTTCCGTGCAGTCCTGTTCTTTACAGCATCAGACTTTACTCTTACCAGCAGACACATCCACAGCTGAGCGCTGTTTCTTCTTCTGCCCCACCCCTCCGTTCTTTCTGGAGCTGTTACTGACTGTCCACCCTTCCCCAGTATCATACTGGACCCCTCCCAGTCAGGAGCTCACCTTGCAGTGCCGTATCTTTCTGCCTTTTTATACCCTTCATGGAGTTCTTGAGGCAGAAATACTGGAGTGGGTTGCCAGTTCCTCCTCCGGGGGACCACCTTTTGTCAGAACTCTGACTATTCCCCGTCCATCTCGGGCAGCCCTGCGTGGCCCGGCTCATGGCTTTACTGAGTTACACAAGCCCCTTCACACCAACAAGCCTGTGATCCTTGAGGGGGCAGAATCGTGGCTACGCTCAAAACCCCCAACTTCAATCAGCTAGAATCTAAAAGAGAAAAGGATTCTACTGACAATAATAACACACACAAAAACAACGTTCTGTAGGAATAAACCTAATAAAACAGGAAATATCTCTGTGGAGAAAATTATTAGAGCCTATGAAAGGGTCTAGAAGGAGACTAGAAATGGAGAGTTCTATCTAATTCATAGATGGGAGAATTCAGTGTGACGAAATAGATCCTCTCTTCAGAAAAACCCGTGCATTCAGTGCAATCCTCCAAAATCCAACACTGTTTTTAAACAAAAACTAAGAGATTGATTGTAAAATTGATATCAAAGAATGCGAAAGGCAACTGTGAAAAAGCATTAATGGGGAATAAATCTACTAGACTTGTCAGAATAAAGTCACAATAAGGAACACAGTATGGTGTGGGTGGCAGAATGGGTAACAGCAGAGACTCCGGAAACAGGTCCCACATATATGAGGCACGCGTGTGTGAGAGAAGCACCACAGCAACCAGAGGAGAAAATCCTCCACAAATGACTCACAGACAGCTCACCGTCATTACATAAAAACCGGGAGACAGCAAAGTGAAGTCGCTCAGTCGTGTCCGACTCTTTGCGACCCCATGGACTCTAGCCCACCAGGCTCCTCTGTCCATGGGATTTTCCAGGCTGGAATACTGGAGTGGGTTGCCATGCCCTTCCCCAGGGGACCTTCCCAACCCAGGGCTCGAACCCAGGTCTCCCGCATTGTAAGCAGGCGCTTTACCATCTGAGCCACCAGGGAAGCCTGGCAGATACCAATCTTACATGTTAAAAAAAAAAAAAAAAATCCCAAGTCAGTTAGAGACCTAAAGAAAAGAAAATCAAATTAAAATAATTGTAATACCATAAAAGGTATCTTTTTGACTTTGCTTTGAGGAAAGATTACTTAATAATGGAAAACATAAAAAATGATACAAAAGAGAAAATGGTGTTTACTTTGGGCGAGACACTTTGCATGTATTAACTCATCCACCTCACAACAACATATGAGGCATGTGTTATTACTACCCTCATTTTACAGCTGAGGAAATTGAGGCACTCAGAGATTATGCAAGTTGTCTAAGATCTTAGGGTCAGTAAGCGGCACAGCTGGGTTTCAAATCTTGTCTCGAGGCCTGAAGCACATAAAAAAACAGACTGTGGCCCCATAAAATTCAATCTCTTAAAGACAGATATATTTTAAGCTACAGCAAACAAGTGGCAGACTGAGAGAAAACATTTGCAGCAGGTAACCAGGAATTAGTATCAAGAATACATTTTTTTAAGAATTGACAAAAGTCTACAAAAACAGAAATGAACAATGGCTATAGATAACTTAGAGGAGAAATCAGCTGGCTAATAAGTATGTAAAACTATTCATATTCACTACTAATCAAGGAAATACAAATTAAAATACCGCTGGATTTTCTTATTGGACAAAAGAGGAAATAAAATAGTTTGATAATATAAGGTGTTGGGATGAATTAGAACAATGAGTACTCTTAGTACTGCTGAGGAATTATAAATCTGTGTGGCTACTTTGGAGGGCACTTTGGCAATATCAATTAAACCAAAAAATGAGTGTAACTCAGGGTTCATATTACACTCACATTATGAAGTGCTTACTATGTTCTGACCTATAACTTAGCACCTGATATATTAACTCATCTAATCCTTATAACAACTCTGTGATGAGGAGAATGAAGCTCAGATTGTTTAGGCAACTCATCCAAGGTCCCACAGCTAGTAAGTAGCGAGCTGGGAATTAACCAGCAAAATATACTGCTTCGCTGCACGCAAAGAGGTCCACAAAGAGGAATTTGTAATGGTAAAAAATGAAAAGCTTAGTGTTCATCAATAGGGGATAGATGAATGCAACATGACACGCTCATTTCATGTGATTCACAAAGTGCTTAAAAGAGGGAGCTAGCTCTGTAAGTCAGAGAAGGGAATGGCACCCAGTCCAGTACTTTTGCCTGGAAAAGCGATGGGTGGAGGAGCCTGGTGGGCTGCAGTCCAAGGGGTTGCTATGAGTTGGACACAACTGAGTGACTTCACTTTCACTTTTCACTTTCATGCATTGGCGAAGGAAATGGCAACCCACTCCAGTGTTCTTGCCTGGAGAGTCCCAGGGATGGGGGAGCCTGGTGGGCTGCAGTCCATGGGGTCACACAGAATCGGACACGACTGAAGCGACTTAGCAGCAGCAGCTCTGTAAGTATCAACATAGATGTATCTCACAAGGATTTTATAAGGGTATATATGTATGAATGTGTATAAAAATAGTCTGCAAGAAGTGCACCCGTCACAGAGCTTTCTATTAGGGAAGAGGGGCGGTTGCTGGAAGGAGGGTCAGATTTATCTGTAACTCTGTACAGGCTTTAAAGGACACAGTACTCATATATTGCCAGCGCAATGAAAATATAATAATAAAGTTCACATCAGTTCAGTTCAGTTCAGTCTCCAAGTCACGTCTGACTCTTTGTGATCCCATGGACTGCAGCACACCAGGCCTCCCTTCCATCACCAACTACCAGAGCCCGCCCAAACTTATGTCCACTGAGTCAGTGATGCCATCCAACCATCTCATCCTCTGTCGTCCCCTTCTCCTCCAGCCTTCAATCTTTCCCAGTATCAGGGTCTTTTCCAATGAGTCAGTTGTTTGCATCAGGTGGCCAAAGTATTGGAGTTTCAGCTTCAGTATCAGTCCTTCCAATGAACTGAAATCCAAGGACTGATTTCCTTTAGGATGGACTGGTTGGATCTCCTTGCAGTCCATGGGACTCTCAAGAGTCTTCTACAACACCACAGTTCAAAAGTATCAATTCTTCGGCGCTCAGCTTTCTTTATGGTCCAACTCTCACATCCATACATGACTACTGGAAAAATCATAGCCTTGACTAGATGGACCTTTGTCAGCAAAGTAATATCTCTGCTTTTTAATAAGCTGTCTAGGTTGGTCAGAGCCTTTCTTCCAAGGAGCAAGTGTCTTTTAACTTCATGGCTGCAGTCACCATCTGCAGTGATTTTGCAGCCCAAGAAAATAAAGTCTCTCACTGTTTCCATTGTTTCTCCATCTATCTGCCATGAAGTGATGGGACCAGATGCCATGAGGACCATTTCTGAAGGAGTTTCAGTGGCTTAACCAGGGTGGGAAATAGCTATTGTAAGATTGTAAGTGGTTTATGTAAGCCAAACATTCTCTGACATAAATTGTACATATGTTTTCTTAGGACACTTTCCCAAGGCAACAGAAATAAAAGCAAAACAAACAAATATAATCTAATCAAAACACAAGTTTTGGCACAGCAAATAAAACCATAAACAAAATGAGAAGACAACCTACAGAATGGAAGAAAATATTTGCAAAAAATGTGATGAGCTTAATTTCCAAAATACACAAACAGCAAATACAACTTAGCGAGAAAGCAAACTACTCAAACGAAAAATGGATGGAAGATATAACTAGACATTTCTCCAAAGAAGACATACAGATGGCCAACAGGCACATGAAAAGATGCTCAGCATCACTAATTAGTCAGTTCAGTCTCTCAGTCATGTCAGACTCTTTGTCACCCCATGGATCACAGCATGCCAGGCCTCCCTGTCCATCAGCAACTCCCAGAGTTTACCCAAACTCACATCCATTGAGTCAGTGATGCCATCCAACCATCTCATCCTCTTTCATCCCCTTCTCCTCCAGCCTTCAATCCTTCCCAGCATCAGGATCTTTTCAAATGAGTCAGCTCTTCATTTCAGGTGGCCAAAGTATTGCAGTTTTAGCGTCAACATCAGTCCTTCCAGTGAACTGAAATCCAAGGACTGATTTCCTTTAGGATGGACTGGTTGGATCTCCTTGCAGTCCAAGGGACTCTCAAGAGTCTTCTACAACACCACAGTTCAAAAGCATCAATTCTTCGGCGCTCAGCTTTCTTTATGGTCCAACTCTCACATCCATACATGATGAGTGGAAAAACCATAGCCTTGACTAGATGGACCATTGTTGGCAAAGTAATATCTCTGCTTTTTAATATGCTGTCTAGGTTTGTCATAGCTTTTCTTTCAAGGAGCAAGCATCTTTTAATATCATGGCTGCAATCACCACCTGCAGTGATTTTAGAGCCCCCCAAAGTAAAGTCTCTCACTGTTTCCATTGTTTTAATTATTCAGTTCAGTTCAGTCACTCAGTTGTGTCCGACTCTTTGTGACCCCACGAATCACAGCACGCCAGGCCTTCCTGTCCATCACCAACTCCCGGAGTTCACTCAGACTCACGTCCATTGAGTCAGTGACGCCATCCAGCCATCTCATCCTCTGTCATCCCCTTCTCCTCCTGCCTCCTATCCCTCTCAGCATCAGAGGCTTTTCCAAATTAGAGAAATGCAAATCAAAACTACATAATGAGGTCCCACCTCACACCAGTCAAAAGCACCATCATTAAAGAGTCTATAAATGAGGGTGTAGAGAAAAGAGAATCCTCCCACAGGGTTGGTGAGAATGTAAGTTGGTGCAACTACTATGGAAAATAATATGTAAGTTCCTCAAAAAACTAAAAATGGATTTACATATGGTCCAGCAATTCCACCCCCGGGCACATATCTGGATGAAACTCTAATTCAATAAGATCCATGCACCCCTATGTCCATAGCAGCACTATTCACAGTAGGCGAGATATGGAGACAGCCCACAGGTCCACCAACAGATGGGCGGGGTAAAGAGGACATGGAGACAGCCCACACGCCCATCAACAGATGGGTGGGGTAAAGAAGACGCTGTATATATACTGGGTTGGCCAAAAAGTTTGTTTAGATTTTTCCATAAGGAAAAACCCAAATGAACTCTTTGGCCAACCCAATATATACAATGGAATACTACTCCACCATTAAAAAATAACAAAATAATGCCATAGGCAGCAACACAGATGGAATTAGAGATTATCATACTAAGTCAGAAAGAGAATGACAAATACCGTATGATGTCACTTATTTGTGAAATCTAAAATATAATGCAAGTGAACCTATCTATGAAAGAAGCAGAGTCACAGACACAGGTCACAGATTCGTGGTTTCCAAGCGGAAGGCCACTGGCAGGGGCTTGGACTGCAAGGTCGCAAACCATTATATATAGAATGAATGAACAACAAGGCCCTGCTGCATAGTAGAGGGAACTACATTCAATATCCTGAGATAAACCATAAAGGAAAAGATTATATTAATTTTTTAAATGTATATATATATGTGTGTGTGTGTGTAACTGAACCACTTTGCTATACTGCAAAAATTAATATGATATTGTAAATCAACCAAACTTCAATAAAAATAAATTTTAAAAATGATTGTAAGTGGTTTAAAAGACAAGGGCACATTTTGAATCATAACAGTTATTAGCTTTTCACACGGTAGGCTCACAATAAATACTTACTGAATTAGAGACTTCGGAAGGATGTGTGTTTGTGTGGGAGGGTGAGGAGGAGTTTCAGAAGGAGTTTCAGGAAGCTGGCCTGGACTGTGATACCACTCCCAAGAGACGAGCCATGAAGGAAAAAGGGGACTGACAGGTTGAAGAGAAGTTTGTTTGGCTGCCTTTGTTATCTCCTGAGGAGGCAGAGGCATAGAAATGGCATCAAGTCTTGGCATAGGGCAGAGGAAACGGGATGAGAGGAGCACGTGTGCTGGGATGAGAGAACAGACATTTTCTTCTGGGGCAGGAGCAAAGGAAAGAAGATACACAGAGAGCTGGCAATGATGACGGTGATGACCACAACGATGAGGACATCACCTTGCAAGTTTCCTTCATCCTCTTGGAAAACTACTTAGAGAAGAATGGTTGAGAACTCCCCTGAGAATCTTTGATCCTTAAGTGAAGCGGATCCAATAAACTTTTCATCACACCACATCCAGGAGAGTATCCAACCAAAGGACAGCTGAGTACTGGGGATTGGTTGACTCTAAAAGGAAAGCTGAGTGTTTTTAGGACAAGGAAAAGTGAAGACGCTCAGTCGTGTCTGACTCTTTGCAACTCCATGGACTGTAGCCTACCAGGCTTCTGCGTCCAGGGGATTTTCCAGGCAAGAGTACCAGAGTGGGGGGCCATTTCCTTTGCCCGGGGATCTTCCCAGGACAAGGGAAGGAGGATGAGAAATAATCAGGAAGCAGCCAGCATATATCCCCTGCAACAGTAAAAAGGGTCCTGATTCGAATACCTAGGCTTGAATCAGCTGGGGGAAGTTCATCTTGTCCATTATCCCACTCTATTCTCAGCAGAAGTTTGGATTTCCTTTTAGAACCAACCGATCCCTGGTACTTAGCTGTCCTTTGGTTTGATAGAACCCATCTTCAGCCCTGGAGTCAGGCTGTGAGGAACTGAACACGTTTGAATTCCATCCACAGAGTCCTACTTCACTCAGGATGGTATGTATGAGGTACTGGGTTTACCACTGCCATCTTTTTGTACCACAAGGAGAATCTGCCTATGGACACCACCAATCGACTGAGGGAGGCAAATGGAAAGCAACGCAGGAAAACAGAATGGAGCCTGAGAATGCGAAGTGCTGGTCCACACTTCATGGCTAACTGGGACTGCCTCTTCAGGGCCTTCAGGGCCACGAAACAGTCAAACCCACCCTGCCTTTTTGTTCACATCAGTTGAGTTGGGGTTTTTTACTAATTGCAACCAAAAGATTCCTGACCATGTTCCATGCGTTTGATAAATGGTTTTTAGAATAAATGTGGATAGAACCCTGAACTACATTATAGTCATTGATGGAGAGGCTAATAAACTTATCTTTTGTGTAGAGAAAAACTAGTTTCTTACTATAATTGAAAGTTTAAAATATATTATTTGCTTAGACCCAAGCGTCCCTTCATTATTTTTAGAACTTCCTAAAATTTATGCCATATGGAATCTGGAGGGGGATGTTTGAATTCTAAATGACGAGTCTCAACCATTACAAGCTGCGTGAAACATAAGTAAAACATTTTTGCCAATTTTTAAAATTTTATTCGTATACCCTATTTTAGATCTGGGAATCTGACACTAAAAATAGTCTCAGATTTAATGTTGATTTGTATTCAATGCCAACAATAAAAAAAAAAAAGAACCCTAGTTAATATGTCTTTGGTGTTTTTATTTTAGCGAACTGCTATTTCATAAGAGCGGTTTCCCAGATTGAGTAGGGGCTGGAGGGGGCGGGGGGCGGGATGGTTTATTCTTTATATGTGAAGAAAAATTTCCACCAATAGTCTGGAAAAAATATGCAACCGTCTTTTCTGCAAGAACTTAAGAAAGTAATGAGATTTTTTTTCCCCTCCTTAGCTTCTAAGAAATTTACAGTGAACCACGTTGTTCTTGCGTGATCTAGTCTTGGGACATATAATTCTAGAACCCGAATGCACCTTTCCACATGGAAAAACGAAAGTACTTTTGGAGCTGATAACAGATCAAGAGCCGAACAGGGGGGCTGCGTCCACTCTAGCCTTGTCTGCTGCCTTGTTCAGCTGCTAGAACCAAACACCTTGATCCAAACTTGGCTTCCCTAACACCTCATCGCTAGTGCTGGTTCTCGCGGTCTCCCATCTGGGTTCAATCAGCCCGACATCTACTGGCTCAAAGAGCTTTACACATCTGCCAGCAGACAGAGGGCGCCTGATGGCAGCTACCCCACTAATTCGTGGGCACCTCTGGACTTCTCACTCTTGGCGTTTTGCAGAGAGCTTCTCATACTTTCTTTCTTGGGCAATAGATTTTTCTTTTTGGGTGGGTGTTGGGGAGAAGTCTGCTAAGAACCTAAGCTGGTTGCTTCTTCTGGGTGGAGCAGACCTCACCTGTGTCCCGCCGGATGGTGTAGCTGCTGCAGTAAACACAAGATGCAGACCCCAGGCGTTCGTCCGTATTTACTCTATAAAGACTAGGTGGTTTGGGACTACAATCATCAAATCCCTTGTTTCACACGGTTTTATAAAAAGTAAGACCACCTAAACGTAGTTTAGGGTCAAGCTTTTAAAATCTAAAACAAACTGTACCCTGGAGATGGGGAAGGGTCTTGGTAGTGACTAAAGGTGCTGTGAGAACCCCCTGGATCCACGCCGAAGGCGAGCACAGAGGTGAACAGGGTCACCCCAATTACTTCAGCCTCTTTTCTGACTCTCTAACTTTCCTTAAAGCTCCATTGCTTCCTGCTTACCTTTTTTTTTAAAAATGTAGTTTCATGAGATTAAAATGACACCAAATAGATTTGAGAATATACGATTTCTGACAAGACTGTTCTTTCCTCCAAGAAATTCAACAATAAATAGGCATTATGTTTAATCATTTCAAGTGAAATCAAGTCTAAAATCTGCTATTTTTATTCCAGAGCACAGGCTATAGGAACGTCTTTCTTCTTTCTTATATAAGAAAATAAACTTCTTAACTGAGCTATCCTATTTCCCCTGGCTGCTGGACATAAAATGTGCCATTTAACTCAAGAATATTTTACCTCTTCCCTTTATCCTGTTCATCTCTCACAAAATAATGTACATTTTTCACCTTCAGCATAGACTGAATGAGAAAATGCCTTCAACATGTGGTCAAAGAAGTTTGTTTTCTGAATTTAAAATCCTCAGAATAAGAAACCATTTTCTCAACATGCTAAAATTTTAGTCTTTGAGCATGATCAAAGGTTGTGTCACTAAGACAGAGCAACTTTGGGTCTAAGAATCCTATTTAGGATTTCCTATTTCATAGCCTGTCAGGGCATTCCTCTCCTTTCCTTAGGGCACTTCAAAGAAATGAGTAAAAGTTTCTTGAATATATAAAAGTAAAATATATTTAACCCTGTTAACTTGCAAATATCAGTAGATTGGGACCACCGGGACCACCACGACTATTACAACTATGATTCCTGGTTGCTGACAGAAACTGTCAGCTTCCTAGAAGGGAATAATATATCGTGGGGGGGCAGGTCTCCCTATTTTCTTTTTCTAATTTCTAAGATTCCTGAGGATTTAAAATGATCTTGTGAGGATGCTGGTAAAACCACAGCTGAAAATCTACAGCCTGAGCATTCTGTAAAACCTAAAGAGGAAATAATATCAAAAGCTTTAGAAAGCTGTGGGTTTTCTTTTTTAAAAAAAAAAAGAAGGTGAAAGATGAAAGGAAAACCTGCACAAGTAGCATACCAAGAAACAGATGGTCTTTTAAAAAAAATGAACCAAGAGTGTGCCTTCCACAAGCATGCTTCTTAATTGTAGCATACTGAGCACTTTTATGCAGATTATTTCAATTGCTAAACGCAGAGCCGAATAAACTGGGTTAAGGCATTGACATTAAGTGACATAGTGTACTTGGAGCTCATCTACTATTTGGTCTGTAAACACCTGATATGCAAAATCGCATGAAGAAACTAGTGCCAAGCCGGTTTAAGATTAACCAATGTTCAGGGAAGATTTAAAAGGCTTGGCTTTCATTTTGCGAAAAGATGCTCCCTTTCATATTTAATCAATGAACTCAGTTCCGTTTCAAGCACTCCATTTAGAATGTATGATTTTGTTTCATTTCGGCTTATTCCAAAATGAGTTAAAGGAAGCTTAGGAACTACAAGGGGGAGGGGGAAGGGGAAAAAATAAAAAAACCCTCAAGAACTTACACCAGTTAAAACAGAAAATTTCACAAGCAAAACTCCCAAACACGTAGATTATTGACTTAACCTCCATTGGGCAGAGTGAGGACCAACAGCTTCAGAGTTTATTTCTATTTAGCACAGGGTCGTAGAGAAACTAACGACAGCCCTACCTGCCTGCAATGCGGGAGCCCCGGGTTCGATCCCTGGCTCGGGAAGAGCCCCTGGAGAAGGAAATGGCAACCCTCTCCAGTATCCCCGCCTGGAGAACCGCATGGACGGAGGAGGCTGGTGGGCACAGTCCACGGGGTCGCAGAGTCGGACAAGCCTGAGCCCGTGTCCTCCTCCTCACTTCGCTTTGCAGGTGCCGTCCGCTCAGTGCTTGGTGAGGGAGCCTTTCAGCGAAGGTCCAGGCAGACCGACCGACACGCGGGAAAGCAAAGCGCTCTCTCGGTTCCTTGACGGGAGAAGAGCGGGACCAGCGCGGGCTCTGCTCTGGAGAAGAGGGGTCGGGTCTCCCTGTGAGGGGAACCCTCAGGCAGGCACAGCCGGGGCTCAGTGAGTGCCTTCTGCAGCGGCCCCCGGGCAGAGAGGCCTGGGGGGGCTGGAGCGGCCGCTGACTCAGCGGGGAGAGCTGCTGCGATGACCGCGTCCGAATCTGTTACTCAACACGCGCGTGTTTTCAAGGCATCTGCATCAGCACGCTTTCATTAAAATTTGAGTACCAACTTTATCAAGTGATTTATTTTTTTTCTCTTTGGGCAAAAAGCTTTGTGTAACTTATATGACCTCTCACTTTACTATTGCTTGTACTGATCACGACAGACAAGCAAATTCTGAAGACTAAAAGGTTTGTAACAAGGAAATATTCACGTTTGCACTCACATAACTATACTGCTCGTTGATGGATACATAAAATACATACATGGAAATATCTATGTATATAGATCTCTGTTTAATCTATATTTATGTTTTAAAGTTATATGGCTGACATGCACCTCTGTAAATGATATAAATAAATTCCCAGTGCTCCACCGAGTTATGGGCGGCAAAGTGCTTTCATTAGGCGTTCAGCCCCTCAAAGATGAGGACGTGTCGTGTTCCTTTGCAGATTTCCCTGCTTAACCTTGCTGAGTAACTACACCAACCGAGGGGTGCTCAGCTGTCCTCTGGAGTTTGTCCTCTGATTCAGGGAAGCCATACATGAGCTCTTGTTTTTGTGCTGCTGCTGCTGCTAAGTCGCGTCAGTCGTGTCCGACTCTGTGCGACCCCATAGACGGCAGCCCACCAGGCTCCCCCGTCCCTGGGGTTCTCCAGGCAAGAACACTGGAGTGGGTTGCCATTTCCTTCTCCAATGCATGAAAGTGAAAAGTGAAAGTGAAGTCGCTCAGTCGTGTAGGACTCGCAGCGACCCCTTGGACTGCAGCCCACCAGGCTCCTCCGCCCATGGGATTCTCCAGGCAAGAGAGCTGGAGTGGGTGCCACTGCCTTCTCCAAACACTTCGGTTACCTTGCAACAAATACTACTTGCATCGTGCTGCTGTTCTTTTTGGACAAAGAAACACAGATTTCCCCTGAATCAGAAAGAGAAAAAGCCCGCAGGGTCCTAAGTAAATGGAAATTGGCTTTCTTGCTTTGGCTTCTACGTAACAGGCAACCGGGGCTCTAACGCCGGCGGGCTCGCGCATCCGCGTCGGCTCCATCACGTGTTGCTGGCTCCGCCTTCCGCTGATCCGGAAGCCAAGTGCCTCTCCGACCGCCTCTGCCACCGCTCCGGTCCAAGCCAACCTCCTCTCCACCCGAATCACGGATGAGTCCAACAGCATCTGATTGGCTCCTCTCCGTCTGCCTTTGGCTTCCTAGAAACCACTCTCACAAACGGCCCAAGGGATCTTATACCAGCGAATCAGCTCGAGTCTCCCTCCTCCTCGCAAGGGCAATCTCTCGAGTCAGCCTCACTCAGAGTAAGGTCCTAAAATAAAGGCTTTAATGTTCTGGCCTCTGACGCTGCTTACTCTACTTCACTCACACTGGCCTTGTCACTGCTGGACCAACAGACAAATCACTCCTCCTCACGGCCGTGGTACACGGTTAGTTCCCTCTGCCCAGATTCACTCAATGCCCCTGGCTCCCAAATCTTCGCGGCTGGCACTCTCACCTGCCTCAGACCTTTTAGAGTTCCTTTCTTAGTGAGATCCTCCCTCAATCTCCTTGTCGTTGTTTTTAAACTTTTTATTTTATGTTGGCATACAGTCATTTAATGATGCTGCGTTACTTTCGGGTATACAGCAACGTGATCCATTTACACATACACACTCGTCTATTCTGTGCCGTCCAGGTTATTTCCGAGTGCTGTGCAGAGTGCCCCGCATCACACGGCGCGTCTCTGCTGGCTGATAAATGGCACTACTCCCTGCCCTTCCCAAGCTCCCCGGGCTGGTCTTACTTATTAGCTGATTCTACTTCGTCCCATACACTAGATCGGAAGCCCCCCAGGTCAACAATTTTGGCCTGTTTCTTTCACTGCTTTATCTCCAGTACCTATGACACGCCTGGGGTACAGTGCTCAATAAACACTTAAAGAATAAATGAACTGAATGATGGCTCAATAGTATAACCAAGCACACTTCGAAGATCTAGTTTTATGCCAAAATTGCATAATGCCTACTCCAAACGTAAGTCTAAACCACAAAATTATTTAGTTTTTTGACTCTTTTTCAGTCTTTAGATATACTTCAAAACGATGGTTCTTTTTTGACAAGTTGGCAGATTGAGAACCAAAGTGACTGGGCCTGCTGCACTTGTATCTAAACTGTGGGCGTGAATCTAAATATACGGCCCACAAAAAGCTCTGCAGCATGGACTTTGTCACTTAAGCAACAAAACTCTGGTGGCCAGAAAGAGTTAACCGAATTTTTAGGTGAATATGAATTATTACAGAGGATTGGGACAACTTAGCTCAATATGAATCTGAGATTTTTTGGATGGTCAACTTTAAGGGACTGTGAAGTGACATGTGGGATATGAATAAATCCAACCCAAAATTCTGGAGTGAACTTTTGAGAAAATCGAATGACTTCTGTCTAGCACCTTTTATAAATCTAGCAGAAACCAAATTTACATCAATGCCAAAGGCAGAGTGAATCTTTCTCCAGGAAGTGCCTAATCCTGCAATAAACCTGTTGAAGAGACAGGTTTAATGTTCACCAAGGCTAAGTGTTTAAGAGGTCTCCATAGTATAATTTATCACTACTACAACTTTTTGCTTTGCTTTCAAAGCTGTGAAAATTGCTCCCTAATCCCACTAGGAACTAAGTTGCTCATATCAGGATCATAGTTTACAGTTCGTTTCTACTTTCATAGCACTTCTTTGTTTATTGCTTGATGAAAAAAATATCTGCTATTATATGTACTTCAAAGCCACAGGATGTAATCACATGAAAATTCAAAGGGTAAAATATACTGCTTGACGATAATAAATTGAGTAAAAACAAGGCTCAATAATCTGAATAGAAGATTTCAGATTTAAATAGGAAAGATGGAGGTGGTCACTGAATTTTTATTTCCAACCTTGTCAGAAGTTAATTATCCACACGCTCTCACCACAGCCTTAGAGTGCATGTGATTTGTTCGGGAATTCTGAAGGCTGAACGTCCCTGGGCTCTTTTCATCACACTAGTTATAAAAGAAAATGGGTGCTAAATTTACCACGTGCAACAGTGTTCAAAGTTAAGGCTGCTAAAGGGAACGTTTTTGTGTTTACATGGCAAATATATAAAAAGAGTAAATAAATACACAGTTGGCAAACACTTATTTCCGTTTATTCTGCTTTAAAAAGAAACCAATTTTTAAAATTGTGTAAGTCTATATGCATACACATACTAATTTGGTGCCAAGGCCCATTTTCAGGAAAACACTTTATGACAGTACTAGTTAACTAACAGAAGACAAGTGGTAAGGTCTCGGGAGCTCTCTATCATTAATGATAAACTGGAGCGGCTCTCAGATCTCATCTCAGAGCACCCTGCAGCCGAGTTTTACTGTCAAGTGTTAGGAGGAGGTCTGGTGCTGGTTTTAGAAAATCCTAAACATTTACCCCCGACTCTGGATTACAGTTTCAGCTTTTTGCCAGCAAGTGCTTCCTTCCAAAATGGAATCCGCCTTCTCTCCCGTCTCCTTCATCCCCATGTTAGGTGCCCCACAGGATGCAGGGGCACTGGCTGGGCACACATATTCCCACATTCACACACATCCCCGTATATTCCACATATTCTCACATACAGCACTGAGGTACCAGTGACACAGACTCGGTTCCAATGAGCCTCATGATGGATGTTTCACAGCAGAAACCGGCCACTGAAGAGGAGAGCAGCGCCCGAGGAAGGGGCGGTCACAGGGAGGAGCGCCAAACAGGAGACAGCGAGCCACGCTTCTCCTCCTCATCACACCGCCCCACGCAGAACCCGAGGAGCTACACGCCAGCCGGCTCTCACTGTGGGTGCTGAGCAGCAGGGAGCAGCAGGCAGAGCTGCCGGGGTGAACGGCCCAAAACTCCCATTTCTGCGCCGGCCAGGGGTCAAGGCAGCTGGGTCGGCCTCCTGTGAATCCGGAGGGGCCCAGGACCAACGGGGCATCACGTGCACAACCTCACCACGAAGCAGGGCAACGGAGAGGTGAGACGAGAAGAAACCAAGCACGGGCCAGAGACGAGGCTGAGACCCGCGGTCACGACCGAGGATGGCGGAGAGGGATGCGCCCTCCCTGACTGGATGAAGAAGACCCCTGCTCAGAGGTGCCAGGGCCACTCCCCCTTGACACTGAACTAAACATCCGCTTCCTCTCCCCTCTCCTGCTGTCCCCGCTGCTTCTCCCTCCACCTCCTGCTTTCCAGGGAGACAAAGGCACGTGACTCAAGCTGACTTGGCCCGGACTTGTGAGTTCTGACTCAATATCAGTACCTACGGCGCACCTGTTCCTACAAGGCTCACACTGCCTGTGACCGGGCAGGTGGGCCAGTTCTGCTGAGGACTTAAAAGACTGTGGCAGACGCTTGGGGCATCACCAGGCAGGTTCTGAGCAAGGAGGCCTGCACTGGCTTCCTTACACAGGTACCCAGTGAAAGCAGGAATGACAGGGAGAAGATATGTTTTCCCTTTAGCGTATGGAACATTTTATTTCCCAAATCGGTTGAGGTCAGACAGAAACACCACAAGGCACGCTGAATCTCTGAGTGTGGGAGGCCTGCAGTGTGTGCTCTGGGCTCCGGAGTCACTAATATGTATGAAAGTCCACAGGACTATTTCACCATGTAATACATCACAACGTCGGAAAAATCAATGTCCTAGGGCACACAAAGATGAATACAGAGCTTTTCAATTATCTTTTTTTTTTCTAAAAATATTTCTCTTTTCAAACGGATTCAAAAGGCAATACGATACTGTTTTCATTTTTCGTTAAGAAGATGTTGAGTCTATGCAAGGATCTCAACCGGTTCAATCCCACTGGGTAATGGCCCACTGGGCAAAAGCGGTATAGACCCCTGAAAACACAGTAGGTTAATAAAACTCTCCCTGAGAGCTCAATGAATGAAGATGAGGTACCTTTGGCAAATTGACTTGTCTGTTTAACAGTCTAGCTGCACCCAACTCAAGACTGACATGGTCCTTTTTTTTTTTAAACCAATGTCTTCTGTCACTAAGTACATGGATCACAGCATTGTTTTAAAATAAAATTTCCTGTCACATTCACATCTTGGGAAATATAACAGAAGCAATCCTAAAAGCCTAGCTTCTTTGTATTCAGTCAAATAAGAAACTCAAGTTGGTTTAATACCACAGGCAGAAACCTAACTTTCAATCTCAATTACCCAAAGGCTCAAGGTCATCTGCCACCTTCAAAAACTAGCCCTGCACAAAGATGATGGAGTGTTGAGAACAGCCTTGGAGACTTCCCAATTTCTTAGGGGGCAGAGAGGAATATTCTAGCGGGACACAGAGCATCCCTTCTGTGTTTCGGAACAGCTGTGTTCTATCTCATGCCCGAAGCACTGCCTACTAGTGTTAATAAGGTGTGCAGAGAAGGCGTGGTGGGCCTGTTAACAGTGGCAAAGCCCTTTGTCCAAACAAAATTTCACAAGAAAAGCCACAATACGGAAACCACAAGCGGAGCACCTCCGTGGCAGTGGGTATGCAAGTTGCGTTGGGGGTGGGAGGAGCAGGAAGCAAGGAGGTGGGGTCTAAACGGCGCTGGAGCACAAAAGATGTTTGATCAGTACTTGTGAGAAGACTAAATGACCTATCATTTCAGGACAGGACAGACTGGCCTGCTCTGAGATCCCATGGCATGTTTCACCTCAAACACACCCGCTTGTGCTTGCCTCTCGGGCCGATGGTGGCGTTTTCATCTTCATTCTGGCCTCAGTAAACAGGCCCCTGGAACCAGGGGAGGACTGGTCTGGAACCAGGGGAGGACTGGGTTGTGTGAGCCATGAGCAAGTGGAGATTTATTAAGCCTCTGACTCCTCCTGTTTCTTGGCTGCTACGTGTCCTCTTAACTCCCAGGTACCTACCAATTATATTTTCCCAGCTGCCTGGTGCATTGACAAAGAGTGTCTGCTCCTGAACCCCGACAACTAGGCCTCCTTTGTCAGAAAATCCACTGTCAACAGCTCAGTATTCTGCTGCTGAGAACAGGCCTCCTTTTCAGATCTCTGGATTACTGCTACCGTGAAGCAAAATGCCTTGTTTTAAGCTGGAAAGAGTTAAGGTTCTTTCCGACAACACTAAAGTACTTGATATGCTACGTTTATTTTCAAGGACACAGGATTCTTAATATCCATTCTTTCATTGATTGATTCAACAGAAATTTATTGAGCGCCTACTCTATGGGAAGCACTGTCCTTGACATTGGGGTATAATGATGAATAAGACAGATAAATTCTCCTCCTCCATGGCGGGAATGTTCCAGTGGGAGAAGTCAAACATACAAACAAATAAAGGAACAAGAATACATAAAGAACGCAAGATAGTGATGAATGTGCTGAAAAAAGTAAACGGGGCGGGCTGATACAGATGAGGGCCTGGGACAGAGGGCTCTTCTGGATGGAATAACCAGAGGAGGTGACATGTGAGGAGGTGACATCTGAGTCCGTGAGACGAGACTTGAGAAAGTGCTCCCCTGAGACTTCAGTTTGCATGTAGCCTACACCAGAAAATACCAAAAATATAAGGAAGTACACAAAATATCTTTCTGTTCGTCTGCATTGATGTGGCTTAGTTTCCACTAAAAGCTAAGCTCCATGGTGGAGAGTCACATACATTTCTAATCAGGTACGAGAAGTCATCTTCAAGAAGTATTTATCACACATAACTGGGTAGAATATTCCAGAGGGCGTCCAGGTATCTGCATAGCGCTTCATGTCAAATTAATAATCATTAATTAAGGGTTAGCGTATTCAGAATAAGCAGGACTGATTAAAAAAAAAAAAAAGCAGTCAGGTTAGGACTTAACTGTCTATAAAACTTTCAAGCAGACAAGGTTGGTTCTTGAGGTTGCCCTAGTCTCCTAGAATTCTCTTTCTGGCATATTCACCACCAGTGTACCTGGCGTCTACATACTTTACAGCTTAGCAATTCTGGATTTAACTAAGTAATTGAAAGGATCTGCCCTGAAAAGAAGCTGAGGAACCCTCCTTTTAACCTAAAAGCAATTTCACCAGATGATCTGTTTTAAATTGAGTAAACCATCCATCACAAAACTCTTGAAACCAATTTAAGAATTCAACAAAACTCCTTGTGCCTAATAACACCTTGCTCAGCTGCAGAGGAAAGCTAC
This sequence comes from Oryx dammah, assembly GCF_014754425.2. NCBI lineage: Eukaryota > Metazoa > Chordata > Mammalia > Artiodactyla > Bovidae > Oryx > Oryx dammah. The sequence continues at coordinate 3,636,464 of NW_024070189.1, read as the reverse complement.
AAAGATAATACGTGAAAGAGAGCAATTCTGAAATCTTTGCATTTTCTGATTTGTGTTACAGTATAATACAATGAAAGAAATGCTTTTGACCCTGTCAAGTGGAACCTCAAGGACAAAGATTTTATCGTTTCTTTTCCTGGAAAATTGATGTAAAGATTCAATTTACTTTGGAGTGTCCAAGTGCTTCAGCAACTGAGGAGGAAAAAAAAGATTGATTTTTCATATGGATGTTATGTAATTAAGTTCTAATTTGATAAAAGAACTGATCAAAAAGTGGTGGTCATTCTAAAACGTTCCTCCTTGCCAAACAATTACCTGTAATGCTTTCAGAAAGAAAACTCTCAAGTATATTTTCCTCTATGTATATAATTCAGGTGCTGTGTTTCCATACAAATGTTTATATCTATAACACACACGTGTATACAAATTCTGGAGATATATGTATATCCATAAGATATATAGATCCATAGGATACATAAGATATCCATAAATATATCTTATGGATATATTCATATCTTATGGATGTATCTCCATCTTATAGATATATCTATATCTTATGGCTCTATCTCCATCTTATGGATACATCTCCATCTTATGGATGTATCTCCATCTTATGGACATATCTGTACCTTATGGACATGTATCTTATCCCTCCTCTTGTGCGTCTATGTCCTCTGAGCTTGTCACACGCAGCCGCCTGTTGCAGCTGTGCAGTGTGGATCTGTGAAGCACCTGAGACCCCGCTGCAAGCGTGCTCGGACCCCAGAGCACGCCTGGGCAGCACACGGTGCTGGTTGAAGATACTGAGGAATCAACTCCCCAGAAGCAGCCCTTGGCCAACAAGAGAAAGGTAAAGGTTGGCAAATACCTCATTTTCTTCTCTCCTTGAGGAAACAACTCGGAGGCAACTTCTCTGTCATCTCCCAGAAGCCCTCCAAGGGGCCCGGGCCCCAGTAGTCACGTGCTCATAAGCGCACCCTCTCAGGGATTTCTCGACCTGCCCTGTCTCCATCCGTGACCCTCATCCCCACTCCCCGAGACAGCCTCTTAGATATTTTATTCAAGTCTTTGCCTCAGAAGTCTACACCTGGGGAATTACAACCTCAAGTAATCTACATCTCAAATATGTAAAGAGACTATTAATGATAAAGGATAGGTCCAGCCCCCCAATTTTTTTTTGCATTTCTTATAACACCTACACCCAGCGCTTAAAATGTTAATGATGATGTGGAAAGCACGTCCTCTGCGTCACGCACTGGGCCCTACTTTCTACCCCACTGACTCTCTCCACGGCCCTGTGAGGGAGGTTATTACTAAAGGTAGAGAGATTTTATTTAATCACTCACTGCTCATAAGGAGTAAAACGTTCCTAATTTATTCTGAAGCAGAAACAAACACTACCACTACTATGCCCTCTGCTTGCCTCCCTTCATATGATTACCTTGTTAATGATGATGATGATGATAATAATAATAAGGGAGAGACGTTTATTTTTTTATCTAAAACAGACAGGCTGTTGTTATTCCATCCTAACTTTACTGTGAAGCCTCAGGTTGTACAATAGTATCTAAAACATATCAGACACTCATTAATTACCTATTGCACAAATCCAATTTTACACAAGATGTAAGAGTGACTGGAAGAAGCACAAGCTGGAATCAAGATTGCCGGGAGAAATATCAATAACCTCAGATATGCAGATGACACCACCCTCAGGGCAGAAAGTGAAGAGGAACTAAAAAGCCTCTTGATGAAAGTGAAAGAGGAGAGCAAAAAAGTTGGCTTAAAGCTCAACATTCAGAAAACAAAGATCATGGCATCCGGTCCCATCACTTCATGGGAAATAGATGGGGAAACAGTGGAAACAGTGTCAGACTTTATTTTTGGGGGCTCCAAAATCACTGCAGATGGTGACTGCAGCCATGAAATTAAAAGACACTTACTCCTTGGAAGGAAGGTTATGACCGACTACATAGTATATTCAAAAGCAGAGACATTACTTTGCCGACTAAGGTCCGTCTAGTCAAGGCTATGGTTTTTCCTGTGGTCATGTATGGATGTGAGAGTTGGACTGTGAAGAAGGCTGAGTGCTGAAGAATTGATGCTTTTGAACTGTGGTGTTGGGGAAGACTCTTGAGAGTGCCTTGGGCTGCAAGGAGATCCAACCAGTCCATTCTGAAGGGGATCAGCCCTGGGATTTCCTTGGAAGGAATGATGCTAAAGCTGAAACTCCAGTACTTTGGCCACCTCATGTGAAGAGTTGACTCATTGGAAAAGACTCTGATGCTGGGAGGGATTGGGGACAGGAGGAGAAGGGGACGACAGAGGATGAGATGGCTGGATGGCATCACTGACTCGATGGATGTGAGTCTGAGTGAACTCCGGGAGATGGTGATGAACAGGGAGGCCTGGCGTGCTGCGATTCATGGGGTCGCAAAGAGTCGGACACGACTGAGCGACTGAACTGAACTGAATGATCATTTTTGAGTTGTCTAGAACTGACTTCTCCTCTCTGATAAGTTAATGGAGAACTGGAAACCTATTTATTTTTGTTGGACTACTGACTTGAATTTTGTTTGAAAACAAAGCACAATAAAGTAACTGATGAAACATTTAAAGAAAATACAGCAATAACAAATAAGTGTACCTAAAAATGATAATTGTAAATTACACAGATGAATAAGCCATGTAAAAAATATGTTAAACTTTGTCATCTATAGAACTAGCCTTCAGTGGTTATATAAAATGATGGTCTCTAAGTCCATTGACTTTTAATAAAAAGACATCAAATAGAAAAACAAATGCTAAGTCCATTTCTCTTCAAATATTTAAAATGTTAAAGGTTAATCTATGTTGGTGAATTAGCCATGACAGAGTGAAATGTTGTAAATAATAAACAGCCTCTAATAATAACTGTAACATTATGTAATAACAACATTATATAATAGCAATATTTAAATAATGGTTCAGAGTCACACATTGCATGCTGTCAGCAATTAGCCATATGAGGAAAAAATGCAACAATAACTCCTACTGCACAGTTATGTTTCCCAAGATTTCAGAGAAAAGCAAGCAAGTAAGTATGGCTCTTTACAAAGCGTTAATGTCTTTGATTCTTGAGCATCCCATCTGCCCAACAGCTAAGAACAATCACTTACTTTTATACAAAAGATTATGAGCCAAATGTGAAAACTGAAACATACAGAAAAGAATTTCTTCAGTTAATAAGCTCACATAAGACTTTAACTATAAACACATAATGATTCTCTAGTAAATAAAACTGGATATAAAAGAGCATATCATCTATCGCAAGGGTATGTTTTTCTCTAACACAGTAATTTTCTTCTGAAGGAAAGATTCTTTAATTTCAAAGAAGTATGCTTCACGGGGAGGAAAAGCCCCTCAGTCTTTTTAAAAAATTATGGTAATACACTGACACCCAACATAACGAACTCCTTTTCTTGACACATGCTGATTGGTATTCTGCACGCATCCCAAGAAGTTAAGGCACAGGAATAACAGAGACTGCACTTGACCTTTCTTCATATCATGTTAGCAATTACTCTTTTCAACTCACCTATTCTTATAACTGACCTCATTTGGCATGGAGATATTAAATATCCAAATATTTTAAGGATGGTAGATAATATTACAAAATGATTAATTTCTTACCATCCACCTATAGAGCCTTTAAAAATATTAAAGCTGCCTTGGGAAAAGAAGCTCTTGGAGAGTTCCTCTCAACCATAATAAAGGAAATTCTAAACAATAATTAATATGAGAAAATATGATTGCTCTTTGAGCACTGGTGAAGGAAACGTGAGTATACGTTGAAATTTGGTAAAGAGAAGCAGCACGTAGAAACACATAAAGAGAAAACAGGGCTCTTATGGGGCCCGCTCAAGCTCCAAGGAAAGCTTTTCACGAAGATTAAAGAGGCAGTGGGGAAAAAAGGCTTTGAGTAGCTTTTCAGGAAAATACATATACAGTACCAATCCATCACACCCTTGGTTGTGGAACATTTATTCTTTTAAACCTTTATTTACTTAAGTGAGTTTAGCTCTAGGATTCTTTCTAAGAGACAAAAAGCTACTTTGATTTTTTTTTTAAAGTTAGCAAAGATGACCTCCCCCAAAATACCTGCCAGATATTCCTTTTGAAGAGGTTATATTGCATTTAGAAACATCACATTTTTCACTTTACATACAGAAACTCCACAATTACTATTGCTTCTAAATGACCTTACATACTCAGATTTAAGGAAAACATATAGCTTGCATACTTAGTTCACTGATCAATAGCTTCAAAATTTTATTTCTGGAGAAGAGACAAGAGTCTGAAGTGAAAGAGGTAGTGGTTTTAACAGGATTAATTCCTAACATATTATTACCGTAAGAGCAAGACGAATGTATCCCTAATCTTCCCAGTAAGGTTCTTTCATCTGTTACGTAGCTGTAGGCCCGCCTGTGATTACACAGTCATCACTGTAGGTGCGTGCAGCCGGTTTGTAGAAAACGTGCTCTTATAACAGAAGTTATATATTTCCTAATTATCTCTCTGGAAGAATTTTTTGCTAAAGCAGATTTCCGACCCCACCCCCACCCCCAAACATACACTGGCACTAGGAGAGAGAAAACAATCTCTCCCCTCGTACAGGACTGACTAGTCGAAGGCTCTCCATCTCTGCACTGCCATTTTACCATTTACCTTTCTTTCCATAGTTCAGCAGAGGGGAAATAACACAAGGCAATGAAAGGTGAACTCTCTCTGCCTCAAAGGGACCTGCCATAGTGGTGGTGAAAAGAAAGCCCCTGTCAATATTGAAGACTGTTTAGACTAAACAGACACAATAGGGGAAAAGTCTTCAGAGAAAAATTCATTTTTAAATGGCTTGCCCTTTTATTTCCTTTGGGGAGGGGTAGAGGATATGGAGCCAAATGCTTTTGAAAGCCTAAATCTAATTATTCTGTGGTTTCCAATTTTTCCTGATGCTTTGTTTCCTTCTCTAGTCTCATTACTTAAAACGAGCCACATTTGTTTGGCATTATTAAATCTGATAAATTAACCTAAATGCTATAAAATTACTTTTACTACTACTTAGAGGGAAAACATATTAAATTATCATAAAAATAATATATAACTATGAGAAGGTATATAAGTGTATATGTGTCTGCTAGCAAAAATAAAAATATTAAAAAAAATTTTTTTCTGATTTCTAAACGCTTCAGCAGATTTTCTTGGATTTTACTCTCAATCTAAAATGTTGATTTATTTGCAAAACAGAAATAGACTCACAAACGTAGAAAACAAACACAGTGACCAAAGGGGAAAAGAAAGCAGGGGAGCAGGGTTCAATCTGGAGTTTGGGAGAAACATACACTCACTGTGACGGTGGCGCCAGTGGTAAAGACAGAGGGTGAGATGGCTGGATGGCATCACTGACTCGATGGACATGAGTTTGAGCAAGCTCAGGGAGTTGGTGATGGACAGGGAGGCCTGGCGTTCATGGGGTCAAAAAGAGTCGGACACGACTGAGCGACTGAACTGAACTGAACGGGAAAGAACCCACCTGCCAGTGCAGGAGACTTAAGAGATGTGGGTTTGATCCCTGGGTCGGGAAGATCCCCCGGAAGAGGAAATGGCAACCCACTCCAGCATTCTTGCCTGGAGAATCCCATGGACTGAGGAGCCTGGGTGGGCTACAGTCCATGGGGTCACACAGAGTCGGACATGACGAAGGTGACTTAGCACACACACTCATAAAAGACAACCAACAACTGTCTACTGCAGTATCTTGTAATCCATCTGTAAGAGAAAAGACCATGAAAAAGAATATACGTTGGGCTTCCCAGGTGCACTAGTGATAAAGAGCGCTCTTGGCAATGTAGAAGATATAAGAGATGCTGGTTTGGTCCCTGGGTCGGGAAGATCCCCTGGAGGAGGGCATGGCAGCCCGCTCCAGTGTTCCTGCCTGGAGAATCCCATGGACGGAGGAGCCTGGCGGGCTGCAGTCCACAGGGTCACAAAGCGCAGGACACGACTGAAGCGATTTAGCATGCATCCACATACACGTATAGGACTGACTCATTTTGCTGTACACCTGAAATGAACACATTTTAAATCAACTACCTTTTAAGAATAAAGATATTTTTAAAATTAAAAAACTAGAATGTTATGAACATGGCAAAAAGTCAAAAACAGCAGTTGTAATCAGATATCTGTGGAACACAATGATGCTAAGAGACACTTGCCAATATCATTACAGGGCCCCACATTTCTTACAGAGCTTTGCGGGAGGAGTCACAGAAACGCTGTGGGAAAGTGACTTGTTCCCTTGTTCCATCTCCTCCCCCATCTGTGTATACAAAGGCAAAGAGTTTCCGGGGAGACCACCCGCCAGAGGACAAAGTCCAGGGTGAAGGAAGGATGGGAGTTGGCAGCTGTGAAATTTTTACTCCCTATTTCCCTACATTTCCATATCTATAAAGTCTGGATTTATACATATTCTTCCTGAAAATAATGCTCTAGTAATTTCACATAAATTCCAGAAGAAAATCCAATCTATCAGCAAAGTCCGTTTATCCCACCACCAAAATACACCTTGAGTCTGCTCACCTCTGCCCATCCCCATGGCCACCGTCGACTGTCCTTGGACCACAGCAGTGGTCACCTTTCCGCCACACTGCCCCCAGCCCCAGTCCACTCTGTGCACAGCAGCCAAAGTAAACTAAACCAAACATGCTTCTGATCACTTTCCTCTGCCTAACACTCTCTGCTGGCTTCCCACTGCAGCTGGGATGTCAGTAACAGCTGAGGGCACTGCCCACACCGGACGCTGTATGTGCCTATCAGACTTCCTCTTGCGTATTCACCGCCATCCAGGCTGTGCCGGCCTTCCAGCAGTAACTGCAGCTCGCCAGACCTGCCCTCCGCAGGGTCTCTGTGTCTCTTTGCACGGTGTCTTTGTCCCACGCGTTTGTGCCTAGTCCCTTCTAGGCCTTCGCACTGGGGCTGAGGTGTTTCCTTCCAGGGACGGCCTTCTCTGCTAATGCTGCGGCAGGTTGGACCTCTGCTCTGCTCTGCTCTGTACTGTTCTGGCATCGAGTCTGGCAAATTTCTTTAAGAACTGTTTTATCACTTGGCTTGCTCATGTTTTCATGGACTACTCTCCAACTGGAATACCAATGGCAAGGAGTGATCACGCATGTCTACTCTAGGCTGCAGTCCCAGGGCCTTGGACAGCACCTGGCGCTATCACTTAATAAGCATTTGTTAAAGGCACAAACACAGCAGGAGTGAGGCGAAGCGCAAATACAGCAGCATCCTCAGCTCTTTGCTACCTCCCTGCACAGTGTTGCCCATTTATATATACTCATGTCCTGCTGCACAGTTACTTCATGCTCGTCTATGAAAGGTGACTGATTTAGAAAATGAGTACCTCGTTAATAATAGAAAGCTATGTCCTTTTTTGGGGGGCGGGGAGTTTTATTTACACTAGTTTGTCAATGTTTCCTACCTTGACATTTTCAAGACTGTACCGGCATCTTGGAATTTACCTCTGTGTATCACTCTGTAGTGCTGGTAAAGACGGACATTTTTCCTTGGGGCTCTATATATAGCCTTTGTGAACAACCACTTCTGTTTGAGTTGAACAGTTGGTTGAACTGAGCAGAACAGTAGAACCCAAGTACGCTATGGATAAATACTTCTGAGGCTTCGCCGCCTGCACAGCTAAACAGAAGTCAGTAGTGCTGACTTCAAGCAGAGTCACCTGATACTGCTCTTGCTATGAAATGTCTACGAAGCCAAGATCTCTTTAGCACTTTTGAGCTTTCTTTTTTAAAATTGACTAATTTAAACAGGTATCTTTCTACTTTAATGCAAGGAAGATTTATTTCTACTCCTTGCAAACATTTCATTCTGACATTTCTACTTCAAAACAGACAGAATCTCTAGAACGCTATATTTAATTAATTTCTGTGAAGGTTTAAGAGCACCACAGGCATGGAATTTTGGATAAATATCTGTCCATGTGCTCACTTCATAACAGGTCACATGCTCACACTTTCCACTCATTAGAAACATAAGCATGAAGTGTTTATCAATGCCAGTCTTAGTACTATGATTATTACCCAGTGTTGCAACTTGTTTCTTTTCGGGTCCAACTTCTTGTTACCCAGGTGCCTTTCAAATGAGTGAGCCTCAGAATCCCTGGTAGAGACTCCTTGATCCTGTCTGCAGATTATGGCTCAATAGGTCTGAGGTAGGGTATAGGAACCTGCATTTTTAACAAACGCTGCAGGTGGTCTGGACACTGATGCAAAGGGGCACACGTGCTCCAAGTCACTGACCCAGGCTTTTCTCCTTCAGTTCAGTTCAGTTCAGTCGCTCAGTCGTGTCCGACTCCGTGCGACCCCATGAATCACAGCACGCCAGGCCTCCCTGTCCATCACCAACTCCCAGAGTTCACTCAGACTCGCGTCCATGGAGTCCGTGATGCCATCCAGCCATCTCATCCTCGGTCGTCCCCTTCTCCTCCTGCCCCCAATCCCTCCCAGCATCAGAGTCTTTTCTAATGAGTCAACTCTTCGCATGAGGTGGCCAAAGTACTGGAGCTTCAGCTTTAGCATCATTCCTTCCAAAGAAATCCCCGGGTTGATCTCCTTCAGAATGGACTGGTTGGATCTCCTTGCAGTCCAAGGGACTCTCAAGAGTCTTCTCCAACACCAGGGCTTTTACCGTGCACTTTTTAAGGTCCCCATCAGCACTCTGCACATCATCTGGCATATTGCAGGCATTAATACATTTTCACTGAATGAATTGTTCATGAGATTAGAAAGTTTATTTTATGACTTTAAGAAACATCTAATGAAATATTCTCATTGGTATATCTTTTGAATAGTAATAGTAGCTAATGCTGTTTTTTTTTTCTAAAAGGATCACATTTAAGGAATATGTTTATGTTTAAAACTATCTATGAATACAATGAGATTGAATATTTTAATGACCTCCATGTGGCTAACAGCAGGTGGGATTACTGTGAAGAATACAAAAGAAAAAAACTCTTTACTACTTCAATTCCACTAAATGGTTTGAAATAAAGTGCTGACTGTTGTCTACTGAACTCTCAGTCCTAAATATATTTAATTAAACAAATTTGATTTGTTTTAAAAGCATGAATTGGAGAAGGAAATGGCAACACACGCCAGTATTTTTGCCTGGAGACTCCCATGGACAGAGGAACCTGGCAGGCTACAGTCCATGGGGTCCAAAGAGTCGGACACGACTGAGCGACTAAACCACCACTCAAAGCATTATGATATCTTAACTTACTGAAGACATAAGACAGTCTCTTTTCTCTAATATATGGCCAAAGATTTTTAAAGATCAAAGACAATCTTAAAATATGTGAATAGAATGTGATTTACTTAAAAATAAGAGATATCTGTTAAAAATAAGTTTAAAGAGAAATTGAAAAGAACACCAGAAGGTGGAAACCCAGAAACCATCTCTAAATCAGCATTTAAAATCCGTTACTTTTAAACCTGAAAACTATCACCTCCAAAAGCAAGAAGCCTGCAAAGGATGACACTGAAAGTCTAGCTCAGTGTTGACTGTGGGTATAAACCAGGAATCCTAGGAGTTGAGCGTAAGGGCGCGGTTATTATGAAAACTGAGCTAAAAGTTCGAAGAGGAAAAGCTGCATGGAATCAACAGACAGGAGGAGGCAGTGGTGAAGAGGGCACAGGACCGAGAGTCAGAAGACGCGGGCCTGAGGATCAGCAGCGTGACCTCGGCCAAGTCACTTTAAAGAAGACTCAGCTTTCTTATTTGAGGGAAGAAACGAATCGTCGGCTTACTCTGGGACACACCACGATTTCCGTTATGAGTGCCTTGTAAATGGCTGACTGTCATTACTGGATTACCATTACAGAGCCACAGAAACAAGAAAAAGAGATAAAGGATGAAACGGGACTTGGAAGACACCTCCAGTTGCCATTTTATCCAATTTCACCAGCTTGTGCAAAATGTACCCCTCACCGATCCCTCGGCACACACAGTCTGGGAAGATGCATCACGGTGGCTGACTTACCAACAACGAACGGTCACTTCAATTACACCTAAGATAATGTGACTTAACTTCTCGAGGATTCGTCACATCAGGTTAATTAGAACTCAGAAAAACAGAAATTCTAAAGCCCTTCTGGTCTTCCTAATTATTTCAAATATATAAGGAATCTGTGCTGAATATACAGACTTTAAACAATATCCCTAACCCTGTATGCGAGACAGCAAAAGAGACACAGACGTATAGAACAGGCTTTTGGTCTCTGTGGGAGAGGGAGAGGGTGGGATGATTTGGGAGAATGGCATTGAAACATGTAAGAAACGAATCACCAGTCTAGGTTTGATGCAGGGTACAGGATGCTTGGGGCTGGTGCACTGGGATGACCCAGAGAGATGGTATGGGGAGGGAGGTGGGAGGGGGGTTCAGGATGGGGACACGTGTACACCCATGGCGGATTCATGTTGACATATGGCGAAACCAATACAGTATTGTATAGTAAAATAAAGTAAAATAAAAAATAAATAAATAAATAAACAATATCCCATCCCCCAGACAGAGTTCCAACATAGTCTCTGACATGTATCCAATACTATTTTCTTACATTTTACTGTGTTGATTTAATTCTGCTTGGGGTTTTCATCTTGACTTGCTATTCTCCCTTTCGCAAAATGTAAGGCAGGGTTAAAAGTTAAAAATTGATGATTTATTTCAGGATACAATTCTCCCCAACTGTCTGACTTTGACCATTCCATTTATTTTCATTTGAGAAACTCTGACAAAAAAATAAAAGATGGGAATCAGAGAAGAGTAAAGGATGTGAGCTCTTGTCCCACATAATCAGCTTCACACCAGGACCACACAAAGGAAGACGTCTGGATTCTCAGGGGAGACGAGGGCTGTGGCTGCTCTCAGACTCCAGGGCCCGTGACTGCGCTTCACCTGCCTAGGACTCAGGGGCCGAAGCACCACCGTGAGACCCGAAAACCTGTCGATGCCTTTGTGGTTTCTGACATTCTTCTCTCTCTAACTGACTCAGATTTGCTCCATCTTTTTTACTTCCCATGGCAAATCGAGGCTTTGCGAAAATAATTACTTTTACCATAGAATAATAATAGAATTACTTTTTTTGTAGAATAATAATAATAATACCAAAGTGAGTTTCGAGGGAAAAAAAGCTATTTCAAATGACATATTTAATTATGTCCATTGCACTGCAGATTTCAATGAGAACAAGTCATCATTTTTTCAGTCATCCAATATATTAAATGAGCATTTTGTATCAACTAAATGACTCTTTTTCTTAATTTCAAAATAGCCAATATGACAGAATAAATGGACACAATATTCTGATACTCGAAAAACACTTTAAAATTTCTATGCCTACACTGAAGTTATTGAGAAGTTCAGTCAAGCCTTAAACCTTTTTAAGCAGGGTAACTTTGCCAAAGGTGTGTTTTTCTTTCTGAAACTACTTGTATACTCATATTGTTAAAGGTTGCTTTATTATTTTCTTTCCTATTTTGTTTTCTTTCTTTGATTTTCTTCTCTCCTTTCACTACATACTCTGTCTACAGACTGGCTCTAGTTACTGTATCGGAAATGTAGCCTCCAGCATCCGGCCTGGGGGAAGGGGAAGAGGGGAATCCCAGCCACTGCTAGTGAGTGCATTTCAGACTGGCCCCTGACTTTAGGAGTCTTAACAGCTGGAACTTTCATGTATTATATTTCCTATAAAAGCATGAAGATGCATTTTGAACTACTTATACACATTTTATCACATACTTCAGTGTTCTTTGTCAGTACATAAGGTTAAAAAGTGCCTAAGTGTGAAAAAGCCAGGTACCAAATCTTGGCTTAAAACAGAGCACTGGTACGACTGGAAATACAATGTGCTCTGAAGGTGTGGATATCAAGTCAGGTGATCTGTGAGACTTATTCCAAGGAGGTTATCACTGTCATCTGTCTACAGAAAAGAATGGTCAGTAGATCAACAAGATGTCTTTTGTTCCACTGTACTTAGTTCACACAAGGTGCTATTTACATAGAATGTGGTATTTTATATATGTTACTTACATGTCTATTTCCTTTGAGAAGATGCAAGGATGCCTAGATTAGACTCTGTTTGCCATGTATGAATCGCAGCCTTCAAAAATCAAGGACTCTTAAGAACTGATTCGAAAGTAACTGCCATCATTTTACATTGGCAGGAGACCTTAGCAAATGTATATAAATATTATTGACTTGCCTTAGCTTTTCTGTAAAAACCAAACTAAAACAAACAAAATAATGTTCTTGATTCTCAGAAGAGGCATAAGAACACACACACACACATTTCTCTGTCTCTTTCTATATATACACATACACACACACACCTCTCATTTCAAAATACTGTACGACATCTCTCTTAACAAGTGTTGTCAGTCATAACAGAAGACTTTCCAGTGATTGTTAGGGCTCTTTAAGAAAGAAGGTGGTATGTATTCGCATCGTTTGCCGTAAAAACATTTTATACCCTAGGAGTACTTTAGAAGGAATGATACAATAAAAAGAATGTCTTTTTTATTGTATAATTCTATCAAATAGAATTACATATACCACTTTTTCTTCGACACTTTTGAAAGATGTAAACGTGTAAGCTGGCATAAAGGGCCACTTTCCATTTACGAAGCCTAAGAAGAATGCTAAGTAACATATCTGAGCTGAAATGCCAGCACCAGTTTGTCCAATAGGTTTTTAAAATCTCATTCTGTAAATCAGACTGAACAGGGGAAGAAGCTAGGGAGGGGAAGCTGAGATTGTACCACTGCAGCAACCGTGGGGAGCAGGGGGTTGGGGGGAGGATACAGGGCACCACATGCCACCTGCTAATCAGTTAGGAGACCTGTTTGTAAGCTCAAGAAATCCCGGAGGCTCTGGGGCTGTAGACACCACTATAGTCAAGAGTCAAGTAACACAGAAAAATTTAATTGGGAATTCTCTTTTGAACTTAAAACACTCACTTATATTATTAACACCCATATGTTAATAATACTATAGTTCATACCAGCCACTTTGCTGTATGCCATCTGCTCAAAAAAAGTCTTATTTCTTTATCACTACTGTACATGTGATTGCTGTTTAAAAAGCTGCATTGATATTTTTCCTTTTAGTCTGCGTTAATTGCACTACTGGATGAGTTTGAGAATGAACCTGATTTTTCAAATGCAGCATTTTATAATCTCTCATTACGATATTCGGTAGCTTCGGTGTTTATGTAACTATTTTACACTCTTAAATTTGCTCATGTTCTTAATACTGAAAACATCAATGTATAAATCCTTTCCTTGTTTTATGTAACAAGATTATTCAACCTATTGTTGAATGGGGTCAGAGAAGCTTGTAAGTCATTTAATTTACTATTTATTTCCTCTAAAATCATTCCTGGAGGCTGGGAGTCCTCTGAGGATTGCTGCTTTCCTTCTGCCTCTGGCTAACTACCCCTCCTCCTCCGTGCCGCCCTCCACCTTGGAAGATCTGACAAGTATTCTTTTGCCCTGCTCTCCTGAATTCGGAACTATTGATGACTTCACATGAGAAGGCTGACTGATGTGTTACACAAAGGCCCCGATGTAGGTGAAGTCTCGAGATGTGCTAAGAAGCCCATTATTTTCACAGCACAGTCATCTGCCTGTGGAATTTTCTGCAAACATTTCCAAGGGACAAGACACGAGAGCCTCCATTCCTGTTTTGTGTTGACTTCTGACCAAACACTGGACCAGTAAATCCCATGTGTAAATACGAGGCTGGGTGGCAAGGCCACTTTCCTAAATGTTTCACAGTGGTAAACTCTTCAAGTTATAAATTACAAGAGAAATAAGATGATCACCTTTCCCCACCATGAACTTGTACTGAACACTTACTTTTGTATTATATTAAGCAGGCTAGCAGGAATTTAGCAGTGCACAAAAACTCAAAGAGGAACAAAAACTGGACTAAACAATTCATCACTGCAGATTACCATGGGTAAGAAAAACAGCTGAGAAAAAAATACAACAGCCAATGTGAGCATATGAAAATGTTTAAGTTTTAAAAAAAAAAAAAAAGATAAAACTTGGGTAACAATTAAGTCCTATTATTTTAGGCAAAAATGCCATTTTCTCATAAACATAAAAAGGCATGAATTAACTCAGAGATTAAAAAAAAATTTACATGATGTATATGAAACATCCCATATCATCAGAACATAAATAGGCTGAGATACTCAGTCACCAGTTGGTGAAGCGGAGATGTCTATCAGCCCCATCTTATTCAATCTATTGTGTGCATTGATTCTCAGAGAGCAGAATAAAGCACTCAGAAGCCAGTGTTAGGCTGATTTTCATCTTCTGGGAAACTCCACTTAACAGCTCTGAATGTCATTAACAGGCTGTGAGACAGTCACTCAAGGGCTGCTGCCGTAGGCTGACGTGGGAGCTTTCAGAATGCACACACAGAAAAGCAGCTCATGGTTATAGATCTTTTTGCAGAATAAATCCAGTGGCCAAGGTCCTGAAAAGCTCACTCTGACCTCCCAGAGCACTTCTCGTCTGTCTCTCCTAATTGTGAGATGGATTTTTGTCGGCAGGCAATAATACTGTAAGCCCCTTGAAGGGGGAAAACGTCCCTGTATTTCTTTCTCTCCTGTGGCACCTTGCGTATTTCTAAGCCAACGGCAGGCGTGCAACAAATAGATGTTGAACTGAATCACAGCACGCGATCACATACTTGTCCCCATCAGCAGAAGCCCATATACCACTCCCTGCGATACTGAGATTGCAGGGGTCACTGGCGGCACTCTGCCTAATGGTGTGCTGACTGACAGGGTAGAAAATCAAATCAAGAAGGCCGGCATGACCTTTGAGTTGGGCAGACAGGGTGCACACTCACTGCAGCAACAAGGTCAAGATCAAAGTGACGAATGTCCAACCTTTCGGACAGGGCGAGGGACCTGGACCGGCCACATCTGATTATCTGTGCAATTTTGTCAGCATCACCTGTGAGCAGTACTGGGCTAAAGGCAAACAATGAGAGAGGAGCCCAAATAACACAACCCCGGACCACCGCAAATTCACCGGGTTGAAGAAGTGCGCTTGACAACAGGCTTCTAGTGGATTACGCAAGCCTGCCGGGGAGACAGGAAAACAACTGCCTCATGGTGACCCAAAATGGGATTAACGTAAGCCGGATGAGTGTTAGAAAGTCTCTAAAGAACCCAGTGAAGTATCATTCAAAATGATACAGCCAAGCTGTTAAAAAAAAAAATAGTTCTGGGAAAACAGAGAAGCTGAGATGAATCTGGTTATCAGTAATCAGGAAATGAGACAGCTCCTACTGAGAAAACTGTGGGAAAACATGATTCCAGCCATCAAAGTCACTAGTTTCTATGAATCTAGGGTGGAAAGGGTTATTAGTCACTTAGCTGTCTGTTACCTATATCAGCCTTCACAAATGGTAGTCAGATCATTTACAATACTAAAGACAAAAATAAATACACTGTATGTAAATATGTATCTAAATGATTTTTACTTTTAAAAACAACCTCACTTTCAGCTATTAAAAAGCTCCTTTAATTCTAAGAGAGACAGTCAGTGGGTGGCTAAGGCATTGCAATTTCCATCTGCTTAGTGGTGATATATTAGTCCAATCTCCAGAGGGCTTCAACTTGACTTTCTCCATGTGCTACCCATATGTTATATTACCATAAACATGTCTTCTAGAAAACAGCCATATGCTTTACTTTTATACCTGAATAATAGTGGCCCTTCCTTATCCTTCGGTTGTTATCTTTTCTGTGGATTTTGAAATATTTATTGGAAAAGCAATATTTTGATATATATATGAAAAGAAATATTTTCAAATCAGTGGAATATAATCTCTGTCATGCATAGCCCTGCATTTCTAGGATCTACAAACTTCTTTCCTATAATACTAAAATTCCCAAGCTTGAATATCCAAGATAAGAATCACTGTTTACATTTAGGTCAAACATAATTTAGCTTGAATTTTACTGCGTCTTCCCAGCCAGTGTTCCCAAGTATGATCTGGAAGTGGAGGCTCCTCCTCTATTGATGAATGAGTCGGGGATGATCACCATCAACCCTGTGATGTCAGCAGCAGTTCATGGTTACAGAATTCAGATGATGTGTGAGTACTGTGCTATGAGATACTGCATGTCACTTTTCATTTTACCTACAAGTAAAGTGTAGAGAAAAATGGAGTAATGATGTTTATAGCTGTATTATTTTCAGGTTGCACTCACTGTAATTTCCAGGTATCACTATGGTGATTTTGCATATACGAAACTGTAAAAAATCCTGGTACTTTCAGGCCATACAACATGAGAAATAAATAACCTGACTCTTTGCTCCCTCTTTTATTTATCTTCTTTCCTCTAGCCTTCTAACTACTAGAACCTCCACGAGCAGAAAGCGCTATGATGAAGTTTCAGTCAAGACCTCTGGGTGGATGACTGTGGCCATCAAGTATTAGTGCGTCTGCAATTTTTTACTTAGGCTGTTTTAAAGTAGGAGATTCAGAGTCAGTCCCTACCCTCAGTAGAGTTTCATTATTTCATGTCAGATTTTGTGGGGGATCAACCTGTTTCTAGTATCTACTATTTCTAATCAGTAAAATCGTACAGAATAATTCTGCTCATACACAATTTGAATTATTTCACTGTCTTGCTATAGCACATCCTTTCAAAACCCAGGATCATCTCTTTATCTTGCAGAGTCTTCCACCAGCTGATTCCACGTAGCTCTGTGTACTCCTTTCCCAACGTCAGCCAGTGAGGCCTCAGACGAGAAGGGCGGGAAGGCCCAGTCAACCTAGATCAGAGTCATGCAAACTCCACTAACCATGTCTGACCCATTGCATGGTTTGACCCATTTCATCTCTATCTCAGAAAATACTTAGACTGATATCCAGATGGAAAACAATTAGAAGGTAATAATAACAGTGAACATCTGTTTATTCTGGCCCGAAAAATCCCATGGACAGAGGATCCTGGTGGGCACAGCCCATGGGATCGGACACAACTGAGTGAATAAGCACAGACAGCTAGGTGCGATGTTGACCACTACACAAACGGTAGCATCTCACTTAACTCTCACACGCCATGAAGTAGGAAACAGTATTATTCTCACCTACCAGAAAATGAAACTGAGGCTGAGAAACACTGAATAGCTTGCTCGAGGCTATATCGGTAAGTGGTCGAGCTGTCATTTGAAGCCAGGCAGTCTGTCTCTAACCTGTGCTACAGTTTCCCACAAAATGATGCTTTCTAATAAATTTCATTCACTCATATGTTGAGTCCTCACTATGTCTTAGGCACTGTATAGTGTGACACAGACCAGCAAGGGATGGGCCCAGCCCTCAAATAACTCCGTGCTTTACGTGTGTGTGGGAGGTGTCATACAGCTAAATATGTGGGACTGCCTGTTTGAGAAAATGTGGAGTATTATTGCCGTAAACACTTATGTATGTGTGTTAAATAATTATGCTGTACCTTTCACACTTACACAGCACTACACAGCAATATCAATAAAATTATGTCTCAATAAAACTGGAAAGCCATGGGGCCCCTGGAGGGCGTGCACAGACAGCACACTAGCGTGGGATTCCCTGGATGAGGGGTGTGGCCCTTGGGGAAGCTCGGATAAGCAGTTAGGCTGTTCTCTGTTGACAAAGGGCTTTCAAGTGTGGAGGCCCACAACTGGGACGTGCGCCTTAAAAGGCTGGGCTCCTCAAACCCGGCCAAACGTTAGAATCATCAGGGGATCTTTTAAGGAAATACTAGAGCCCTGACCCCACACCCAGAGAATGAAATTCAACTAATCTGAGGGAGGGCCTGGGCACCAGTACTGTTAAAAGATCCCTGGGTGATCCAAACATGCCATCCAGGCTGAGAAGGAGGCCTCCTGGCTTCTGGTGTCTCATTCACAAAATTGAAAAATGTACTTTGGTTAACACTTGCCACACAAATAGCAAAACATAGCCACAAACTCAGAAGATTTCACCTAAGGTGATTCTAAGCACTGTCTCTAAGAAAAATCATTGCTAAATCAAGTGAAAATTAAAAAAAAAACAAACCAAAAAAACCACTTTGCTTGTGATTGCATGCTAAAGGTAAGGATTTGCTGGCAAGACATGAGCCAGAATGCTGAGGAATTATGTTACAGCACAAGGTGATGAAATAGTAGGGAAAATGACATGTAAAGAAGTAATCAGAAAATCAGCCACTCATCTTAAAAAACTCTCTTTTCTTAAAATTCCACAATTCTCTCTCAATGCATCTTGGGTAACAATAGTTTAAAAATCAAATGCATTTTCCCACTGTTGGGACAGAAGCAGGGCTATACTCTGCCAAGAATTGCAGATGATGCTCAGCTGAGTTGCAGAATGGACACCCCTGCAGCAGTGAACCTTGTTCCAGCTCCTGGGTAGATGACGAGTGCTCCAAAGTTTCTTCCGCGGTGAGGCCACTGGGGATCTGGCTTCAAGCGCATATTTTTATAGACACCTCAGCTAATGTCAAAGTCCTAATGCAAACTTCAGTGCTTGGGAGCACTAAATAGGTTTGGGATGCTTCCCTGGAGAGTTTCAGTTCCATTAACACAAGACTTGGTGGCTGAGGAAGGATATAATCCTGATCCCACGATAGAGATAGAGAAAGAAAAACTCCTCACTGTCTTCAAGGTAGCACTCACGTTTCAAAAGATAAGAACCTTTCAGGGTCGAGAGGACTGAAGAATTCAGGAGGAACGTAGTTCAGCATCTTACCCAGCGCCCTTCCCCGCCGTGGGGCTCAAGTGGCAGAGCACAGCTAAATTACCTCAGCTCTTAGAGGAGAGGACTTCGGGGGCGTCCTCCAGGGACTGTATGACGGGAAGCGCTATTGCGGAGTGAAGAGCTGCAGGCCCCGCGGGCTCCGTGTCTCCAGCAGCTCAGGGCGGCAGCTGCGCGTGGAAATGTCTGTGGCCAGCTCGGAGGTGCTGCGGTGGGCACTGCGTGTGCAAGGCCTCTGTGCACGTGCAAGACCTCTGCGCACAGGCGCTCTGGCGGGGAGTGTCCTCCTCCGGGCACAAGGCTGAATGAAACCTGGAGGGAGGCAATGCCACAAACCTACTGAGCCCCGTGATCATTCATGGGAGCCTGACATTCCCTCGCAGGGCCTGTGCCCACCTCCGTGGGCCCTCGATTCACACACAGGGTATGCTCTAAACCTAGCCAGTGCTCCCAAGCACTGATGTCTGCATTAGGACTTCGGCATCAGCTGTTGCTGTTTAGTCAGTAAGTCAGGCCCGATTCTTTGCGACCCCACAGGCTGCACCCCACCAGCTCCTCTGTCGAGGTGAGAATACCAGAGTGGGTTGCCCCCTCCTTCTCCAGCAGATCTTCCTGGCCCAGGGATTGAACCTGAGTCTCCTGCTTGGCGGGTGGCTTCTTTACTACTGAGTCTCCTGGGATGCCTTTCCATTAGCTGCTGCTGCTAAGTCACTTCAGTCATATCCAACTCTGTGCGACCCCACAGACGGCAGCCCAGCAGGCTCCCCCGTCGGAGATGTCTATAAAAATACAAGACTGTCCTCCTGGAGAGCTCAGAGATGAGGCGGAGGGGTGTCCAAGGACATGCAAGGCTCCCGGAGGCAGGTCCCAGAGCAGGTCTTCCGTCACGAGAGACCCCATCCCATCCCAGAGCACCCCAAATGTCCACGGACACTCCTTAGCAGTCCCTCAGTGTTCCTTCCTCTCCACTGGTGCGCTCACAGTCCTGGCGTGGAACCCACATTTTTAATTCTTTTGACCCAATCCAGACCGATCACTCCAGCTGACCTCGTCAGCGGTGCATCTCCTTCTAAATACACCCTCTACCGCAGAGGTCAGGAAAGTACAGCCGAGGGCCAAACCCTGCCACCGCTTGTTTTCCTTCTTTAAAGAGCTGCTTGTTTATTTCCTTTGGGCGGTGCCGGTTGCTGCATAAGGGCTTCCACTGGCTGCCTCGAGGCTTCCTTAGTTACGGCCCATGGGCGGGGGTGCCCTGCGGCGTATGGGACCCTCAGGGACCAGGGACTAAACCCGAGCGCCCAGCACGGGCAGGCAGGTTCTTGACTCCTGGACTACCAGGGCAGCCCTGCTTGTTTCTGTATATCCAGTTTAATCGGAACACAGCCACGCCCATCCATTTCTGTTTTATCAATGGCTGCTTTCAGGCCACAACAGTGGAGAGAGATCACACAGCCCACAAAACCGACATTATTTACACTCTGGCCCCTTACGGGAAAGGTTCTCTAACTACACTGTTGTCAGGATGATTTTGATCCAAAGTATAGATCCGACCGTGCTGGTCCCCTGCTGGAGACTTTGGTGGCTGCATCTGGTGTAAGGGACCACACTGGTTGCCGAGTGTAGTATTTGTGACCACATCAAATAAACTCCTGATCGTGAAGGCGCCTTGCATATTAATGCCAACTTTATCCTCCTGTGCCTATGCGGCGTGTTTTGCATATCATGCCCTTCATCTGAAGGATTTCTGTTCATCCTCCCCGGTTCAGTTCAAATGTCATTGTTATTATCAAGTAGCCTTCTTGGACTCCTCTCAATGGTCAGATCCTCCCTACACACCTTCTTCAGTTTCACAGCACTTTATATATTTTTCAATTTTGCATTTATTGCTCAGGATTTCATTCACTCGTCTATTTGCAGAACTGGCTGCCTTGCTAAGTCACAAGGAACTGACTTAAATGTACCAGGATGAAACTTCCAAATAAACATAATGGCAATTTTCTGCCTGTATTTATATTGAAACTACTGTTATTTCAAACAGGTTTGAGAGTTTTTCTAGAAGTCTGCTTCAGAGACATTTTATGTTCACACCAAAAAAGTAGTCTTAAGAGTTTGGAGGTACATCTCATTTCAAGTTAAATTTAAAAAAATCACTCTCCAGTTTCATCACTAAGCTTATTCTATAGAAATTCTAATCCTTGCCAAAAATTAAATCTACCCTTAAAGAAAAATTTATCAATGATGATGGCTATTAAATAATTTATAGCAGACTTTGAATGTAATTTTAAAAAGATAAATTTCCAAGAGCAAGGGCAGCCATCTTGAGAGAAATACTTTTGTTAGGATATTAAGTCGGATGGGAGTGTTATATGGTTTAGAATGCATTTTTTAATTAATTAGACGACACTATGTAAAGGATGGAATACTCAACAAATGGTTAACACACTTTTAAAAAATGGATTTGGATAGATAACATCTAAGTATAATTTTGAATAGAAAAGGCCTCTAAAAGGCAAAATAGAAGGAACAAAACAGCAAAAAAATGATAAATACAACTACGTTAAAATGAGACACGTTCGTGAAGATGCCATAAAAAAGTAAAGTCAAGCCATAGATGGAGAAGATATTTACAAAGCACGTAAGTGACAGAAGGTTAGCATCCAGACTGTCTAAGAATGCCTCAAATCAATACGGTAAAAACAGTCTCCTAGACAGACAAACAAAAAGATACCAACAGGCAATCTAAGATAAGAAGGTCCAATAAACATACCTAAAAATTCTCTACCTCATGAAAAAATCAAGTAAATACAAATTAAAGCCATAATGAGATATCACTTCATACCAATCGGATTGGCAAACGTTAAAAAGTCTGGCAACACCAAACATTGGCAGGGACGTCGAGCAATGAGAAATCTTATACCTGATGGTGGGAGCGTAAATCAGCACAACTTTGGAGAGCAAACTGGCAATACCTAGCAAAGTTGGAGACGCACTCCTAGAGTTATTCTTAGACACAAAGAAACATACCCAAGGATATTCACTGCAGCACCGTTTGTAATAGAAAAAGAGAGAAACCACCTAAATGTCCTTCAGTTGGAGAATGAATAATTAAATTGGCACTGTTTACAAGATGGCAAAAATGAATTAACTAGGACACATATACCAACGTGGGTAAGTCAAAAACGCATAATGCTGAACAACAACAACAACAACAAAGCGACCATAAAGTGTCACCGGCATGAAATTTTAAAGCCTGCAAAGGAACAATCCATGCTGTTCACAGACACACACAAATGAAGCCAAGAGAAACGGATGTGGGTGGGACCGATGAGTACAGAATCAGGAGAGTGGTTACTTTTGGAGGGGAAGATGAGATGTCAAGTATGGACTTTAATTCTGCTGTAATCATCTGGTGTTTTTTTAAGCTAAGGTATACTCATGCTTCCCATGGAGGGGAGGCAAGGCAGCCCACTCCAGTGTTCCTGCTTGGAGAATCCCATGGACAGAGGAGCCTGGTGGGCTATGGTCCGTGGGGTCGTAAAGAGTTGGACACAACGCACACGCCCACACTGATGTGTGTACACTATTCTCTATGCTTTTCTGAATATCTAGAATTTTCACAGTTTAAAAAGTCAACCACTTTGAAGACAATTCTTTCGGAAGGAAGTTGCCATAATATGCACCGCCACGATACTAAATTCAATAACCGCCATGTTCCAGTATCTGACAGCAGATTGGTGAGATTTTAAGCTCCTCAGACAGTCTTACCAGTTCTAGAACTAGAACTTACCACAGAGTTCGGTCAGTCTAGCCCTCTCCTGTTTACGAGGAAAGCCGTGGCGGGGCTAACTCAGTTACTCAGCACGGCCAGCCTGGCGAGCGACAGGGCTGAAACAGTGGGGTCTGCACCAACGTGGCCACGCAGCCTGGACACGGGGTGCAGTCAAACAGCGGCCTGCTCAGGCACAAGGTCCAGCGTTCTCCCACTGTTCCTTTCATCAGTCTGACTTAATCTTGAGTCACAAATACGTATCTTGAGACTTTCATTAAGGACAGAAACCCCTGGATGCATTCTGGATTTGAATGGCTCCTGTAGCATGAAATAATTCTTTGCCAGATGAAAATAATAAGCAGCAGGAAGAATAGTGCACGTAACACGGCGCTGCTCTGTGAAACACGAGGGGAACAAGGACAGTGTATTTGCTCGGCTTGCACACACAGAAAAGCACCCATACGGGGTACATCACAACAGTGGCTAGCTGTTACCAGGGCTGGGTGCTGGGAGAGCACCAGGACCGTGACGGTGACTTTTCCCTGTACACCTTTTTATACCTCTTTTGTTATAAAACACCCGTGGTTTTCCTCCTCCTTGCTCTCAGTGAACTCCAGTTCCCCACCCATCATCATGGACTGATCAGGAAATTAGAGCGGCGGTCCGGGTCTGACAGGCAGAGTACAATGGCCATTACCCCGGCATAGCTGATGGACCCCAGCTTCAAGGGCTCGGCTTCTTACGCACTAAGGTTCTGGTTTTAGCTCCCCGGTGGAAGCAACTCATGCTTTCTACTTAAAGCTCTGGTCTCAAGCTCCTGTAGGTCTTAAGTTTCTCTCCTGAGGACACTGTCTTATAAATGCTTTCTCAAGACCATGAAGTAATACAGAAGGAGACCTTCAGGAAGTAGTGGACTCTCCCTGGGCTGCACAATGCTCAGCTCTGTCCTGGGTCTAAGCCGTGCCTCCTGGCCCCCTTTGCAGCTCGTCACGCGCTGACACCTGGGCTCGAGGTGCCCACTGACCCCCGCTGTCCTGACATCTGACTTTGATGCTGTGCCACTGGCTCTCACTCGGGTATCTACGCTAAGCTTTTTTCTCTTCTCTTCTCACATGTCTCACTTGTTGATCACTAAAGTCTGGAGTTCTCACTAATATACGTTTTTCTATGATCATTTCCAACCATCAGGTGGAAGCTACTTCTTCCTGAACTTAGAATTTGGTTCTTGTTCTACAGTTCCTTCCTAAAGAGCTGGGTTCTAAAACAGAGCTTCAGGGATAATCAAGGCAGTAGAGAGAACCCGAGCTTGAGGATCAAAGGCGCCGCGCTGGATGAAGCCCAACTCCTCGGGCCCTTAGGTTCCTCCACCCTGAAAGGAGCAGCTCAGGAGGCGCTGTCTGTGAGGGTCCTTGCAGCCCTAAAACCCTGAGGTCCTCCTCTTTCTGTCCCTCGCTTTTACCTTCCTCCAGCTCTACCCTTTCTCTCACACGTTTGAAACATACTCTGAACAGAGGTGTTTAGACACATGTACCCATGACTTGATCTCACAGAAACAGAAAAGACAAAAAAGCTTGGAAACATAAAGCAACAAATGGGAACTGCTGCCTGCCAACTGTTCTCATGGAAAAAAGAAAAAGGGTTTTCTTCTGGAGAGAAAAATCTCTTGAGGTACTAAGGTTATCAAAAAAAAAAAAGGCTCCACTGTCCAAGGACATTGTCTTACAAAATTTTCCTTAATAATATGAGGAAAGAGAAGTAAATAATGGAGCAGTAATAAAGTAAAGTCAACCTCCAGAAAGTAGTCTTTCACATGTGCCATCCATTCATTCAGTCACCCACTAAGATATATTCTGAGCAGAAACTCCTGTAAGTAATTAGGTCCCTTTAATTTGCATCAACATTTTTAATCATCAGAGTCATCTTGCAGCTGAAGCGGGAAATACGGCAGTCAGTCCAGAGTCCTGCCCACACACCCAACCACCCACCACGTTCTGAGGACCCCATTCCCGAACAGATCCGCCCTTCCACTTCTCGGCCACTCCTCTGCCCTCCAGGCCACGCCTGCCGAAACGCGAACAGCCTCCCAGGGGCCTCTTTGCCCTCTGGCCACTCTCCAATCTTCGCTCTGCAGGGCAGCCTGAGCAATGCTTTGAAAGCCACACACCTAGCTACGTCAGTCCCTAGGAAGCACCCTTCAAGGTCCTACCAATGGCTTTGGAATCGAATCGACACCCTTTCCCTCGTCTTCAGGACACACAGGATTTGGTTTCTGTCTGCCTTCCCATCATCAACTAGCTGTGTGAGCTTCTGCAAGTTCTCAGATCTCTCTTTACATTATAAAGTGTATGCTATAAAAATGCAGCTAAGAAGTAGAACTGGCCTGTAAAGTGCTTGGGACAGCTCCTGGTACATAGCAAGTACTCAAGGAGTGGTCACTATTTGAATATTTTATAGTCCATAAAGACGGAGTATCTATTCTGTGTACCACACTAAGCTAGGTGCTCCAAAAAACTATTGGACCATTTCTAATACTTCTTCCAACATAGACCCTTTCTTCATTGCTATGTCAACAAGGGGATCACTGCATTTACCTTAACATTTTTACAAAAGGTAAACATATACATGAACATATATGTGTGTGTGTAATAAAAATAAATAAAAAGTCTTTGTAAATAACATATAAAGTCTTACACTTGGGTTAAAATATCAATAGAACCAAAAATGGCTTAGGGCACTTCACAGTTGATGTGAAGAGAACCTAAGGATTTCAGGTAGTTTAGGATTTTAGTATCTAAGAGAAAAAAGCAGAGTGCATTCAACATCACCTACCTACCCCAATGAGCACACAGAAAAAAAGCTAAAAACAACTTAGACGATGATACTATTTATATGGAAAGCAAGAGAAGTCACATGTTACACTGGTCAGATAACATCTGGTTTTATTCTAGGGATCCTAATTTAATAGTGACATTAACATGTGAATGAAGGACCGATTTAGGACAAGTAGGAAGGTAACAGTCCTGCTAACAATGTCATATATAAGATAGTTAAGAGAACTGGAGTCATCATCCTTGGGAAGAAAAAGCCTGGAAGAGAGGATGGAAAAGATATTTCAAATATTTGAAAAGACTTATTATAGAAAGCACAGTACAGACATCATGGCGGAAAGATGTGGAGCCAAAGTATAGAAGTCATAAGGAAGAAAACTTCGATTTTCACTATGAGAACTCTTCAAAAGTGGTGGATTTGGGAAAAGAACAAATGTCTCTTCATAGGAAAAGTTTTAAGTACAGGCTGAATGATCATCCTCAAAGAACCACATGGAAAGAGATTCCTTTTTGGATAAGAGCAAAGACTAGATAACAATATTAATAGCTAACTTTTCCTAAGCACTTAGGGATGTGCCGAGAGCTTTACAGAATTACTCAGTGTTCAGAACAACTCTCTCAGGTAGTCACCACTGATTGTCTGATGAGGAAATTGCCCACGGTCCAATAGAACATAGTTGAACACGAATCAAATCCAAGCTGCAAGACTCCAGAGCTGGGATTCCTGGCCCTCTCCTCGGCCGCTTCTAATCGAGCTGCTTTCTGAACCTTCTTTACTTCTAATGGCCAGCTCTCCATCTCTCACAACAACGTTTTCAAGTCACTTGTTGACTGGCATCCCATAGGCCTGTGCTTTCCTGTTGCTAAGATTTGTAAGGAAAAGCAAGTTTTTCTGAAATAGATGACTGTGTACCATTTCTCAGAGATGTACAAGAAAGCACATGTAAGGAGAGAGAGTTGTACAGAAAGAGAACTCTAATCTACACAAACTCACCAAGAAAAAGTCCCTGTACTCAAAAAGAACCCTATGAGAGGACCTCTGCTCATTTAGAAAAACACTTTCTGAGATGGTTTTAGATATACAATCATTTAAAATATGTCATACTTAACAAAAAGATCCAAGAGAAAAATCAAAAGGTATAGCAACCTTTACAAATATTGTCTTACCATTAGGTTAAAAAGTGGTAACTGCAGGAAGCATCACTTCATGGGAAATAAGATGGGGAAACAGTGTCAGACTTTATTTTTTTGGGCTCCAAAATCACTACAGATGGTGACTGCAGCCATGAAATTAAAAGACGCTTACTCCTTGGAAGAAAAGTTATGACCAACCTAGATAGCATATTGAAAAGCAGAGACATTACTTTGCCAACAAAGGTCTGTCTAGTCAAGGCTATGGTTTTGGTCATGTATGGATGTGAGAGTTGGACTGTGAAGAAAGCTGAGCGCCAAAGAATTGATGCTTTCAAACTGTGGTGTTTGGAGAAGACTCCTGAGAGTCCCTTGGACTGCAAGGAGATCCAACCAGTCCATTCTAAAGGAGATCAGCCCTGGGTGTTCTTTGGAAGGACTGATGCTGAAGCTGAAACTCCAGTACTTTGTCCACCTCATGCGAAGAGTTGACTCATTGGAAAAGACTGTGATGCTGGGAGGGACTGGAGGCAGGAGGAGAAGGGGACGACCGAGGATGAGATGGCTGGATGGCATCACCAACTCGATGGACGTGAGTTTGAGTGAACTCCGGGAGTTGGTGATGGACAGGGAGGCCTGGCGTGCTGCGATTCATGGGGTCGCAAAGAGTCGGACACGACTGAGCGACTGAACTGAACTGAACTGAACTGAACATTCTGAAAATAGAATAACCACCATGCAATAGTCCCTATAAGGAGAGAGTTTATAGAGTAAAACCTTCAGCAATAATTTGAGATCCGTACAAAAATCAAGTGGATAAGTCAGACAATGGCAGAGAGCAGAACACCCCACAGCCTGCACAGATGCTCTTATCTGGTAAAAACTTTTGGGCATATCACTATGCCTAGATGACTCATCTGGTCTCATCTGGCATAATTTTGCAGTGACAGGAAAAAATACAATTTGCTCATTTAGAACATGTTTTTGAGCCGGGTGAGAAATAATTTCCCTAAATTGAATATTTGGGAACCAATTACAACCCCAAATCTGCTATTAACCTCAAAATAGGTAATTGCAAGTTTGTGTCTAAATCCATTTGTCATAATGGAGCAAATTAAGAGTCACGCGATGGATGTGATTCATGTGTGACAGCCATCATGAGCACCATGAGCCCAAACGAATAACAACATCAAAGAGAGATTCCAAATGTGATGCAGCCATGAAGGCAAAACTAATTTTCGAATTATAATAGCGACATCCAAGAAAGGTAATGTTTCCTTTGTGCGATAGTCACGGCCGGGCATCTGGAGGCTGGCCTGCCACTAATGTCCTGGTGAGTGGTAGACACGTGCCGGAGAGGCCGTCATCATGTGCTGAGCGGCACAGACTCACTGCTGCCACGGTCCCAATGGACCAGACTGGCAGCGGGTCACACGGGGCTGGAATAAAGAAGTCTCGGTACCGGTCTGGGCCGACGTGCCCAGGAATTCTGATCCCTACAGCTGCACAAGCACATTTTCAGTGCATACGGGTAACACTCCTTCCGGACTCTTCTGCAACCTGTCTGCCCTGTTTTCCTGTTGAGAGAATACCAGAAGTCTTGGGAAACACTTGGTAGTGTCACAATGAGAGTTTGCTTTAGGCAACAGTCGCCTCGCAGCTGAGACAGAAAATTGCCCGAAGATTTTGGGAGAACAGAGGCGGTGGCTGATGTCACTTGATACCGGGGAGAACCACCTCGGGCAGGCCCAGGACTGCCAGGGGAAACAAACAAGGCCAGGCAGCGACCCCCCCCCCAACCCCCCCCGCTAGACTGAGGCCCTGAGGCCAGAGAGGTTGGGGAGAAGCTCTCTCTCATCTCTGCCTCTCTGGCACTGATCAGGGGCCTGGGACGGAGAGCCAAGAAATCAAGGACAGTGCAGAGGAGAGGTAAGCAGACAGGCTCCGAACCTTGGCTCTGCCATGAACTCGCTATGTGAGCCCGGGCAGCTTACTTCAGCTAAGGATGAGTCTCAGTTTCTTGCTGCAACAACGAAAACCAGAGTGGGGATTAAGTGGTATATTAGAATATCTAATACACACGCGAGCTTTTAAACAATGGCAGATTATTGCATCAAACACATTTTAACCATGAAAGCTGCCTAGGATGTATGAGACAAGAGGAAATAGAAGTTCAAGATAGTCATTTTTCATAGATCAAAGTGGGCAACAAAAGTTCTCCGCATAGCACTCCATGAGGTGAATACAAATAACCTCTACTTGTCCAAAGCAGTTAAAAGAAAAAAAAAAGTATAATTGGCTTTTTATCGTTGTTCATACAATGGTTCAAAGAGAAAGTCTGTCTCAAAACAATAAATTCTCATGAGAGTGAATAGAATTTAGAATTAATATTTCTTATTCTCATTTTATCTCAACAAATTTCTTAAAATCTGGACATCTTAATACTTGTAGGACTGCAAGGACAGGAATATGCATATGTTAAAATAAACAGATTTTAGTCTAAGCTTAAATGGCTATATCTGCCAATTTAAGTGTAGGTACATGAAATAATTGATGGCTCATCTCTTTCAAACATTTTTCTATTTACTCTTTGGTTTTCTCCATAAAATCACCTTTCTATGGTTTTATCTCTTTTGACAGAATAAAATTTGGATTTTGATTTGCATTGCTAATACTTTTAAAATTAAAGTAGGTATTTTAGATGTGGGCAATTTTCCACATTTCCTTCCAACAGGACTCAAACTTTCTTAGTATCATCTCTGGGGATAAAGAACTAATTATTTATTTGAGACTCCAGTCACGGAATTGGTTATAAATTATGAGTAATTTAACATAATCATTTTTTACTGAAGGGTTAAACTTGAAAGAAAAAAACTGTTAGGCCTTCAAAGACTTCTTCAAATTATGATTTTTCTGATACATGTCAACTTCTCGGTTCACAAATGTGTTTGTGTTATTTTAATATCCCATCAAATAACTAAGATAATCAAATGATGTTTTCAGTGGTTCTGTTTAACACATTGGCATGTTTCTAAACTACAGACCTGAAGTAAGTAATCAGAGAGGAAAGCAAGGTTATTCGAACTATCTAAATGGCATAAATGGTACTTTCATATATCCTACAGATCCTGCCTGGACTATATTGTGTACTTGACTGTGTATGCAAATATGACTCGGCCTAAACAAGTCCAGTTTTGCTTAGAACAGTCAATAAGGTAATTTGACTTTCCTGATGCAAAAAATACAAATATTCAACGCCAGGGGAAATCCGTATCTTGTGATGAGTGGCCACAGCCTCTGAGAGACAGCCTCCAATGGCTCAGCAGAGGGTGGGCAGGAAGTCAGCAGGCGTGAGCTGCAACTGCGCACACCTGTGCCGCCATCGCACACGCTGCCTCTCTCCTCTCCGTGACACTGTGATCCTCCCAGGACAACACATTCCCCTCCAGTCTGTCCGCACCACCACGAGCTGCAGTGCTCGTCCGGGGCCAACCGCCTTCCTGCACTCTCACTAAATATTCCTCTGACTGTAAAAGGTCAAATGTACTCTTATGGATTCAGTGATTACTTGTGTGTGGCAAACTCTGAACTGTTTCTTTATGGAATGTTAACATGCAAGGAATTTCAAGACTCTTATGTATAAGACAATGGAAGCTAGAAGCCATTAGGTTTCTTGGTTAAACTTACCCTGCCTAGCTGGGCTCAGGGAGGACACCAACTATAACCCAGGTCTCTGCACTTCCAGCTGTCTGCTTCCGACTACACAAAACTGCATCCATATCTGTCCTTGGTGCATCCTGTGGTCTCTTATATCTCTATCTTCTTCCTACTGGACCTCATACTTCAAATGTCCCAAACCAGAATTTTTTAACTTCTCTCTCAAGCCAGTTCCCAAGATATCCACCCCCCAACTAATGTCATTTCACTCTTCAGGTTATCCCAGCATGAAATCTTAAAATCACCTTTGATTCCTTCCTTTTATCTTCTAAATATAAAATAATAAGTAAAAGGTCTTTGATGCGGACATGACATTGAAATATACCAATCTTTGAAGGACAAGTGTAAACACTATCTTTTCAACCAACCTGTCCAAGGTCATCAATTCATACTGATATCACTTTCCTCTGAACTCACAGACCACTGATTGAGTCTAAAGTTATTTTGATACTTAATCATATATCTTACTGTGTCACTAATTAGCAAATTTTAAATTTTTTTGTTAATTCTCATAACACCTAGAAAATTTTATACGTACAGTAGGTACTCAGTAAATTCTCATTGTGTTAAACTGTATTTTTTGTAACATGTTCTAGGCTGTTCAGTTCAGTGGCTCAGTCATGTCCGACACTTGTGACCCCATGGGCTACAGAATGCTAGGCCTCCTTGTCCATCACCAACTCCTGGAATCTACTCAAACTCAAGTCATTGAGTCAGTGATGCCATCCAGCCATCTCACCCTCTGTAATCCCCTTCTCCTCCTGTCCTCAATCTTTCCCAGCATCAGGGTCTTTTCAAATGAGCCAGCTCTTCGTATCAGGTGGACAAAGTATTGGAGTTTTGGCTTTAACATCTGTACTTCCAAAGAACACTCAGCACTGATCTCCTTTAAGATGGACTGGTAGGATCTCCTTGCAGTCCAAGGGACTCTCAAGAGTCTTCTCCAACACCACAGTTCACATCAATTCTTCGGCACTCAGCTTTCTTTAGAGTCCAACTCTCACATCAATACGTGACTACTGGAAAAACCATAGCTTTGACTGGATGGACCTTTGTTGGTAAAGTAATGTCTCTGCATTTTAATATGCTAGCTAGGTTTTTCATAGCTTTTCTTCCAAGTAGTAGCGATTTTAATTTCATGGCTGCAGTCCCCATCTGCAGTGATTTTGGAGCCCCCCCAAATGAAGTCTGTTACTGTTTCCATTGTTTCCCCATCTATTTGACATGAAGTGATGGGACTGGATGCCATGATCTTAATTTCTAAATGTTGAGTTTTCAGCCAACTTTTTCACTCTCCTCTTTCACTTTCATCAAGAGGTTCTTTAGTTCCTCTTCACCTTCTGCCATAAGGGTGATGTCATCTGCATATCTGAGGTTATTGATATTTCTCCCGGCAATCTTGATTCCAGCTAGTGCTTCATCCAGCCCAGCATTTCTCATGATGTACTCTGCATAGAAGTTAAATAAGCAGGGTGACAATATGCAGCCTTGACGTACTCCTTTCTTGATTGGAACCAGTCTGTTGTTTCATGTCCAGTTCTAATTATTGTTTCTTGACCTATATACAGATTTCTCAGGAGGCAGGTCAGGTGGTCTGGTATTTCCATCTCTTGAAGAATTTTCCACAGTTTATTGTGATCCACACAGTCAAAGGCTTTGGCATAGTTAATAAAGCAGAAATAGATGTTTTTCTGGAACAACCTTGGTTTTTCAATGATCCAACGAATGTTGGCAATTTGATCTCTGGTTCCTCTGGCTTTTCTAAATCCAGCTTGAACATCTAGAAGTTCATAGTTCATGTACTGTTGAACCTGGCTTGGACAATTTTGAGCATTACTTTACTAGCATGTGAGATGAGTGCAATTGTGTGGTAGTTTGAGCATTCTTTGGCATTGCCTTTCTTTGGGATTGGAATGAAAACTGACCTTTTCCAGTCCTGTGGCCACAGGAGTGGCCAAATTTGAGTTTTCCAAATTTGCTGACATATTGAGAGCAGCACTTTCACAGCATCATCTTTTAGGATTTGAAACAGCTCAGCTGGAATTCCATCACCTCCACTAGCTTTATTCATAGTGATGCTTCCTAAGGCCCACTTGACTTTGCAGTCTAGCATGTCTGGCTCTAGGTGAGTGATCACACCATCATGGTTATTTGGGTCATGAAGATCTTTTATGTACAGTTTTTCTGTGTATTCTTGCCACCTCTTCTTAAACTCTTCTGCTTCTGTTAGGTCCGTAACATATCTGTCCTTTATTGAGCCCATCTTTGCATGAAATGTTCCCTTGGTATCTCTAGTTGTTTTGAAGAGATCTCTAGTGTTTTCCATTTTATTGTCTTCCTCTATTTCTTTATATTGATCTGCTGAGGAAGGCTTTCTTATCTGTTCTTGCTGTTCTTTGGAACTCTGCATTCAAATGGGTATATCTTTCCTTTTCTCCTTTGCCTTTCACTTCTCTTCTTTTCTCAGCTATTTTTAAGGCCTCCTCAGACAGCCATTTTGCCTTTTTGTATTTCTTCTTCTTGGGGATGGTCTTCATCCCTGCCTCCTGTACAATGTCACAAACCTCCATCCATAGTTCTTCAGGCGCTCTATCAGATCTAATCCCTTAAATCTATTTGTCACTTCCACTGTATAATCATAACGGATTTGATTTAGGTCATACCTGAATGGTCTCGTGGTTTTCCCTACTTTCTTCAATTTAAGTCTGAATTTTACAATAAGGAGTTCAAGATCTGAGCCACAGTCAGCTCCCAGGCTTATTTTTGCTGACTGTATAGAGCTTCTCCACCTTCGGCTGCAAAGAATATAATCAATCTGATTTTGGTATCAACCATCTGGTGATGTCCACGTGTAGGGTCCTCTCTTGTGCTGTTGGAAGAGGGTGCTTGGCAGGACCAGTGCAACTTGGCTGATATAGCTCTAAAACATGAACAAGATATCTGCAAATATTTTCTGGTAGCTTGAATATTAAATGAGAAAATTAAGTGCTAACTAAATATTCTTAAAAGAGCATCTCATTTAACATAATATTTGTAAGTGAGAATTAAGATAAACAGTTGTACATAAAATAAAATGAATATAAGATAACTCATTAAGTATTATAGCTATTACCAAAATATGACCATTTCAATCATGTTTTTCCTGCCACATACTTGAAACAAAAATAATGTAAAACAGCAACAGCTTTAAGGAATCAGTGCTGTCTCAGGACAGATCAGTTGGGAAAGTATGCTGAACAATATACCCTGAACAGCAGTCCACCGCCTGCAGGGCAAGGGATGGCGCGCCGTTACCGAGCGCAGGGGTCCTCGAGGAAAACGTCCTATTTCAATTTCCCACGTCTAACTTGTGGAATCATTAGTAAGCAAAGACAGTTGATTTTAATTGTTCCACTGGTACACAGGGAGAATGACAATCTCAAAAGTAAAAAATTCTTTTCCCCCTTCTAATTAGTCAAAGACAGTTGACATACCATGGCATATTCATGAGTCTACAGGAGAGGAAGCAGATTTTAAAAGGAGATATGAATGAAAAGATAGCAGATGGAGAGAAAACAGTTTTGATCACAGAAGACTAGAAATGAAGGAAAGTTGATAAACTAATAGGAGAAAGCTGAAATGGTTAGTACAAAATTAATAAAAGTAAAAAGCAGAAATGAAAGGTTAACTATAGGAAAACTGACTTTCCCCTTTTCCTTATTATCTATAAAATTATGCTCAAGGAACTACAGATTACACAATTTCTGCTCTGACACAAAAAGTAACTTTAAAGCCAGAAATTTCCTTCAAATTCCACAGAGGAAATTCAATCTCATTAATTTACTGACAGACCTTTAGATATGTTAAGTACGGAATATGTAATGCATTTTGAAAATCCATTCTAAATTTTACCCAACTTCAAGGAAACAAAATTATTCTTTCAAATAATAAAACATTTTTTAGAAGTAAATGCTGAAAACTAGTAAAACATAAGTAATTTTACTTTTTATCACAGTTGCTGATATTTGACATTTGTTTCTAATGAAGAGAATAATTTATATGAACAAAATAATGCATTAAGCAGGAGGAAGTACTGATCGAAAAGAATCACAAATTCAATAAATACCAAAAACTCATTCTCCCTCTTATCTAAGTAGCTCTCAGTCTTAAGAATAAAAAAAGAAATTAGAGTGATTATCAGTAATGTGGGCTTGTGATTTTTTTTAAACAAATAACTAAGAAAGATTACAAAGATGTTTTATGTTTTAAAAACTAATAACTAAGAAAGATCACAGAGATGCTTCACTTTACCACAAACTGATTCTGCAACCCTCCTTAATGTTGATTTTGCAGTCAGAGTGGAGGCAGCTCAGAGCTATTGTAGCTCCCTGTGACAAGAGTCTCCAAAGACGAATGAGATCAGCCTATTGATAAGGTCACGATCGATCTGAAGTAGACCTTTTTTAAATTAGCAAAATGTTGCAGCACTTTAGCAAGTGTCACCAACAGCGGTTCTCCATGACAAATGCACTGGCTTATGGAAAACTAATTTTTTCAATTAAAAATTTCTCATAACAAAAGATTTGCTGCTATACCTGCTTTTCCCCAATTCATTATTATTTCAGAGACACAGATTCTCAAGGTAGCCTACACTTATATGTGGGTTCAGAATAGCCCATCTTCCAAAGATCTTTTAAAAAGTAAGTTATGCCCAGTAGTTAAAATCAACCTCTGTGGTTAGAAGTGTCAAAGAAATCTTTCTCAAAACACTAGGGGACATCAATCTCAAATAAAATCTGACCCTATCAAAATGAAAAGCAATACTTAAAAAGACTTAACTCAAAAATTAATGAACTCTTGAATAAATCTGAAGAAAGCAAAACCAACTCTTGAGCTTTCCTGGGAGGAAGAAAGTGGACAGAGGAGGGGTGCTGATAAAAAAGGGGTTGCCATTCAAACTATGAAAAACTTAAACATCACGTGGCAAGTCAGTTTTTCCCCCTTAAAGTAAAAACGGTTACAGAAACTCTCCCGTGCACACAGGCACAGGATGGGAGGCACGGGTGGGTGGGGGGTATTTCCTGACAGATACTCCATTAACACCTACAGAAAAGCAATCCTCAAGGTGGACTTCTGCTTCAGAATTCCCTGGGCTTGCTAAAAGGTCAGATTCCAGGAGGTGTATTCAGATTCCTCTGCAGATACAGCAAGGAATCTGCACGTTGACTATGTTCCCCAAGTGACTGCCTTGCACAGTTAGGCGTCAGGACGGCCGCCGCAGACGCGTCCCCTTCACTGCATACACGGTGGCGCCGGTAACCTCTGGCTTTCCTTCCACAGTCAGAAGGTGCAGTGGCAGAGGGCAGGTAGACTCCAAGTCATGTGAGTGACTTCAACTCTCTGCGATTTGGGTTCCTCACCTTGAACATAAGGATTTTAATCTCCCGCAGAGATGCTGTGGGATGAAAGGAAACCCCTCGCACACAGGAGGCTCCCAAAGACTGCAGTATCAGCTCAGACCCCACAGTGACAATTTCCTTGTAATGCCACGGGCCCACAAGACGCACCTCCAACAGCAGCCGAGAAAAAGAGACTGACTGTTCTAGGTGATATGCTCCTAAGTCTCTAAGATAAAGTGATCCAATGAGATTCTGACACGTTTCACCAGTTCTTCACAAAATTAATCTTATAAGAGTGGGCAGAAGAGAGACTGCCCGCTGGACAGTTTAGGAAAAGTCAAGAGAAGCACTGAAAAAGAAAACGGCTCCAAAACAAAGACACATTTTTAGTTGCTCTGGGCCCAAATCTCAGCATCGATAGGGCTGCGAAGGTGGTGAACGGATTTGCATTGAGTTCACATTTAACATGAGGGTATGCGCTGTCACCTTCAGAACTGTGAGGTTGATTCCTTTCGTGTTAAATTTACATGGTTTCACCGCTTTAATATAGTCATTGCTTGATTATCAGTTTCTTTCCCGTGTGCTTTCTCAACCTTCCAGTGTCACTGATTAGAAATCCTGGTGCCAGAAGTACAGAGCTAAGAGGACGAAGGGCACTGGCTTTGTAACGAGCACAGGCGAGGAAAACGAGATGGAGACCAGGAAGAGCAGGCGGAAGCAACATCTGGTTCCACCAGCTGCTCCGAGACCCAGCCAATTCGCGTGCTCAGGAAGTAACATGCTAATAAACAGTTCTCACACGGCAGAGGAGAGAGAGGAAACAAGATGTTTTCACTGGTTTTAAAAAAAAAAAGGCTTCAGGCCAAAGTACCAAAAAAAAAAAAAAAAAAACAACAAAGAGAATCTTTAATTCCTACTTGGAATACACATTTAGAAATACACTACGAAAAAGTACTATGCTTAAAATTGGTTTTAGTGAAGAAATTGTTGCAGGTCATTTTTCAGAGCCTCCTACAGATTTTGTCTCACTTGACTACGTTGGATTCTTCAACCTGGGGCATGTTCCTTTTCTCCACCTGACGTAACGGTCTAATTTTCTGTCCCCATCTATTCAGATGTCACCTAAGCTGCTCTGCACGGTCAAACACAGCACACGCACACACACTTAAAGCACACATGTAACAAAGCTAGCACCTTGAATTGCATTTTAACTACAGAGAATACAGTTTGCAAATATTTATACTTGTGGTGGGAACTTCCTGATGATTCCGCTGGATTGAGGAAAAACAAAAAATGTTTCAAAATGAAGCTCCATTACCATTCTCACTGAACAGTTTTAAGTGACCTAGCTGACTCTAGAGGGTGACGGACAGTGACGTGTAGGATCATCCTTAGACAGCAGTTTCTGAACCGGGTGCTCTGTGCAGTGCATGGAGCCCTGTGTCCATGAAATAAACTCTTAGCCGCTGACGTGGGAGGGGAAAAGTCTAAGTTGAAATGGTACAAGGGCCATGTAATGCAGGTGGAGGGCATAATTATCTCCCTTAAGATTGTGAGTCAACTCTGTTACACAGAGATGAAGTGGCTTTTAAAAAAGTGAATCGTGAATAAAATTAGAAGGAGAAAATATAGGCCAGATTCTTTTCTTTTTTTGGTCAGTTGTTCTTAGCACATAGAGATACAGAACTGTTCCTTTATTTTTGGGTAAGTTTACATATCTCCCTTCCCTTCATAGGCTAGCACCATTTCCCCTTCTTTAGTTTTAAGACCCCTACTGACTGAAATCAAATCTTCATTCTCAGAACAAAAGGTACGCTATATAGACCTCAGAGTGAGGTCACCTCAGCCAGCTAAAAATTTGTGAATCAGCATCCAACAGCTCCTCTCCGTCTCCTTCTGTGAAAAAAGGAAAGCCTGCATTATTTATCCCTCAATAGCCAGGTCAGCTACAAGGTAACCCGTTGTTAAAAAGGACCAAAATGCAAATGACTGAGCTTTTTAATGCAGAGACAGTGACAAGGTGCTTCTTTGTCCTACGGCCAAAAGATATTATTTATGTCTTAATCTGATTTCAAGCTGATGTCCCACAACTCAGCTCAGTTAAAAACATGGCAAATTAGAATTTACGAGAAACCACATCCTTTAAAACGCGACCTGCAGCCTGCCTGCATTGTGTCCACCTCAGAAAGTAAATCATTAGGAGCTCCTCCCCATCCTCAAACCATCAGAGCCCCCCACCCTTCGGCCACTCCCCCTTCAGCAGCCACGGCTCCTGCCCAGCTGGGGGTCCCCCATCAGCAGGCTGTGGGGCCAACTGACGGACGCTCGGGATCACCCCGACTCTGCCCTCCCTTCCCTGAGGAACGGAGAAAGGCTAGGAAATGAACTCTGCTGGGAGCTCCTGGCACACCTTGAAACAGCGATCGCTTCTCCTAGCCCTTGTCCCTCCTCAAAGCGTCTGGCCACGAGCTAACACTCTGCGGCCTGTTTTCCCCACATTAGACAGGCCTGTGCTTTTTCCCAGAGTAAAACAGTAAAATATCCAGAATGGCACAGAAAATAATCTGGACACAAGGCTAAGAATGGGACAATGGAGGAAAATTTGCCTCGGGTTCCAAATTTTACAGGGATTATTGCACACCTTTCAAAATTTGGCCTCCTCGGTTTTATGAATGATGGAGCGATCACACATTTTTCTTAAAATAAAGTCTGTCACATTAGAGTTAAAAATGTCAAGTCTGGTCAAGGTTCTGTGGAAATTAGTGGAGACATGAAGATCAGGTGCTCCAGCGTCAGGAAGGGACTGGAATGTGGTCTCCATGGTAACAGCCTTGGTGCTTACATCAAACGGCCTTCTACATGCACAATGCCCGTGATATTTCTGACGAGTGCTTGGGTCACGGGATCGCTCTCCGCTTAGGTGGGGGCCTTCTGCATTCAGGACCGATCACTAAGTTTAGTTCAGATGCTGATGGGTGAAATTCTCTTCACCAAACCCTGGGTCTAGCAAAGTACAAAGTCCAGTTTATATAAAAGAAAAGTGCTCAGGAATCCTTTAGAAGAACCTCAGGTATTTTCAACTTACTTTTTACTCAGTTACACAGAAAATTAAAGCATTCTGAGTCACGATCGTTAGTTAACATGCAGGGCTGCGAAATAATCACACAGACACTCACATGCGCACAGGCAACTCTTTGTTATTGAGGTGGATTTTATTTCTGCGTGCATTTTGTGCTATGCCTCACCTGCCTTTCACCTGGTTCTCATCAACGTCATACCCCCTTTGACTCACTCATCAAATTCACCAGCTTATTTGGCTGCTACGTTTCAATGATCACAATGTGAAAAGCATACTAATCACTCCATCATATGCTGTATTTTAGTAGGAGTGGCTTTCATTATACAAAACAGTTCACATGCCTGATGGATGTACAAAGTTTTGTTACGACGGTTCTTATAACATGGGGACTAAGTCTGCTGAATTTTCCCTCAAACCTCAGTTTCAGGCCCCTTCCAACGTGGTCTCAGTCGACACAGACCAGAGCGCCAAGTGCTTTGCTAAAGTTGGGACAAGAAATGGCCTCTGAGTTCCCTGTTTCTTTGATGCTTTTTCTTTTCTGGTCTTTGGAACTAACATGGTCCTAAAAAGGCAAGAAAAGCTCTGGAAGTTTATTCAGCACTTAGTAATAAAACTCATTTTATTTCATTGCAGGGACCGTCTCAGTAGATCTGTTCTCAGTGACTAATATTAATCTGTGTACTTTGCTTCTCACGTCACACACTAGTCCTGGGCCCTTAATCTGTTGTGGAAACTGATATTCAGATTAACCAAGAACAGGGACGATACAGGCCGGAGGGAAACTCGGGGGACTTAGTGGTTCCTGATGGCTCTTGATTCCTTTTTACTTTTGCCCCTTTGGCTACCTTGCTTTTCCTGTAGCCAGAGCACATTCACGGATCCAAGGTTCTGAGACTCGACTTGTCCCCCTGATAGACACACTCACAGTTGCTCAGTCATCCACTCTCATCTTAAGAGGAACCCCCAGAGGGTCCTGATAGGCTGAAAATACAAACACAGGACTCCACTGTACTTGGGTCTGACAGGCTGACTACAATGGGAAAAGTTCTAAAACTGTAACATTTATTTAATAACTACTATTTGATGCTTTTGAACTGTGGTGTTGGAGAAGACTCTTGAGAATCCCTTGGGCTGCAAGGAGATCCAACCAGTCCATCCTAAAGGAAATCAGTCCTGAATATTCATTGGAAGGACTGATGCTGAAACTCCAGTACTTTGGCCACCTGACGCGAAGAGCTGACTCACTGGAAAAGACTCTGATGCTGGGAGGGATTGGGGGCGGGAGGAGAAGGGGACGACAGAGGATGAGATGGCTGGATGGCATCACGGACTCGATGGACGTGAGTCTGAGTGAACTCCGGGAGTTGGTGATGAACAGGGAGGCCTGGCGTGCTGCGATTCATGGGGTCGCAGAGTCGGACACGACTGAGCGACTGAACTGAACTGATTTACTGACTGCCTCCTCTGTGCCAGGTACTGTACTAGGAAATAGGGTTATACATATTTACAAGTCACCCTGCCAAACCTTAGGGAGTTCCTGAATTAGAGGGCAAGCAGGCCAGTGAGTCCTTATTCTCAGCAGAACGGGACGCAGGTGAGCAGCGGTTTTGCACAGGAAGTTGCGGAAGCACAGGGCAGAGGCAGGTGGCTGGGCGCCAGAGGCTTCCTTGAGAAAGCGAGTCTGACCGAGCACACAGTGATAGCAACGGCCAGCTGGCTGCAGAGAAGCGGGGTTCAAGTCGGGGAGGGCCACTCTGGCAGGAAAGGCAACCCAGGCACGAGGCCCAGACGGGGGGCCGTCAGGCCTGGTCAACGCCTGCCAACTAAGGGACTGGCTGGGGAGCTGCCACCAAGACGGGACAAGGCCAGGGGAGGTCATCAGAGATGATTTAAACTCCTGGGTGAGTCAGAACCAGTCAACACCCGGCCCGCCGCGGGGAAACAGAACTAACGCCAGATGTGTCTCCTGATAAATGTGTCTTGAAAGACACCTGGCTGGAGAGTGCCTTCACTTGGATGTGAAAACACCGTTCTCAGTTGAACAGCTTTCTCAGCTACACTTGATTTCAAGGGATCACGGGTGGGAAGCTGGCGATGAGTGGCAGGGAACAAAAAGGAGGAGGTGGGTTCTTGGAGTCTGGGTAAGAAAAGACCAAGAGGTTTTGGATGATGTCTCTTATTCATTAATTCATTAGAGTAAATGGGACTCATAGCAGAGTGAAGCGCTTTTGGAATAAAAGAGAACATAATAAATAAATGCTCACTATAGATCTGATAAACACACTTTCGCTGTCTAGTTTTTTCAAGTGGATAATATTTTAAAATTTAAGGTAAAAGATGCAACAGTTTCTATTTGAAAAGTTCTGGAAACAAAGGGGTGATGGCTGTGCAACACGGTGACTGCACTCAATGCTGCCACGCTGCTCACTTAAGACGGTTACGACAGCACGTGTTACGTTACGCGTGTTTTACAAAAAAATTTAAAATACGTGAAGTTATGCATTATAAATACAGCTGACCAACAATGAATTTGAACTGGATGAGTCCACTACATGTGGATTTTTTTCAATAAATATGTACAACAGTACTTCATGATCGCCGGTCTGTTGAACTCAAGGATGCAGAACCATGTAGAGCAGGACAACAGTAAAGTTATAAAGATTTTTAGCTGCAAGGAGGGTTGGGGCCCCAAATCCCTGCACTATTCAAGGGCTAACTGTATCTGAAAGTTAGGACTTAGAGTAGAAAACCCTTCGTGTAGGGCGGTACAGAAGTGACGACATTACTCAGTGACTCCCGCTTTCACTGAGGCTAGCATTCCATGATGTAAATAGCCACTAATTATTAACCATCTGGACATGGAACAACAGACTGCTTCCAAATAGGAGAAGGAGTACGTCAAGGCTGTATATCGTCACCCTGCTTATTTAACTTATACGTAGAGTACATCATGAGAAACGCTAGGCTGGAAGAAGCACAAGGACGAATCAAGATTGCCTGGAGAAATATCAGTCACCTCAGATATGCAGATGACACCACCCTTATGGCAGAAAGTGAAGAGGAGCTAAAAAACCTCTTGATGAAAGTGACAGAGGAGAGTAGAAAATTGGCTTAAAGCTCAACATTCAGAAAACGAAGATCATGGCATCTGGTCCCATCACTTCATGGGAAATGGATGGGGAAACAGTGGAAACAGTGTCAGACTTTATTTTTTTGGGCTCCAAAATCACTGCAGATGGTGATTGAAGCCATGAAATTAAAAGACGCTTACTCCTTGGAAGAAAAGTTATGAGCAACCTAGACAGCATATTCAAAAGCAGAGACATTACTTTGCCAACAAAGGTCCGTCTAGTCAAGGCTATGGTTTTTCCTGTGGTCACGTATGGATGTGAGAGTTGGACTGTGAAGAAAGCTGAGCGCCGAAGAATTGATGTTTTTGAACTGTGGTGTTGGAGAAGACTCTTTAGGGTCCCTTGGACTGCAAGGAGATCCAACCAGTCCATTCTGAAGGAGATCAGCCCTGGGATTTCTTTGGAAGGAATGATGCTAACGCTGAAACTCCAGTACTTTGGCCACCTCATGCAAAGAGTTGACTCATTGGTAAAGACTTTGATGCTGGGAGGTATTAGGGGCAGGAGAAGAAGGGACGACAGAGGATGAGATGGCTGGATGGCATCACGGACTCGATGGACGCGAGTCTGAGTGAACTCCGGGAGTTGGTGATGGACAGCGAGGCCTGGCGTGCTGCGATTCATGGGGTCGCAAAGAGTCGGACACGAGTGAGCGACTGAACTGACTGATTAACCAACAACTCTGTCAGGGCCCGTACACAACACACAACAAATGCCCTTTGATATTGGTGTTGTTCCCAGATACAGACAAGGATAAGAAACATCATGTAACGCACAAATTGAAAGACCATTACAAAGAAGTTATTGCTGCTACCTTGCATGTCAAATGGGATTTTTAAATTTTTTTCTTACATTGTAAAATGTAGTCTAGAAGATGTCAGTGGGATAATTTCTTGTAAATAACAGAGCAAATGTTTCTTAGAAATGAATGACTTTCCATTTTATTTTAAGGAAACTGTCTAACTATAAGCTAATTATTTTGTTCATCAAGTAGAAGAGAGAAGTAAATAACAAATTTACATCATGGATAAATTTCTTTTAACAACTTAACTAATTTCAGGACTCATAGAGGATTCCTCAGATAGGCGAGAATTTAGCAAAAGCATAAAATTTTATAGAGAAAACAGTTATTTGAAACAACGCATCCCAAGCATTAATCTAATTTTAAAAAGCTATCTGAATAATTTCATGGCACAAAACTCACCCTCCTTTAGGGAAGTTTTTATCTGTAACAGAAAATTATGTATTCATGATGAGGAGGAAAGGAAAAACTTAAAATATTTGGAAGTAGTCATACAGTAGAAAAGAATCAAGTTTTTTCTTCTTATTACTTGTAGGATTCTCAAGTCCTGATCTTTTATTAAGCTGCAAACACTGTGTAGCTCCCAGGACTTGACTGGAATACCTGGAGGGCCTGCGAGAGAGGTGGGGCTCTGCCAGTCCTGTGGACCGAGAGCCCATGAGGCTCACGGCGCCTGATCCCCACCGCAGACACGGCCCCCTGCTTCCCAAATGGGGAACAAGAAACTTGACGAGCAATGCGCAGACATGAGCTGTGAGTCCCGCATGGGAGGCGCACAAAAAGCTAAAACCAAACTCAAGGGAGGAGTCGATTTTGCCACTAATGGCAATAAGCTGAGAGCAAAGGCTCTAAAGTCAGAAAAACTGGATTTCAATCCTGGCTTTTCTAGTTGGGTTACTTAATAGCTATGTTACTGAGTCTTTCTAAGCTTCAGTTTTCTTATC
The DNA here is from genome assembly GCF_014754425.2 of Oryx dammah. Lineage (NCBI taxonomy): Eukaryota > Metazoa > Chordata > Mammalia > Artiodactyla > Bovidae > Oryx > Oryx dammah. Next base: position 3,592,811 of record NW_024070189.1, on the reverse strand, counting down.
TGGAAAATGAGACCAAGTATGTAAAATGTCTAAAAGTACCAACTGCACACAGTAGGTACCTTTACTGTCTTAATACCTCTATTTATTATATAAAAACTGAGCAGAAAACACATTTGACTTTGAGAGCACGGAAAATCACGTTACTATTCTCTGACACTGTTCTGTTATCCCTAGCATACACAAATTTTGGAGATGCCAATCAACAATTTTACTACTTGAAGACTCACTCTAGGGTTTATATAATAGAAAGTAAAGTGTGGAAACTAGATTCTTCTCTAGTTAAGGAGGTTAATCAGATAATTCAGAACATCTGAAATCCCAGATAAACGCTTAAGTTTGTCTTCCTTAGCCAATACAAAGGAGACCTAGCACACTTATCACCTAGGCAAGTGTCCAGGTAAACAGCGTTTGAGGAATAGGAATATAATCTAATGCATTTTATGTCAGTGAGAGCTTTTTAAGATTTACCACGGACCCAGTCAAATATAGGCAGGTGAATTCATGCCATAGCTGCCAAATTTTTATTTCACTTGACGTAGGACGGACCTGGCATTAAGCAAAGCTTCCCATTTTCTTTATCCAAATGGATAGTTTTGCCCAAAGAATTCACTTTGTCATAGAAGATTTCATGTGGTGAGCTGGCAAAATTTTTGCTGCCTTACATGATCAAACAATAACAATAAAAATCACAGGGGGCGCAGTGTATGGGCAAAGCACAACTGGAACCATGAATAATCCTCTTGGATAAAAAATCGTTACTTGGAGAATAAACACCATGAAATTACTGATTACCCATTTCTTTCAAAAAGAAGTTACCCAAAACGTAGAGTACTTAAATATAATACAAACATCAAATGTAACAGAAACATCCTTACTGGAGCCTAACTGCATAAGACGACCAACCTGAGCCAAGAAGCGCACCCAATTCTCAAGCTTTAAATGTGAAGCATCTTACTAAAAGTGATAGTTCCCATTAGATGTTGTCCCATTAGCATTTGCATGCAGTTAAGACTTTATATCCAATGGATAGCTTTACCTTCAAGGCTATTTATGGGAAGTTAATAACTGAGACACCCAAGATCTCAATTTGCATAAAAAGGAGGCAAGGCTACATTCACTCAGGTATACAAATGGCAACCATATAGACAAAAGCTCTAAGAACTCATAATCTCTTCTTTTGGATTTCGTCAGGGATGGCTGGCTAATTGGAGGAACTCATGAAAGTTCCTTACAATCCAATTAGCACTTCAGTGCAATTAAGTGGTTGAGGCTTCCCTATTCTGCAGAGACTGGCTTTGATCTTGCAGTGAAAAGTGTCCTTCCTTAAAGCTGCGGTTTTGATTTTTTTCCCAGTAATTAGTGCTAATTGTAAACCCAAGCCTGACCTGCTATAAACAGAGTGTTTTACTGCATTTGACACCGGGACCTTAAATCAGTGTTCCCTTTTGTCTATATTGTACTTGCTTATTAGAAGTCTGCCTATTTTGCTCATTATTTGATGCACAATGGCTAAGTACATACTAAAGTCAGCTGAAACAAATGCCTTGATCTTAAGAGCTTGTGTGGGTATTTTCACTGATGTCTTTTAAGCCCAGCTACCATAGAAGGAGTTGCTTGAATTTCACTGAAGGAATATACTGTAGTTTTTCCATACAAAGAATGACTATTCAGAAGCAATTTCTAAAGAGGTTTAGTGACCCTTGTATGTTTGGAAAATAAAAACAAAAGATGAAAATGGTCTTTTCATAGGAGCAGACATAAAGAACTGCATAAATCAACTGCAGTAGTCTGTTGAAAAATACCTATTATAACAATGTCTGTTAAATCAACTCATTGTTTAGATTCATAAAAACGAATTAAAACATAAGCCTGTTAGTGGACAGACCAAAAAGATATCTCTGTATGGAAATAAGATGCTGCAAAATATAAAATCCCATTCCTTCTCTAAGATATAGATACGATCTTTTGAAATTAGCACACATTTTCTGTGCAAACGCGAAGCAACTGGATATTAAGCTAGGATACCTTTCCCTCAAATATGTTTTTAAACATACCCTATTTCACCACTTAGTACACAGTTTCCTCATAGGAAAAAAGAAAGACAATGGAAGCCAGCCCAGTTCATGTTATACCATTAGATATTCTGAATCAAGACCAAGTTACTGATCTTTAAGTATACACAGCCCAGTGTGTGATGTTATTTAGTTGCTAAGTCATGTCTGACTCTTTGTGACCCCACCAGGCTCCTCTGACCGTGGGCTTTTCCAGGGAAGAATACTGGGGTACATTGTACAAACATATAATTACTAGGAGGAAAATATCTATCTAAATACAAACATACAATACACAAAAAATATGATGTAGCCAATTAGCACTACTTACAAAATAAATTTTGGTTAAAAAAATTTTTTTCCCTTATGTAATGAAGTTAAGAATCTAGAAACAAGTATAGAAACAATCTAGAAACAAGAACTTTTCTCTAAAGGACAATATGACTGAATGTGACTAAAGCAAACAAAGGGCAAGATGGGCTCTCAGAAATCTTCCCTTATTTTACGTCTTTTAATCATTTAAAAACCCCAAAATATTGCATGCATACAGTTTCAGTTTAGTTCAGTTCAGTCACTTAGTCGTGTCTGACTCTCTGTGACTCCATAGACTGCCGCACACAAGGTCTCCCTGTCCATCACCAACTCCCAGAGTTCACCCAAACTCATGTCCATTGAGTCAGTGATGCCATCCAACCACCTCATCCTGTCATCCCCTTTTCCTCTCACCTTCAATCTTTCCCAGCATCAGGGTCTTTTCCAGTGAGTCAGTTCTTTGCATCAGGTGGCCAAATATTAGAGTTTAAGCTTCAGCATCAGTCCTTCCAATGAGTATTCAGAACTGATCTCCTTTAGGATGGATTGGTTGGATCTCCTTGCAGTCCAAGGGACTCTCAAGAGTCTTCTCCAACACCACAGTTCAAAAGCATCAATTCTTCGGCACTCAGCTTTCTTCACAGTTCAACTCTCACATCCATACATGACCACTGGAAAAACCATAGCTTGACTAGATGAACCTTTGTTGGCAAAGTAATGTCTCTGCTTTTTAATATGCTGTCTAGGTTGGTCATAGCTTTTCTTTCAAGGAGTAAGCGTCTTTTAATTTCATGGCTGCAGTGATTTTAGAGCCTCAAAAACTAAAGTCTCTCACTGTTTCCATTGTTTCCCCATCTATTTCCTATGAACTGATGGGACTGGATGCCATGATCTGAGTTTTCTGAATGTTGAGTTTTAAGCCAACTTTTTCACTCTCCTCTTTCACTTTCATCAAGAGGCTCTAGTTCTTTGCTTTCTGCCATAACAGTGGTGCCATCTGCATATCTGAGGTTATTGATATTTCTCCTGGCAATCTTGATTCCACCTTGTCCTTCATCCTGCCCAGCATTTTGCATGATGTACTCTGCATAGAAGTTAAATAAGCAGGGTGACCGTATACAGCCTTGACGTACTCCTTTCCTGATTTGGAACCAGTCTGTTGTTCCATATCCAGTTCTAACTGTTGCTTCTTGACCTGCATACAGATTTCTCAGGAGGCAGGTCAGGTGGTTTGGTATTCCCATCTCTTGAAGAATTTTCCACAGTTTGTTGTGATCCACACAGTCAAAGGCTTTGAAGTAGTCAACAAAGCAGAAGTAGATGTTTTTCTAGAACTCTCTTGCTTTTTTGATGATCCAACGGATGTTGACAACTTTACCTCTGGTTCCTCTGGCTTTTCTAAATCCAGCATGAACATCTGGAAGTTTACACTTCATGTACTGTTGAAGCCTGGCTTGGAGAATTTTGAGCATTACTCTGCTAGTGTGTGAAATGAGTGCAGTTATGTGGTAGTTTGAGCATTCTTTGGCATTGCCTTTCTTCGGGATTGGAATGAAAACTGACCTTTTCCAGTCCTGTGGCCACTGCTGAGTTTTCCAAATTTGGTGGCATATTGAGTGCAGCACTTTCACAGCATCATCTTTCAGGATTTGAAACAGCTCAGCTGAAATTCCATCACCTCCACTAGCTTGTTGTTCATAGTAATGCTTCCTGAGGCCCACCTGACTTCACATTCCAGGATGTCTGGCTCTAGGTAAGTGATCACACCATCGTGATTATCTGGGTCATTAAGATCTTTTTTTGTACAGTTCTTCTGTATATTCTTGCCACGTCTTCTTAAACTCTTCTGCTTCTGTTAGGTCCATAACATGTCTGTCCTTTATTGAGCCCATCTTTGCATGAAATGTTCCCTTGGTATCTCTAACTGTTTTGAAGAGATCTCTAGTCTTTTCCATTCTGTTGTTTTCCTCTGTGTCTTTGCACTGATCACTGAGGAAGGCTTTCTTATCTATTCTTGCTATTCTTTGGAACTCTGCATTCAAATGGGTATATCCTTTTTTTGCCTTTCTTTTCTCAGTTATTTGTAAGGCCTCTTCAGACAACCATTTTGTCTTTCTGCATTTCTTTTTCTTGGAAATGGTCTTGATCAATGACTCCTGTACAATGTCATGAACCTCTGTCCACAGTTCTTCAGGCACTGTCTATCAGATCTAATCCCTTGAATCTATTTCTCACTCCTACTGTATAACTGTAAGGGATTTGATTTAGATCATACCTGAATGGTCTAGTGGTTTTCCCTACTTTCTTCAATTTAAGTCTGAATTTTGCAATAAGGAGTTCATGATCTCAGCCACAGGCAGCTCCCGGTCTTGTTTTTGCTGACTGTACAGAGCTTCTCCATCTTCAGTTGCAAAGAATATAATCAATTTGATTTTGGTGTTGACCATCTGGTGATGTCCATGTGTAGAGTCATCTCTTGTGTTGTTGGAAGAGGGTGTTTGCTATGATCAGTGCGTTCTCTTGGCACAGTTTAGAAGCCAAATAATAATGAAAGGCCAATCAAAAACTTAAGAGTAATTTCCCATTTCTTTACCTCCTCCTCCCCAGAGGAAATGACTTTCAACTGTTTCAGTCATTGCTGTGGCTCTTCTTTGGCTCATATGTTAAAGTCAGCTATGACCTCGGTGAGATGGCTTACAGGAACCAGCCCTGACCATCTGCCTTTTGGAGTCCTCAGGAGAAGAGGCTAAAGGCTCAGGTTCAATACCACTAGACCACCTGTGTTTTTGGTGTGGTCCCCCACCCTCTTCAGTCCTTGCAGCCTCCAAGTCCTATGCTCTCTGATTCCATCTTCCCCAGAGCATCATCTCCTGCCTGGATGGAAGTGGAGAGGTCATCTGACCAAGGACAGTGGAGGTAACCAGGAGTTCTAGTTGCGACTTGTACACATTTTTGAACAATCCTTGTTCTCATTATGCTCACTATTACTAGTGCTGCTGCTGCTAAGTCGCTTCAGTCGTGTCCGCCTCTGTGTGACCCCATAGACAGCAGCCTACCAGGCTCCCCCATCCCTGGGATTGTCCAGGCAAGAACACTGGAGTGGGTTGCCATTTCCTTCTCCAATGCATGAAAGTGAAAAGTGAAGGTGAAGTCGCTCAGTCATGTCCGACTTCGCGACCCCATGGACTGCAGCCCACCAGGCTCCTCCATCCCTGGGATTTTCCAGACAAGAGGACTGGAGTGGGGCGCCGTTGCCTTCTCCGCACTATTACTACAATGCCCTCCAATTAAACTGGTTAGCTGTTCTTTGGTACTCTCAACCTGCAGGCATTTTTGTTTGACCTCCCTTCTCTCTACTAAATCACTTATCATTCCTTTATAAATATTTATTGTGGTAAAAAAAATTAAGATTGTGCCATTTTAACTATTTTAAAGGCAGTTTTCAGTGGCAACAAATACTCACAGTATTGAACAAGCATCAACACTGTTCCCCACTTTTTCATTAGCCATTCATCATTCCCCCATCTGCCTTCCAACTTCAAAGGCTATATTCCTGGGCGATGGTGGATGGCTCTCTACTGTAATCATAGCCAAACTTAATGTTTGCGCTTCTTTTTTTCCTAATTGTGGGTGTGATTTTTAAGAAAAAGGTGCAAAAATGTTTTTATTCTGTCATTGTAAACCCTAAACTTTCATCTCCTTATTTTGAAGATGGGACAACTCTTGCCTGGAAACAAAAAGCAATTTTGCTCTGGGTGCCGGTGCGAGTTGCCTAATTCCCCAACATGGCACTTTCCATCGACTGGACTACTCGTTTCATCACTGGGGTCATTATGAGTTCCGATCATTTTGTGCAGGAACACACACAGAACACTGGGTGTAACAAAGAGGTTGAGAATGGTGTTTACACAGAAATTACTAGGACAGCAACTGCTGAACAGCTGATGCTTAGGGAAGCAGATCTTCCCAAATTCCTGTGGTGACATCAACTAGGAAACTGAGTAACAGAATGAGATCTCTGGGGCATCCTGAATGCATACTCATGGAGGGGCTTGCTGAGCAATGCAGACAGCTAGACGTATCTCCTCCTAGAGCTGGGAGACTTTATTTTAGGGCCTGTTTAATACAAAATTTTTAATATTTTGCTGGGCATGCATCCCAAACTAGATGTAGATTATACCTTAAATATCTAGTGATGTAATAGCAAAAATGAAAGAATAACGTTTTCTGTACTTGGATGTGGCTTTTTAGTCATAAATTCTCACCCTCTGTATTCCATGTACCTCTGTGGCCACCATTTTAGTGCGCGACACGTTATTTTATGAAGCAGATATCATCTGCTTCAGTGAGCAACTGGAATAAAAGGGCCTTAACAGGAGAGTGTAACTGAAATGGCAGGGTACGATTTGAACCTTTGGTTGATTTGAACGTCACTAGAGGGAAGGAGGAGGAAAAGAGGAGGAATAATAAGGCAAACAGGATCAAAGAAACGAGCACCTCTGTTCTCAGGGGGCTTCTCCTTGTCATCCCTACTCTAGAGATGAAAGAGCCACAGCTCAGAAAGGTCAAGTAATGTCGCCAGGGTCACACAGCTGTAAGTGACAGAGCCACAGTCTGAATCCAAAGCCAGCACTCTCAACAACTTGGCTATGTGGCCGGTGAAAGTGCCCCAGTAACGCAAAACCACAGTTTGGTTGTGTGAACAAAGCAGTCTAGAGTGGGCTCCAGATACTGCAGTGCACTGGTCAGGGCAGGGGCCAGGGCGATTTCTGCTCATTCGAGAGGCAATTTAATCCCTTCTTTTAGAGAAGACACATCTGCTACTCTTGATAAACTATTCATCAACATGGAAAACACTGGGTGAGACACAGCAGATTATGTCCACGAAAATGCAGCTGAAAAGTTTGTTCTTACTTTCACACAAGCGTGATGTGTAGTTATAAGAGCCTACTCGTCTACAACAAGATTCTTTTAATGGAAACTTATTTTCCACATTAACAATTTATTCAAGAACCTAGAAAGAAATAAAAGGGCCCCCGAGCAAGGCTTGAGAAGGAAAGCCAGAGTAAATGTACCCTGTGCCGTCTTTACTAGAAAGCCTTTTGCCCGTCCCTTGTCTAATGATTCTTATTTTAGGTACAAATCTAACAAGCTATTTTTTTTTTTTCATGTAGGTCAAGCCACATCAAAAGCAGTAAACAGAAAAGGATGAGACGTTGCTAAAGAAGGAAGGACAGAAACACCGGAACACCAGGGAATGGCAATAATGAACTGCTAATAAATTACTAGAGAAAGACAGCAGTTGACGTCAAGAGGTTGTCCAACCACAGCCTGAAAGCCAGACTCAACCACTGCTGACACGATGACAAAGTCTTACTGGAAATCAGTTACGGTCATTTCGCTAACGATTCGCCAAGACTGCCTTTGTAAAGCAGGGGCAGCTGAGGGGCAACAGAGAGTACCCGGCCTACAAAACTTAAAATGTTTCCTACCTGGCCCTTTACAAAAATAGTTTGTCCACCCTGTGGTGGAGGTCATTAAGAGCAGGAATAAATAGCTTTCCATATTTCACTAGGCACAGTGAAATGCCCATGGGCACAGTAAACCTGAGTCATCCAGAAATGGTCAGCTTATCTGTAGTGTATTTCAGTATACACTGTTTAATAAAGCATTGAAAGATATGATGCATTGTAGACCACTTTCTAAGTGGCACCCCACTCCAGTACTCTTGCCTAGAAAATCCCATGGACGGAGGAGCCTGGTAGGCTACAGACCATGAGGTCGCAGAGTTGGACACAACTGAGCGACTTCACTTTCACTTCTCCCCCCAAAATGATTATTTTTTAACCAACACGGATCAAACATTTCAGGTAACCAGAAATCTGATTATAAACAATGCCCAAATAGATGACATTTCTAAAAGAAAATCTAATATTAAAAAAAAAAAAAAACTATTTAGAAGCTGAAATCTTAGAATTATTTGCTGGCACAAGCAGGTGAGCAAAACGAAATCATTTCAGATGTACTTTTGCTCAAGTATTTTTTTCCCTTAAGATCAAAATTTATGTTCTAATTTCCTTCAGGTGATCCACAGTTTCTGGACTCCAGAAGCCTTGTGTTCCCTAAACTGAGCACACTGGAAACATTGGTATCAGACAAGTGAATTGGCATTTTTTGAAGAACTACTGCTGTAATTTACGCCTTGATCTGCCCCCAAAGCATGCTAGAGAACCTAATTTCCATAAAACTTTCTAACCCAATTTGAACAGTATAATGTGGACAGTGGGGAATAAATGGGTTTGATCAATTATGAATTTATATGATATGTTAGTAAGCTATTCAGGCTAAGTCTTACAATTCAGTATTTTGAACACTAATGCCAAGCTACATAATTTTAAAATGGTGCATTTCAGAAAAAACTCACCAGGGCATATTTGCATATTTGGAAATCTAATTAACCCAAGCATATCTTAAAGCTTTCAAGAAAGAACATACAATAACATTTTTGTCAGCTGAATGTTTGCTTGAGGCTATGTAAGGATTTTATCATCTACTGTAAGGTAACCCTTCAGCTCCCGATTTTCACATGGGAATTACCTGTGGCCAGACAGAAGCTTTCCCCTTCTCTGGACCTGTGACTCTGGGGCTCAGCGTGAACAAGAGAACACTGGCCACTTCAAGAACACCCTCAAGTGTCTCTGATGACTCTGGTACACAATTCAAATCCAAAACTGTTTCCTCCCTGACCTCAGAGAGTGTAACACTGAGTTACACTGTTGCAGAAACTCTTGAATTAGGTCGGAGGGAAAAAAAAAACAAGCAAACTACATTGCAGAAATAGCAAAATAAAGCATCCTTTCTATGTCTTTTGTGGGGGAAAAATATTTCAAAAGGAGAGAGAATCCCAACAAGGGGTGCTGCTGAGCTGCCTCCCCAGCCGCTGCCTCCTCTGTCCTTACCGAATCTCCTCCAGTGAGGCTCTCCTCTTCCTCCAGGCCAGAAGCTGTGCCCACCGACAAAGGCGAGAGAGCAAAAAAGGAGCTCAGTTCTTTGGACCTACGGTCGCCCTGCTAAAGTGAGCACATTGCTGTAGGCGCCACTCTCTCCGCAAGTCTGGTGCGGAGGTCGATCCATGGCCAAAGCCCTACTCCCTGAGATTTTCCTTTGCCTTTCTGGCCATTTACCTTGTCAGAGTGAAAAAAAGACCTGCTGTCCTTGCGACGGCATCTCCCTAAGAATTGCCGCAAATGCAGAAGCTCAGACTGAGAAACGCTGCTTGCTCTCTCGTGGCCCTTTCCTGTTTCTCCAAGTTCCCTGCAGATGCTCCCGTTAAAGAAGCTGAGAGAAAAGGTAGTTCTGGAAAAACCGGAAGTCCCTTCTCTCCTCATTAAGTCGGGGGCTGCATTTATGAGGAATCTTGATATGTCCAACAGAATCTCTGCACACTATGTTAGAGATTTCGGGAGATGATGCAAAAAAAAAGAAATTATGAACTTAATTTGCAACAATATACAGTCAGTTCTGCAATAAGGTTTCAAAATTGCAAATCTGTTCCAACAGAATTGATATATGAGGGAACAACTGGAACATAATGAAAGTTTCACGTTTGCTTATGCCAAGTTCTCAGTGAGAGAGACTAGGTGGGCGCGGAGAAGTGTACGCAGCTGAACTGGACTGTGGAGAAATCTGTAAAACACTCGCAAGCAGCCTCGCACACGTCTCATCTCACGTCCTGCGTTATGACCCTCCTCGTCTCCCATCGAAAGCTTCCCTCCGATGTCAGGCGGCCGCCCTCCACCACTTCGCCCTCTGCCCCTTTCGAGGCACAGCACCACGTTTTTGGCGGAACCTGCGTAGTGCCGTGGACTCCTTAAATATTCAAGGTGTGTAAACCATGCTACCATTTTCAGGAAGTCCCTCTCCTTGAAAAATCGTGTGTCCCCTTGATGAAGGTTTTGAGTGTTTGCCCCAACCTCATTTTCCTTTAAAGCTGCAATTTTCTGTGCAGCATGATGAATTTAGAAACATGTAGTCACCTCTTAACAGAAAACTGACTGTAAATCAGATTTCATTGTCTTACTAAGTATCAAAGAAAGGGCAGAGGACAGAATCGATAACATTTCAGTTGACGAAAAGAAACAAATGCTTTTATGTATCTTGCTACATACAGGCAAATCAGTTTTCGCTGTGGCCTACAACAGTTGGTATTTTAGAGCACAATGGACTCCCTTCTCACCACAGCCCAGTTCAGCTCAGATGGCATCTCCTCCAGCAAACTCGAGACGCTACCCCGCTCCGCAGCAGATGCATCCACCATGTCTCGTGTGTTCCCGAGCCACCCGCTCATACCTTTGGCACAGGCCCCATCACACCACACTGCAACTCTGTTTACTTACGATTCTCATCCACTGGCCTCTGGGCTCCTGAGAGCCATCTCTGCGCGTGTATTTGGATTCTAAGCGTGTCATGCAGTGTCTAGCACAGTGGAGATGCCCATCAAATGTTTGTGAAGGCAAGAAGAAAGGAGTGTTCAGTTATTTGTATCATTCATAGCCTTGAGCAGTGCTTTACACAGAGCAGGCACTCAACAGACATTGTTAAATGAAAGGAAAGGAGACAGAAAAAAGAACTGCACTTATTCAGAGACAGGAAAAACAGTGAGCAAAGTCATCTCGTGAAATCATCAAATAAAGCCTTCCTAGTAAATAGGTAAACTTATCTTTATAGAAGAACAGGGAAGGAAGAGGACTACGATACTTTATGTTCACGACAGAACTGCTGAATTCCTCGAAACGGTTGTCTGGCTCAGTTCTACCATCAAGCAGGTCAACTCTTAAGCCTTCCAACCACGTGGGTGTTCATTCCATTGGGAACACCTTCAAAGATTATATTCTACTGCTTGGTAACCTTCGACAATGTTTATTGATATTTGATAATCAAGAAACCCCTTCTAATGTAAAAGCAAGCCCCCCCTTGCTACTCTAAACTCGCTTCTTTTGCTCATTCCTCGGTAGGGATACAGCACTGGCTTGCATCCTTATGATAAACCTCTACATACTTTAAGACAGTTATTAAGTCATCTCTGAGCTTTCTATTTTCCTGGCTAAGCAACCAAACTCCTTTAATCTTTCCCCACGTGGCTTATTTTACATTCCATTAAGCATTCCTGTTGTTTTGCTATAGACCTTTTCCAATTTTTACACTTCCTACTAAAAGGTAGAAATTCAAAGTCAGCCAAAGAGTTTAATAAAAGCTTATACAACACCAAACATAACAAAGGATTACTTTTTAACTCCCTGAATCTGAGTATCACAGGAGCTGTGTAGCATGCTTTGCTAAAAGACAACAAGTTCTTACCACCTCTCCATGCCTGCTGATCCTCCTGTACACCCTGAAACCTGGGGTGTGAGAGAGGCCTGGCACCCCACTCTCTCTCTGTGGAGAGTTGTTCAGAGGTGCCCCGGGCACACGCTACACCCTCTTTCTGCCCTGGCTTGCAGAACTAGACTTTGGGGCGTGGAGCTGCTTCCAGATGGATCTCATCTTAACTTTCTGTAGTTCTGGCCACGAAAGAGCTACACACGCCCCTGGTGGAGCAGGGCTGGCCCGCACAGTCTTGTTTCAGGGTGGGCACCGCTCTGCTGACTCACCAGGAGCTCGCGGTCCTTTTCTTATTCTCTCTGTGCTTGGACAACCTTCCTTCCTCTGCTGACAGTATAGTTTACTTTTCTTTCTTAGGAAACAACCTTGAATTTGTTCCATATTTTTGAAATGTGATTTATATAATTTATTAAGGTCATTTCAAATTCTAGTTCTAGCTTTCCAAGCACTGCAACCCCTGTTAGCTTAGTGTAATCTCCAAACTTAGTTGGAATGCCTGTTAGTCTGTCGCCCAGGAAATCATGAGAATGCAGAACGGAATCTATCACGGGCACCAGGACGGACTCTTCGACATCTTCAATTAACAGGCCCTCACAGCTTATAGTAAGGACTTCACAGGGTAATCTCCTCACCAAAAGGCACATTTACCTGACCGTGATGACCTTGGGATCTACTTAGACAATAGCTTATTTATTGATAAAAGGTAGTCATTTACGGGGTGGAATCAAAGGTGATAGTGAACAGATAGTGGCTCTGTCCCCTGTTTTCCTCTGGCCTGTAGGGGTTAACATTCATCACAGAAGGAAAGTGTACCACTTTGGGTAGACGTGCAGCTTGCAAAACAGAGCAATAAAATTATAAGCAAGGTTTTACCGTAATGTTCTTTATTATCCTGGCTACTGTCACTGTGCAATCTAAAAATAAATCAGTACCAAATTAATTACTATCGAAAATGTAAAATGTAAAAAGATTTTTAAGTCAGTACAAGAAACTAAAGGTAGAAATTTAGGTAATTGCGACAGTAGTATTATCACAAGATCAAGTTGCTGAATGTTTCAACTGTAACTAGAGAGAAGCAAAATCTAGTAAAAAATAACTAAAATTAAATGCATTCAGCTAACATGATTGTTAGCGTCTAAACTTCAAACTAGATACCCTATTATACAGTTAAAGAGTAACAAAATTATGTCAGTAATTGTAAAGACTTTCTTCATTGGTAATTTTTAACTGGATAAGTAAATTTAATATTCCACTCAAAAATATTTGATCGTAGAGCGATTTCCATCAGACATCATTTCTGTCACTTATTGCTACAACTGTCAAAAGACTGAAGACAATAAGCAAAATGTCCTTAAAGAGCAGTGTGCGGTCAGTTAATCAAAAACATTTATTGACTGAAAATTTGACTATTATATAGAATCCCTTTCTTGATTATTTTTTAATTTCTTGTAGGTTCAGGTTCAGTTACTTTAGATGACTAGGCTGTTTTGTGCAGCTGTTTGTTAGATGTTTACAAAACTTATGCATAAAAATAGGTCAAGGGAGAATTACAGAAAATTATCTCACCAGACTCAGATTTATGGAATCTGTTAACAGAAAAAGGAAACTATATCAAATAAGGAAAAAAAAAAAGTCTGAACTGTGATGTTCAGCAAAGAGTTAGTGAGCTGACCTTGGAAGAGTATTGTGCAAACATACAATTCTTCCCCATTGAGTTTTCTGCTGGCATATACACTCTGTCTGCATATAATGTTAATGTATCATTTATTTATATCAAAAGCCTGCCCTAGACAATCGTCCTAAAAATGGAGTAAGATAACTGTCTTTGTTCTGGGAGTAAAAGAACTTGAGAAAGTTCCCATTCTTAAAATATGCCATTTTATAAAATCAATTCTCAGATATTCAGGGTCTAGTCACTGAGCTATGGATTGCCTATAGATGTGCTCAAATACTTCTCTTCCTTTTTTTCAGGTATTGGCTTTGACTGCTCATTAGCACATCCAGGACAAGCAGACGGGGTGACATAAATCTATCAATTTAGAAGCCTTGCCAAAAACTTACGGAAATTCACTTCCCTACAGTAATCTTATTTTTCATTACAGTTCTTGAAATATGCTTAATTAACAGGATTAAGTCTGAAAGTGAGAGTCACTCAGTCCTGTCCAACTCTTTGCCACCCCATGGACTATATCGTCCATGGAATTCTCCAGGCCAGAATACTGGAGTGGGTAGCCTTTCCCTTCTCTGGGAGATCTTCCCAACCCAGGGATCAAACCCAGGTCTCCCGCATTGCAGGTCGATTCTTTACCAGCTGAGCCATAAGGGAAGCCCAAGAATACTGGACTGGGTAGCCTCTCCCTTCTCCAGCGGATCTTCTGGACCCAGGAATTGAACCGGGGACTCGTGCATTGCAGGTGGATTCTTTACCAACTGAGCAGCCAGGGAGGGATTAAGTCTAAGGTCAGGTAAACAGACACATAAAGAAACCATATCCAACTTGCGTGCTCAGTGCTCAATCATGCTGACTCTTTGAGACCCCATGGACTGCAGCCTTCCAGGCTCCTCTGTTCATGGGATTTCCCCAGCAAGAATACAGGAGTGGGTCGCCATCTCCTTCTCCAGGAGATCTTCATGGCCTGCGCCTCTTGCATTTCCTGTGTTGGCAGGTGAATTCTGTATCACTGAGCCACTTGTGAATGTCATACTATACAATTTCAATTCTAATATATTATCAACTTACAATGTACTCTTACTAAATACTGTCTGATCTTTGCATTTTTTATATAGTATATAAATGAACCTTTTTAAAATTAATACATTAAAAAAATTTTGGAACAATCTATTCCATTAAAAGGGCTTCCCAGGTGGCTCACTGGGTCAAGAATCTGCCTGCAATGCAGGGGACTCAGGAGATGTGGGGAGATCCGCTGGGGGAGGGCATGGCAGCCCACGCCAGTGTTCTTGCCTGGAGAGTCTCATGGACAGAGGAGCTTGGGGGGCTGCAGTCCACAGAGAGGCAGACATGACTGAGGACTGAGCACTCACAATTCCGCTAAAGAGAAACTGAAAGAAGGTGTTACTGCCAGAGATGTGTGTGCTTTTTACTACAGTCTCTTTCATTTTAATGGCAACAAGACTAGTGGAATTTGACTTACGAATTGAAATGGGTTGGATGAACTTACTATTTTCTTAGGTAATACACAAAGCGAAAGAAAAGCAGAAGCGGAAGTTACTAAGTCGTGTATAATAATGGGCACGTTATAAAGTGGTTGTATAATATCACAACAAATATAAGTATTAGTTTACTCCAACCCTTTGCTTTATAATACATTTAACAAATGTGAAACAGGCAATTCAACAGAGGTTAGAGTGGTTTGTATGTCTGAATGCTGCTGATGGTGATCTTTTTGCCCTAATTTCTATATCTTTCAAATATTTGACAGTGAATAGACTATGTTTACAGGCAAATAAAAAGGTATTAATATAAGAAAAGTTTAAAAGCTAAATACAACTGTGAGAAAGCTGGAAGATTTCTGCTAGCATTCTCCAAGGGATCATAAATCTTCAGATGTTATATATGATACAATTTGACTTCTCTCAGGGCTGACATATGGCCACTTGAAAGAATCATGACTTTATTTTAAAAGTCTATCTTTACTGGTTACAAGTATAAAGAACATTTTTAAGTGCTGAGGAAGAAGAAGAATCTAAGATTCTCCATCTACAATTTTTCTTCTCATCGTTGAATTTCCCTTAAACCCATAATGAAGCTGATTTATATTAAAATGTTTGAAATACAGAGGGAAAAAGATATCGGAATTGGGCATGCTTATTTGAAGGTAAAACACAGCATTCAGCCAACAGAGTCAATGGGTAAACAGCTAATTTTAGGCAGTACTAGATGGTTAACAAAAATGAAGGAAAAAAGGCCTACCCTGTCCTTCTCGGTGGCAAACGTACACACTCAAAGACGAGGTGGGGCTGACGCTGGTGGCAGGCATCTGGGGGCAGGAGTGGTCTGCCCGGGACTCCCTGTACTGGGAGCTTGGGCGTTCAGCATGACTCCTGAAGACTTCCCAGGAGGCCTTGGGGTCAAGAGTCCGCCTGCCGATGCAGGAGCTACAAGAGACAGGGGTGGGGCCCCGGGTCCAGGAGATCCCCTGGAGGAGGAAGTGGCAAGCCCCTCCAGGACTCTCGCCTGGAGAATCCCACGGACAGGGGACAGTCTATGGGGTCTCAAAGATTCAGGCACTACTGAGCACGCACGCACAACACACGATTCCAGACGACAGGGAAGAGCCAGCCGCGGAAGACGAGGTGCGAGCAGAAGAACAGACACTTCACTTCGGGATGCTTTAATGGCATTTTCCCTCTTATTCTTTGAGACACTGCATGTTATGGCAAGCAACTGGGGTGGAAAAAAGAATAAGACAGTAAAAGAGATCATGGAACAGACTTCAATATGAATAGACTATTTAAACTGAGGTCTGAAGCTATAATATCTAGAAGTAAAACACAACTGATTCTAGTCTTGCTGGGGGAGAATTATAAGTATTAGAATACACTGAAAAAAAATGAGAGACAAATCCACATTCACCTTCCTTGCCTTCCCTCTTTCCAAGCTCATTATCGCTGGGGACTGACGGCAGAAAGGGGCTGGAAATTTCAAGGATGTTTGCTATTTAAGTACCAAATTAAAATTTAAACAATGCTTATCCCTCACCACTATTATAGGACAAAGACTTTTTAGTTGGATGTAGGCAGGCTAAGTCTTTATGTATTATACGAGATTCTTCACTGGAGATAATTCTTTCCAAGCAGGTTCACAAAGAATCATAATATATTGTTTAGTAAAAATGGAGTTTACTAAATTGCATATTCCAAATACATTTTTAAAATGACAAGCAACTGTGGTTACTCCTGAGTTATCATTTATTTTATTTATGGGTTATCACTTATTTTCTTTGTAGTTTTGTGCATATTTTCCAAATGGTAAGGAATGCACATGCACACACACAGTTTAATGAGTGCCCTTATACTGCAAGGAGCTTTACGTTTACTACTCTGAATTTTCAAGGATGCTACAAGGTGTGTGCTATCACCCCTGGCTTCCAGATTTTTTAACACCTGAAGCCCAGAGAAAGCGAGCATTATTTAGGTTCACACTAACTGTCAGAGATCAGACTCTTCCTTTTATTTTTTTAAAGAAAATACACTATTGAACACAGAGGTCATGCTTTTTTAAAATAAAAAATACTGTTAGAGAGATGAACTGCCTACTACCGTTTTGTGAGGGCATTCCAGGGCCTTCATATAACCTCGATGATACGTTATAGCCGCTGCCTGAGAGAGCTCAGCTGAACTTCACAGTCACCCCAACATGCTGACAAGTTCTGCACGGACACGCATTCGTGCATTTCTCTGGGCAGGAGGTTCATACCTTTTATCAGATAACGATGAGATAAAGTAGTTGTTCCAGGAAGAAAGCTAGCACATAGCTTGCTTTCAATACCCTTAAGGAATATCCTTTGCATGGCTGGATTCACGAAAGCCGGCAGGGTGATGAGCGGCGGGGCTGGAGGGGCAGTGGCTAGACACCAGCAGGCAGCTGGGGCTGGGCAGGCGCAGGCTGGGGGCCCAGGCCTGGAGGCGGAGCAGGAAGGCCGTGCCTCTCCACCTCCAGCGTGACCACAGTCACCTGCAGGGGCGGCCACAGACGGCATCACCGACTCCACGGACGTGAGTCTGGGCGGACTCAGGGAGCTGGCAACGGACAGGAGGCCTGGCGTGCTGCGGCCCATGGGGTCGCAGAGAATTGGACACGACTGAGTGACTCAACTGAACTGAACCCCCAGGGCTTCCGATTCTGCAGGGCTGTGGTGGGTGTGACAACCTGCGTTTCTGACAAGGGTCCAGTTAATGTCGGATAAGGAGCTACATATAAGGCTTGAGGCATAAGCTCTGGGACCCAGCGGGGTTTAAATCCTTTGTCTACTAGTTACTACTGTGGGATTGTTAACAAGTTACCTAACCTCTCTATCCCTCAGTTTTCTAATCTGTAAAGTGGAGATGATTATACTTAATGAAATTTAATAGGATAGTGCCTGTCAAGTGTTTATTCCCGTGCATGATACATTAAGATATATAACAAAAGTTATACACAACACATACACGTACATACCTGGATTAAAGAAAATGATGTAATATTGAAACAACTCCCATGGACAATATGTTAAATCAAAGCCAACGGAACATGATCTAGTTTTTGTCTTTCAAATAAACAAACCCTTTTCAAGTTGTTGAGTCAAGCTAATCATATCGCTGCTATTTCCTTAAATTTGCAGCATGTCACTCACAGCAGGCCCACCAAGACTAAGGGAATCCATGGTAACCACATAAAGTAAATATCCACCTACCCATTAGTGCCAGCAATTATTTGGCATTTGTTATGTTAGTTAAACTGTGTAATGGGCTGTGAGAAATCAGTTTCTGCTTCCTCAACCCTTTGGAAAGATGGTTTTCCAACCCAGCGTGCCTTGCTGAGACTCCAGAGTCTGAGAGCTGTGACTGCAGGCAGTGGTTCCCTCACAAGCCTCTTCTGGAAACGAGGCAGCAAACACTGTGGTCCCCTCTGAAAGAGTAAGAATCTATTATAGGGGCTTGATTATTGATAATGACCATTTCTATTTTGGGGCTAACAGCTAACTAAGGACTCTGATTGTTCATTTTAACAAGAATTCATAGTGAACCCTGAACTATCCCACGGAGAACATTAATTTTAGATGTATGAGATACAAGGAACACAATGAAAGGCTTATTTTCATGCCTCTGGGTTTCAAGGAATATATCCTGTTTACTTATACTGGAGATGTACAAAGAAAAGGAAAAGAGATTTAAAAATGAAGAAATCAATTTTAATAAGAACAGTTTTAAATGTTAATGCATCTTCATGCTCTCACAAATCCTTAACCTTAATTGTAAAGGTGTAAGAGACCTGAAATTACACAGAAGTTTAACCTAATGAAACATTTTCAAGTCTATAGATATTTACCATGTCTTCTTAGTAAAATATACTGTATTAAATTCTGGAAGAGATAGAAAAGTGAGTAAGTACTTGATGTTACCAGGGAACTGATCATTCGGAGAAGAGATGATACATGATAGTGAGGGGGAAAGGGAAGGCATCTGAGGCACAGGCAAGATCCCAGAGACGCAACCGAGGCCGCGAATGAGAGTTGCCGGCCTGGTCTGCAGGGCTCCTGCTGGAGGGAAGCAGGAGATGAGGTGAAAGAGGAGACCCAGGGCTGAACATGAGGTTTTGGGATCTGACTGGCCCATCCGCAGCGAAAGGTCGTCTTAGCCAAATCCTGACGTCATCACGGCATTTTGTTCTTTCTGTTTCTGCACCCTTGTGCAGGTCACAGACGTACCTAGGGAGATGCTGACAAGGAGCCACGGGTTGGGCTCTCTCTGTCTCTGCAGGGAGAGAGGTCTGACGAGTGGAGGAGCCCCTTGCTACAAGCAGGCAGAAAGAGGAGCAGTGGAGAGCTGCTGAGTCAGGGCAGGGAAAGCAGGACTCAAGGACTGACTAAGGTTTTTCACAGCTACTCCTCTGGAATACGTGTCCCTCTGGTCTGCTGAACGCTACTAGCTCTGCTCCAGCCAGAAGAAAGTATGTGCTCTTCAGAGGGATCTGGACTGGCAGTGGCAGCTTCTACATTCAGGCATAATACAGTCCAGCACCAGGGCAGGGACGTTAGACAGCAGGCAAGTCCTGCTCCCTGATACCCCTGCCAGCACGGCAAAGGGAGAGACACCAATGAATAAACACGGTGAGGAAGAGCACGTGTCTGTTCTCCGGCCACACCCAGGGGACTTTTTCACTCTACCAGGTTGGTGGGCCTCTCGCTTTCCTTTCCTTTCCTTCACTGCAAGCAAGAACCCCAGACCCCCCTGTAGATAAAGCTGCGCTTGCCCATAACTTTATTACAGAAATGCACAGAGACTGCACCCAGGATGACCCTGAAAACTTAACCCTGACCTCTTGGTCACTGTGCAGCGTTCCTAAAGTAATTTTAGAGCCGCACAGAGTGGAGTTCTACCTATAATGATAATTTAATGAGGAGTCATCTAGTACTCTTCAGGTGAGGAAAAAAAGGCAAAAATGAACCCTGAGCACAAGGGAATGTGTTTTGATTACATTCAAAAACACGTATTCTTAAAGTCATCCCTCTGAGTTAAAGTCAAAGAGATTCTAATCTTTAACTGGTTTGGAGATGATACATAGATGAAATTTTCTTTCATGCATAAACACAAAGGCTTAAAAAGATACCTGTACAGTGAGTACATCAGGGCACACTTTACAGAATTAGAGTATGGGGCCATCAATATTGACCTTATTTACACAAAAAAATTTTATACTAGGATGTCAAGGAAATGTACAGGTTCACATAAAGACTAAGTCCTTCAACATTCAGTAACAGGACGATGAAGTGCCTGCTCTGTTTATATTCCTTTCATTTGAAGCACTGATGAGCAAAATACATGGCAATGAACTTGCCACGAACACACTTCTATTTAAATAGAAACTTTTCTCTGTTGAGAACCAGAGAAAAAAATGCATCCATAGTCTCAGGGTGGTACACTGGCTACATTTCATTTATGCAGATTTTAGGTTAATAGATAGGACTCACCGACAAGGGTTCTATAAACCATTTCAGTGAGCATACATCCTGATTATAATGTCACGTTAAGAAATGGACTGCAATCTGTCTTCGTGTCATACTTAATAGATTTCTAGTAAATAGCCCACAAGCGCGCCTTCTAACAGGTGATGAATTACATTACTGCCCTGTTGTACTTTCCTAATGAAGGGTCTGGCAGGATTTCCATTCTAATCAAGACTCTCCGCAGGGAGGGAACAGAAGCAGGGGTCTGCATGCTCCCACGGGCTCCGTCAGGTCCCGCTACGTGCTGGGGTCTTGGGGGACACGCCTCTGAGGCCTGACTCATGCCGGCTGTGTGATTCTCAGTCTCGGCCATCTTCACCTAGTCGTGCCCTTTCTCTCCTCGCCTGCTCGCCCTCTCTCGGCCTCTGCGTCTCCCCTTCTCACGACCATCCTAGTCTCTGTCACCAGGGGTGGACAGGGTGGCCCCTCTTTGATGCCATTTCCTTTCCCACACTGGGTGCTGGCCCGCTGTTTGCTCTGGAAGAAATCTGGCCACCCTGCACCTGAGCTGCAGACTCTTGAACAACAATGAAGGGATTTCCTAGTCAAAGCCAACACCAAGACGGCCGCTGGAGAGGGAAGTGAGGTTGATGGGGACCCTCTCCGCACAAGAAACATGAATTACCAAAACATTCAGAGGATGAAACTACAGCCTCTAAGACCCACAGCCAAGCAGTGCTTCTGACAGTAAGTGTCAGAACAGCTAAGCCCAAAGAAAGGGGCAGTGCTGCGGAGGACTGGAAGCTGAGCCTGCAAGTTCCCCAAGTTCTTCTGCGTGGATGCCTCACACCCCACCTGTGTCAACACAGATCAGAAATGGAAACGGGAAGGATGGGGCAGCACAGGGAAGAACAAACGTTGAGGGGAGCTCAGGAGAAAGGGGAAGGCGCAGTGATGAAGAAGGTGATCAGAAAGCTGAGGGCCTGAAGGGAGGCCAACTCTGCCCCTCACACACCGGCAGCTGTTAAAAGCCTTGCTGCTTCCGTCACAGGCAGAGCGCGCCGTCTCACGAGCAAGGACAGCCCTGGGGTTTGTACAGGTGACGCTTTTCACTCTCGGTTTCCCCGCGATGAGCTGGTTGCATCACACTGGACAGGTCACCGGGGAAAAGAGTACTATTAAGCACCCAGAGCATCATGAAGGCGCACTGAGACAGTCACAACATCTCCAAGGAGTCACAGTCACATCCCATCTCCTACTATGAAGTTTCAAGCTGTTTAACTTTGTAATTTGTAACATAAGGTATACTTACTTCTTCTTTTTACAAAATTCAATAATAGTATATTAACAAGTGAGCATACATCGCTGCAGTAACAATATTAACAAAAGTCCACTCCCCCATCCTACGAGGTCTCCAGAGGTACTCAGGGGACCTTTAATTCCAGGGGAGAGGAAAGCAGCTACACGGCTTCAGTTCCCAGGTGCCCGTGAGCTCCTGGCAGCCACTCACTGTAAAACACTGCATTCTTCTCTAATGACCAATTCCTTTGCTCAAACCCAGGCAAGATTGTCTTACTTGCACCAAAACAGTCTAAAACTGTTGAGTTAAAGTTAAATAAAAATTTTAAATGGCTGACACACCATCTATCAGATCAAACCAGTCCATCCTAAAGGAAATCAACCCTGAATATTCACTGGAAGGATTGATGCTGATGCTGAAGCTCCAGGACTTTGGTTACCCAATGTTGGGAAAGACTAAAGACAGGAGGAGAAGGGGACGACAGAGGATGAGATGGCTGGATGGCATCACCGACTCAGTGGGCATGAGTTTGAGTAAACTCCAGGAGTTGGTGATGGACAGGGAGGCCTGGTATACTGCAACCCATGGGGTCGCAAAGAGTCAACACGACTGAGCCACTGAATAACAAGAACACACCATCTAATTTCTTACTTGCCTGGCAGCGGAACTCTACGATCGTAGAGAGGGAAATAATTTGCTATGCTTTTAAGGTAGATAAAAGATACATAAATATTGAAAGATATTATTCAGAAAATTAGTATTCATTTCAGCACACTATAAGGATATTATGCACAGAATCTCTATATTTTGTTCTTGGACAAAAAGAAGGAAGTATTTTTGCTGCTAAAGTTGTATGCACTTTTCTAGAGTAAAAAGTTTATACCAACCTTTTGTAGAAAATCAGAATGAATTAGCACAGTGTATATGATAACCTACTATGTCATCGTGCCAGAAGTTTGACCAATTCCTTTTCATGGAAGTTTGAAAACGTCAAGTTCATTTTCAAACCCATGGCTAGTTTCATCTACTTTAAACCAAAAGTGACAAAATAGGAATTGACTGGGGGGAAAATTCTGCAATCCACTGTTCTTAATATTTGATAATCCATGTGAAGCAGGTTTACCACAAACTGCTATGACAGAACAAAGATGACAGATAAACTCCTGTGACCAAATTAACTGGAAATAGACGCCTCAGTCTTGTGATCCTCTCTCAGTTTTTGAAAGAATTATATGCACCTTCAGAGCACGCCGTGTCTAAGGATGATTAGTCCTTGTACCGCTGGCATTGGGCTGATGTGGCATGTTGCCAAGGGTCTCAAGAGAGCGCTAGAAAGTTCAGTGGAGGTGGTGCAGGCTGTGCAGCTATTCCAGGATTACCTCGGAGGACATTCTGGCTTTTCTGTTGAAAGCTTGTCAGAGTTTGATATCTATTCTCTCTGTGCCTGTGATGTGTGTTTTCAGACTGCCCTAAGTGGACCTTTTAAAATTGGCCTCTTGTTTTTACTCACTCTGCCATACTGCTAAGAAACATCATAAAGCAACCAGGCCTTTTTAATATGGCCATCCATACCCACATTATCTTTTCCCACCTTTATTATGATTTATGCGTGACAATGCTCACAATGGTCTGGTCGTGCCTATGGCAGCTAATACCAAACTCAGTAGTTTCCATTGGTCTGAAAACAATGACACTATGCAGGAGGTGAATGGTGAATCGCCTATACGCGAGCAGCTAGCCAAAATACAGCCGAATAGTAAAGAACCCCGCCAAGAAAGTTATCATGTGATTAAATGTCATACGAACGGTGATCGTAAACGCATCATAATTTCTCCTGGATTTGCTTCCAAATAATTCTGTGTGTGGGAAGACAGTGGAAGGTAAGCCAGGTATAGCCAACAAGGCTGGCTGTCTACTGACAACTGCTGAAATTGAGGAATTGCATTTAGGGTTTCATTATTGTTTTTTGTAGAGACTTTTGTTAACGTTTGAAATTTTCTATGATAAGAACATTTCAAAAAGACAAAACCTAGCAACTGTAGAAGGTTACGAAATTATCTAATGTGGTTGAAATAAATTTACAGAATAGAAATATAATCTACTGAATCACCTGTTTTGAATCTACTTTACACAGTAACCATAATAAATTTATGAGATAAAATTTATCTGTACCTGGAATATATATTTCAATGTCTAATATAGATATATGTTTTTATACTGATAAATCTACTTCTTCCCTTGAAACCAACCGTAACTAAGATAATGCATAGAAACCTGAAATAATTATTTTAATAGAGAAGTTTTTTGCTGGCATGTTTAACTTCTAATTACAAAAGGTGTCAATGGTCTCAAAGCAACCTTTTCTAGGGCTAAGAAAAATTATAAGATTAAACACCAAAGCAGTTTATTCAAATGTCAGAACAACATAACACAAGCCTAACACTGATTTAGATATATTTATCATTTTACTTGCAATGTGAATAAGGTTATAAGAAGTATCCTTATTTAAAAAAGCTATCACAATATAATATTGAAGTTTGGGTTCTTTTAATATAAATAATATATATTATAATTATATAATTATATTCTTTTAATATAAATTAATTATATTAAATATTAATAATTTATATTATTTATATTAAAAGAACCCAAACTTCAATATTATATTGTGATAGCTTTTTTGAATGTAACAGGAATACATGCTGAAATCAAGTAAACTGTTTTAAATAGACTTAAATCATTTAGAATATTTTCTTAAATTATATTCTATCAGAATAATTTTGACAACTTGATAATTAGTTTCATTAAAAAATAAAGCATATTACACATTAACACAATAAACGTTCTCATTAATAGAGTGACAATATTTAAAATTGGCAGCTCTATTTATAATGACAATTTTGAAAACCATCAGTCACTCAAAATGTAACAACATATTCCAATAATCACATTTGAGGGCAGAAATATCCAACAAATAATACCATGTTAACCTTACTGTAAAGTCAATTATGGGAAAACTATGCTTATATATCGGAGAAGGCAGTGGCAGCCCACTCCAGTAGTCTTGCCTGGCAAATCCCATAGACGGAGGAGCCTGGTGGGCTGCCGTCCATGGGGTCGTGAAGTCGGGCACGACTGAGCGACTTCACTTTCACATTTCACTTTCATGCATTGGAGAAGGAAATGGCAACCCACTCCAGTGTTCTTGCCTGGAGAATCCCAGGGACAGCGGAGCCTGGTGGGCTGCCGTCTATGGGGTTGCACAGAGTCAGACACAACTGAACCGACTTAGCAGCAGCATGCTTATATATATTTGAACAATACTTTTTCTGATATAAAAGCTACTAAATTTTTCAAATGTTTACACAAATTTATTGACATTTTAGGTCGAAAATTACTAATAAATGTAAGCCCAAAATGTCATAACTGAAACATTTTTAGGCACATTTTTTAGCAACAGCATTTATAAAAGGATGGCTGGATATGATTTGCTCCTTTAAGAAGAGAGAGATGGAAAAACACAGAAGTCAAATTTAAAATACATTACAGCTCATATGTTTTATATATTTTGTTTGTATGATACTTGGTTATTAAAAAAAAAAAAAGTGCCATTAGGAGAAAGATATTTTCTAAGTGATAAATAAAAGCCAAAACCATACAGTGTAGAATTCCAGCTTTTCGAATCTGCTACTGCTTAACTGTTTTTTAACAAACACTCATCTTTTCTTACAAGAAACCAATATCAGATTCACAATGGTCAGACAGGTAAGTTAAATATTTTTTTCCAGGTGCTAAAATCCATCCCAAAGAAAGATTTTCATTTTAAAAACAACAATTAATTACAGAATGAAATCTATCATAAGCCAGGGGCTTTGTGTAAGTTCTTTTATGCCCTTCTTCCCAAATTCCTCACATTCTTTTTTTTCAGGTGAGAAAAAAGGCTTGTGTAAATTTCGTAGTCAAAGACAGATACCCAACAAGATAGTGGCAGTGATTGGGCCTGAAGTTTGTCCATGCTCTTTGCATATTGTGTGTCCAGAAAATAAAGCGCGTCTGCAGTGGGCATCCTGTTATCGTTTTTAAGTAATGTCTACAAATGCAAAATCAGGAAATCTAGCATAACGCGTGTTGGACAGACGCTCTGCAGCAATGGCTGGGCTCAGGGGGACTGCAAAACAGACTGGCACATCCTTAGGGACGATGAAGAAGCTCCGCGGTCAGGCCCAACAATGACTAAAGCTATACCTACTTTCATGGTAAAGACAGCATTTCGATAGTGCTAATTCATCACGGATGGATTGGGTGAAGTTGAATTGATGCTCACAGCTAAGAGAAATATTTTCTAAATGAATTAAATCTTTTTGTATAAATATTAGCTAAAAGGGAACTCTGTCGGACTTATTTTTCTGTACATATATGTTGGAAAATAAAAATTAACTAACAAATTTAAATCACCAAAATAAACACAAATATCATCAGCTTATTTTAGTGCACAGCAGCAATTCTAATATATTTCTTTTTTATTCTATAAGAAAAATAATTTTTAAAGTAAAGATCAAATTACAAAAAGTACAAATGTCCTCTTCATAATATATGATATATATATGTGTGTGTTTAGCTACAATATTCTGAATTCTATGATTGGAATTTTATGATTAGTCTGAAACCAAGTAATTCTATATCTAGGAGTCTAGCAAGATATCACCTTTCAACCTATTAGCACTTTTTTCCACTGCAGAAATAGATTAATCTGAGAACTTACTGGTCAAACAGTTCTTTCACTTTTGCAATTAAAAAAAGAATGTTCAATCATTTTCTTCTGAAGATGTCATACAGGGTGCTAATGCTTTCATAAGCACAATCAACACTGAAAATTTGATATGAGCTGAAAAATTGATATGAGCTGAAAATACAGCCTGCCACACACAGTCCTTACCTAAGTAGTTTAAAGAGTACTATTCTAACAGAGAACTAAAGAAATGACTTTATAAAAACAAAGCAATGCATTTAAAGAGCATTTCCTGTGTATGATCATTTCCTATATACAAATAACCAGTGCTACTGACACTAGACCAAATTTTTTATTTTTTAAATGTAAAAATTTGGCTTCAAGGGATTAAAAGAACAAAATTTCTCATCTAGATATGGCACTATATTTGAATTTTTGATCCGTTAATTAAATTGAAAAATAGCCTGATGATCTGATCTTTTATTTAGTGTAATGTAGTTAATTGCCCACCTGGAATTTAAGTCTAAGCTAAATCTTAAGACAGCAATGAAACTGGAAAAAGAAAAATTTTGTGCAAAGGACTTAACTCTTGATTATACCTGATAATAAAGAGAATAATCCCAAATGACTATCTAACCTCATGCGGTGACCAAGCGCCGGTGGACGTGTTGTCATCGGAACATATAAATAACAATGTATTTGCTATACTTGCAGTCTGCAGGAATATTTCTAGATAAGCAGTAAGGTCATATGGTGATTCTTTGAATTAATTTCTCCACCAGGTTCTTCCTGTTAACACTATCTAGGGATCTCTCCTCAAGAAGGACCAGCACATCACTCCAACATAAAGATTTGAAGCTCCTGTCTGTTGGTTTCCTAGTCTCTCTGTGGGAGAGGAGTGTGGATCTGAAGATGGATTCCAGGATGGTAACTGAGCAGTGTGTTCCCGGAAGAAACTCTCAGAGCAGGCACAGGGCTTTCCGGGCACCACTGCTGCCCTCCTCCCGCGAGGCTCTGCGCACAGTACGCGCGCGCAGACCGCGCACACAGGCAGGAAGGCGTGCACGGCTGCAGGGGGCGTGCCTTTTGTTTCAAGGAAGTTTCTAAGTCTAAAATTGGTTTGAGGGCAGGAACCCATTGCTCTTTCTGCCAGGACGAAAGGAACACTATGCTATTTTTTTCGTTAGAGTTCTGGGTTGGGTTTGGGGCCAGAAACAGTCGTCATCATTCACTGGGTTAACGATGACCAGGTGAGTAACACATAAGGGTGCCCTGGGGTCAGTCTCTATAAGTCTGAACTTCAGCTCTTATCACTTAATACCTGCATAACGTTGGGGAAGCTATTTAATTTCTTCGTGTCTTCGTTTTTCTCATCTGTAATAACAACTCCCTAGTAGGACTGCTGTGAGAATTAAGTTAATAAATGTGCCAACCCTTAAAATAGGCCTTACACATAAGTGGTCAATAAACATTTTTTAATATAAGAACTATGAATAACGCTAAGTCTTGCTGACAAGCAGCTAAGCAAGGGAGGATGCAGACAAACATGAAAAACAAGGTCCCTGCCAGGGAAGCTGCTGGGCATGCATCTTCTTAGGGACTGCTAGGGTCTGTCTGCGTCAGATTCCTGAGGTGAGGTGCCATCTTACTAACCACCTAATTTTATCTCTATAACAAACATCAACTTTCATAAGGAGGCCAGGATCAAATCTGAGGGTAAGTGGCTAAAATCTTGTTTACATTTGAAGAAGCCCAATTCTGTACTTCAAACTTGACTTATTAATGAGAGATTTGAAAAGTGGTAATATGAAAGTAAGACTTCCTGAAGATGAATGGAGATGTGGATGACTGTAGATAACTAGAAGCTAAAACACAAAGAACATCAGCCTTTATTCTTGGCTCCTTTATGCCCATCTTCAGTCACAGGGGCTCCTTTCCTAAAAAGTCTCTGTCTGCTTTCTCTAACACAACTACACAGCTTCTGCAAGTAGAGACTACAAGAGGCTGAGTTTAAGGAACAAGGCTGAGGCATCATGGTTTGTAATCCTGGAGGACCAGGAAGCAATGTGGAAAGCAAATACTATACATATAGACGACGTTTTTAAACCGACGTGTTTTTTTTTTTTTAATTTGAAAGAGGATAATGGTCTCTGGAGCAGTGATACTTTAACTAATCATAAACCCATCAATAAAACACTAAATAACATTAACAGAAAGCTACAGACCTGGCTGGTGGTAAGCTACAAAGCCTACCACCCCTGCCCCCTCACGACACTGCTGCAGAGTCCAATTTTAGGAGGTCTGAGACAGGGACGGTGATTTGTACTTGCCCGTTTCCCCACTCCCTGAAAAGCTACTCCGCATGTTTGAAGGCAGTACCAGAACTGGGTGCACTCGTCCCAGTCTGATCTCGAGAATCATCTGTTAGTCCCCAGCTCCCACAGAGACCTTGGTTTCACAGGCCTGAGGTGGGGCCCTCCCCAGTGCCCTGAGGTACAGCTGAGCTGTGTGCCAGGGGCCCTGGGCCGACGCTTTCCTGCGGGGCATATTATTACAAAACTGGGTGTGACTTCTGCGCTTCAAAGCAGAGACCACGTGCCTTTGCCACTACCAGAAGGTGTCACTTGCTCTCACCCTGCATAAGCCGAGCGCTAAGGGAAGACACAACCATAACCTGTTACATTCCAACCAGCGACGAAGTCAAATAACAGATGAGATTAAAACTGAAAAAGAAAAAGTAAACTCCAGGATGTTCTGTGTAACCTTCATCCACCTCCCCAGAAGGGACCCGAAGGCTGCTCTTTCAGATCGAAGCCTCTCTTTCCAGTTTCTCTCTTTCAGTCTGGTATTTAGATACTGCCTGTGCTGGGAGAAAACCTGTCCTTGCATG
This sequence comes from Oryx dammah, assembly GCF_014754425.2. NCBI lineage: Eukaryota > Metazoa > Chordata > Mammalia > Artiodactyla > Bovidae > Oryx > Oryx dammah. The sequence goes on along the minus strand of NW_024070189.1, from coordinate 3,563,479 downwards.
GTTTATCTGCTGTTTTACAATATCCTGTCATCGGCTTGGAAAATGAGGCATCAACATAATTTATTTTCAGGGGCACCTTATATAAAACACACGTTAACATACCTAAGCAAATCATTCCATTGCTTAGGAGAGGGAGATTTCATCACAGTACTTAATGAAATGAAAACTAAATTAGAACTTCTATCCAATAAAGTGAAAGGAGTAATGAAACATGACTTTACCCATTTACATCTAAAAAATAATGCAATAAAAGTTATATATACGTGGACAATGACTTTTGAAAATATAAAACCGGGACAGGTATATATATAAGTGGACAATGACTTTTGAAAATATAAAATTGGGATAGGTATATAACCATGTAGGCAGTGTGTGAAGTGAAGTGAAGTCGCTCAGTCCAACTCTTTGCGACCCTGTGGACTGCAGCCTCCCAGGCTCCTCCGTCCATGGGATTTTCCACGCAAGAGTCCTGGAGTGGGGTGCCACCGCCTTCTCCAAATAAGAGCCAGAAGGAAGTAAGTACAAACCCTCTCTCTTTATGCAGTTTAATGATAGATAGATCTAGTCCGACTTGGAAGAAATTAACTTTCTATTATGGAAATACATCAAACTAATATATCTTGCACTAATATCCTGCACTAACATGAAAAGTATAGTATTAAATACAGAGCACAGTGAAATTTTCTCTTCTTGTACATCAGACAAGAATACTTTGTCTCCTTGAGACTGCAACTAGAATCCAAAAACTGTTGACCTTGAGAAAGATGTATAAACAAAGCTATGACTCTTTCAATTTTTATCGTTTTTTTAATGATAAAAATCTTGCCATTATGAAGATTTTGCAAACAGGAAGAATTGTTCAGGTCAGTTCTAAGAGTGTTTGGGGGACAAATTTTTGAAACTTTCTTATCATGGAAAATTTTCAACACGTACAAAAGTGAAAAAAAAAAAAAACAGTATAATGACCTTCCATGTATCCATCACTTCAGCTTCAACAATTAACCCATAGGCAAAACTGGGCTCATGTATACCCCTGCCTACTTCCCCCACCCTGACAGGAGCACTGACTGAATTATTTTAAAGCAAATGCCAAACAACAAGACGTGCCACTGTGGGGCAGGGGGTGCTGGTGTTTCCACAAGCCATTAACCAGCACCTCCCTAACTATGATTCTGTGTTCTTTTTCAAGGCATAACTCTTATATTTGTTTCATTCCAAATCTTTTTTCTCTTCTGTCTTAATGCTTTAATAAGCTTGCCTAGACAAAAAGCTTCTTAGACTGACATGGTAGAATGATGAGTGATCATTCTTTAGCCATCTGTATTTCTGACGTGATCAGTGGCTCTATCAAAATAGATCATCCAGTAAGAAATTGGAGATGCAGGGGTTTTCTAAACTCCCATTTGCAAATATGTTCTAAACAAAGCTATTAAACACGCGTGGCTTTTCTGACATTTTTGATAATCAGGAGAGTTCAATGCCAGTGCAGCCTCCCCTTTTACGTTCATCTGACTAAGCAATAAATAGTCTGGGCAGATGTTCTTTATGCATCTAAAAGTCAAGGCCTGCATAAATAGGAAAAGAAAGAAAGAAAAGAAAGATAGCACTAAGTCGTGTCCGACTTTTGTGACCCCATGAACTGTAGCCCACCAGACTTCGTTCATGGGATTCTCCAGGCAAGAATCCTGGAGTGGGTTGCCATTTCCTTCTCCAGGGGAACTTCCCAGCCCAAGGATTGAACCCAGGTCTCCCACATTGTAGGCAGATGCTTTACTGTCTGAGCTACTGGGAAGCCCTCTATATAGGAAAATTTCTTATATTTTCCTTTATTTAATCTACTACATATTCTAATGCATATTTTTCCGAGGCAGTTCCATTTTTACAGGTAATATCTTCTTTTATATAATGCATATGTTTAAAAAGTAGGTATGTTATTGTTCTTCAGGAATCTTCCTTTAAATCATACTCCTCATAGCATATCCTGAACAGATAACTTATGGCAAAAAACAAAATGTAGCAATGAACTGAAATTTATATCCAATAATACCAGAGCAAACCAATTTTGGAAAAGAGTTCCCCCTTCTGGATCAGGCTCACTTCAGACTAACGCCCTTCAGCTCAAAAGTGACGACCCCTTCAGTGTTCCAGTCAGGGCTATGGTGCAGAGACTGAAGGGTAAGAATTAGCCAGCAGAGATTTTCAAAATTATGTTGAAATTACACCACAATCATCATTATGATTAATTCCACATATTTTAAAATAAATTTTAAAGGTAAAAGTGAATAACCAAGAAGGTCTGGAAGAGACAGAATAACACGGAGTCATAAGTAAACAGTGATTCATAAAGCTAGAGTGTTTTTCTGACTCTTCAAGGAGGTTTCAGAATTAATTCCAATAAAGGCTAGTGATATGAGATCACTTAAAAAATTGTTTTTAAAAAGAAAATCTTTCATTTTGATGCCAAATAATTCCAAATGTTACCCCCCAAAAAATCAATGAAATAGTGTGTTTTCTGAATATTGCATTGCTTTTATGTCAGAAAAATTTGTGGTAGGGCAAAATCTTTGTGTGTGTGTGTGTGTGTGTGTGTGTGTTCATGCATGTGTTAGCCTCCCTGCCTCCCTCTGAGGCCACAGATAATTCATTTATGAACCGTTCATCTTCATACTGAAGACAGCGTTTCAAATTGAATATTTAAAAAAATAAACATAAAAGACAAGAAGCATACCACAAAGTCGTTTAGAAATTTCTATAGTGTTACATATGTTTAAAGAAAAGTGTTTTTTAAGTAGAAAAGCAGGAAAAATTAATCTCTGCTGTCAGAAGGAATGATACTGATTACCCTTGGGGGAGGGTAATGATTGAAAAAGGTAATGTGGGGGTGAGGATTTGGAGGTACTGGAAATTTTTGTTTCTTCATCTGGACGTGAAGATTCACTAAACTTATATGTTCACTTTATAATGTACTTAGAGGTTTTCTAAAAAAACAGAAAATGAATTAAAATGGTATTAGACTATTTTCATACTACATCACCTGCAGCATCTGCTAGTTCTGAATTTTATTTATTAGTAAATACTTTCACATACATGTGTATGAGACATATAGAAGTGGTTCTTCTAATTCAGTGGTGTCCAAGGCCAATTATTTCGTATTTAACCTGGTTTATTTAAAATACATGCACCTTTGAGGTACTATGAATAATTGTGAATGTGATGTAAGCCTCCATTAAAGAGTAAAGATGGCCAAATAAATTCTTTAGTACAGCATATTTACAATATATCAGGTGAACTCGAATAACCAAAAAACAGGGATATATTCCTCATCAGTTCCAGCAGGCCTTATTTTAGACACTATAAAACTTCCCTTCACTTTAAGGGAAAAAATCATTTGTCCATTAAGAGTTTGTAAAGTAATTGTAAAGTAAAATTAAAAAAAAAAGAAAATAGGAAAAACAAATACATCAATAAATTTTGCTTAAAGAAAAAATTATAGCCACAAAATACTTTAAAAGAATAAAAAAAAAAAAAGAGTTTGTAATGTTTGTATCAATGTAACCAAAAGCCTAATGATCTCAAATTTCCACAGGGTTTATAAATCATTCAAGATCTTTAAATTATATTTGAAAAATAATATGAGATGTAAGAAATTCAAACAGTCTCTAAAGTTTAATTTAATTATATTATCAAATAAAAATAATATTAAATGAATTAAATAGCATTAAATCAACGAGCATTTAACTTAGTTTTGTGAAAACTAGTAAAAAGCATAAAACTGCTATTCTAAAAGCAGGTGAAAGTTCTAGACATGGAACACGAAAAATGAAAAAATGCAGACGTGGAAAAAGGCAGGCAGTAAAGGAGTCGAAAGTTGAAATCTGTGGCTGATGAAGTACAGGGTGGCTAGCTGAATCTGGAAGAGACAGCCCACCAAAATAGATTTATTCTTTCAGCGACTGTTAGACACTCAGAAGAAGCTACTTAGTTTCATGGTTAGCTTATGACCAAAAGCTCAGCAACCTGAACATGGTCAAACGCTCCCAGCCATCACCCTCTGAAAGCTCTCCTGTCTGCCGTGCCTGGCCTCACCTTTGCTCATAGGACACTGCTTACTCTGTGGCCTACTGTTCCCGTCCAAATCTTTCTTGCCGTCCTCTTCCACCGGTCTGTAATCTTCATCCTCTCTGCAATTTTCCCTGATCACAGTCCAGTGTTCAATTACGTTTTTCCTTCTCTGAATTCCTTTGACACAGCTTAACTCCTGTGTAAGCAGTGTTTTATGAATGAGACTCTCATTTTTTTCTAATGGGAAAAGTAAAGGAAGGACAAATTCTATCTACTACATTTTCTCTTCGAATCTTTACAACAGTCCAATTCACAGACAAGAAATTGGGTCTCAGGGAGACTAATCTACTTGTCTTCACAGGGATATTAAGAGGCAAGATTGGGTTCTGCATCCGGGCCTGCTTGACTCCAACGTATTAAAGCGTCTGCCTTCAAGCAGATGGTGATTCGAGAAGACAGACAGCATTATATTTCACCACGATACCACTCCTAGAAAATGGACTGCATTACTAATTTCACAACTCCTAGCACATTACCTGAGATAGACGTAGATACAAATGTTAGAAGAAAGATAAAGAATTCGCACGTGTTCGTACACACTGTAAGTGGCAAGACAGGAGCTAAAAACTGTCCCCGGGGTCCACCGGACCGCGCTCTCCTCGACACTCATGATACGCCGTGTTCAGGGGAAAGAGCAGACCCGAGCAGGCAGCGTACTTCAGTGGAAAGAATGCCAGATCCGGGGTCGGAGACGTGGGTTTAAATCCTTTCTCTACCATTAATTTATATCCTCAGGCAACATTTGCAAATATCCTAAGTAGATTTCCTTATCAGTACAACAATAATAATACAGATACTGAGGGTCTATAATGTGAAGACTAAGGGATCCAGCATGTGTTAAATTACTAACAAAATACTCAGAGCTAGTTTCTGCCCCTCCCAACTTATATGTACTATTAAAATGCTGAACTCTGGTATTCCACTGACACCACATCATTTCCAAGGGCTCATCAAAAAGCACAGCCCACAAACCAGAGGATGTCCTCTACAGGGCATCCATTCCAGGGCCTCCGGGACCCCTCCGGGCAGCCTAATGAGAGAGCAACACTTCTTGCTATTCATTACCCAAGAATGTTAAGGAGATGGCACCTTGAAAACAATTTCAAGAATTGATTATTATATCAAATGATACAGGTTTCATTACAAGAGAGCAAGGAGTTATGAAGGAGATGGTTTCCTTTTTTTTAATTTCTGCCTGATTTGTTCCTGTCTTCCAAGATGTCAGATGAATAGTCTGCTTTATTTATAAATGAAACTACAGCTGAGAACAAAGGATGAGATTATAAAAAGAAAGAAAAAGCCTCAGAAAGATGAAGAAGGAGGTAAATGTAAGGCCTATTCACTAGATGGATGAATTAACATCCTGAGTCACTGAGGCAATAAAATAAATAAAATCCATTTTCAGTGACTGATGGCGTCTTTGCCAGAAAGAAAAGAAAAACAGTAGTCAAACTGACATCCATTTTTCTCATATTTCAGTAATTTAGAATGAATTCAGAAATGGAGGTTTACATTAAAGATGGTTAATCTCAAGCAGCACTCTCAAATACTGTAGCCACTACAGAAATTAGTGCACATAGCTAGCTACTGAGTACTTGAAACACGCAGAGTACAAACTGAGACAATCTTAAAGGGAAAATAGACACCAGATTTCAAAGATTTCAGATAAAAAAGGAACGTAAAAAGAATGTAAAACATCTCAGCAGTAATGTTTTTAATTGATTACATGACGCAGTGATAATATTTTAGATACATTTTTATTAAATATAGCATATTATTAAAAGGAATTCCACCAATTCCTTCTCACTTCTTTCAATACTCTACTGGAAAACTTTAAATTACACATGTAGCTCACATTTGTGGCTTTCATTACATTTTGTATTGGACAGTACTGGCCTAGAATGAGAATCAAAGATACTTGAAATTCAGGCGAGTGACAATACATGAAAAATACTCTCTCCGACTCAAGCAAAAGGGCCTGAACTTCATTAAGAATTCCATTTGCAAACTGTTTCTTGAGTCACAGATGCTGATGTGATTTTATACAGTATTTGGCATGTTACATTGGTCCCTGGAACATTTTTGCTCTTTAAGATTATGATCTACAGAGCTGAGATTTAAAGAACTTAATTCTAAGTACATATTATACATATAAATTCTAATATGTAAATATAAATTCTAAATGATACAGATGTCACTGGAATATGGAGTTTATATATATACGTATGTGTGTGTGTGTATAATTTTTGAGGTCAGAAAGTCAGAGACAAAAACCCTGAGAAAACTGAGCTGTGCCATTTCTTTCCTGAACTCCTCCAGTATCTGTCTTGTTATCAGTCTCTTCAGGGATCTGTTCTCGTGCAACTCATCCTGCACACCGCAGCAAGAGTTCTGTTTCAGAAGATAAATTAGGTTTTGTCACTGTCCTCCTCAAACACCCTCCAACAACTCCCACCACCGGTAGCATAAAGTCTACATTCTTTAGCGTTAAAGCTCGCCACCATCTCCCTCCGAACCAAGTCCCCACTCTCATCTCAGAACTGTCCCCCGCGGGCAAACGCCCGGCCTGGCCAATCCCAGCGAGCCTGCGCATCCTCCGCGGGCCGCCTCCCTCCCGGCCGCGCCGAGCTGCTTCAGTGCAACCCCGGGGGCCTCCAGGCATCTGCGGCCTGGATGCCGTCTTCCACGCCACCCGCCAGCCTCCAGGGTGCACACCTCGCGGCCCGCCCAAGACCGCTTCTTAGGATGAAGAGACGGACACCGATGTTTACCTTCGTGGCCCCAGAGTCTAGTGCAGTGACTCAATAAATATACTGGCAGCAACAACTGTGGTTCTTCCACTACCATCTAGAGCCACGCAAGGCCCTCATGTTTCCAAAACGTCTAGCACTTTTCTATACCCCTCCTGCCCTACCACAGCCTGGAATGCTTTTCTTTTTGAAATTTGTTTACTGTTGGGTTGAGTGCTATCAGAACAATACACATTTACTGTTACAAGAAAAAGTTAGATGCTATAACACGCTGTACATGTGTGTTATTTCCAAACCCTCCTTCCTGAAATCAATTACTTCCAACTCTTCAGGTCCTTTTTTTTTTTTTTTTTTAAATTTTTCCCTCACTCTTACATTTCTAAGGCATTCCTTGTTTTCAAGGAGAACATAAGCAAAAGGCAGGTCCATCTCAAACTTCATGCTAACTAACCTATCTTGTAGAATACTTTATACATAACATTCTCAGTAAACACTTGTTGGTTGATTAAATTAATGAGTAAGTGAATATTCATGTGTTTTGGTGCTTGAGCGCACAGTACTCAACAGTCTGAAGCAGAGACGCATTCGTATACCACAGTCAGAGTGAAGGAACAAGTTAAAATGCAGTGTCAAGATGTAGTAGGAAGGAGAGAATGAAAGACAAGAATAGGTGGGTGGAAAACAGGAAATCACATAATAGAATGTGGATGAAATTCAGGTTCAGATAAATTTAGATTTGCCTTCTAGCTGAATAGCCTTGGAAAAGTTACAGAACTTTCCTGGGTCTTAGTTTTCTTATCTATAAAATGGGGATGATGCTCCTTCCCTTCCGGGTTTGCGGCAAGTGTATGGTATGCTCTATAAACGGAAGCTGCTTTATGATCACTGGGATAATAACAATAACGACATCACTATGGCAACCGTGAAGAGGAGGCCGACTTCTGGTTTAACCAGAAGCTTCTTATACTCTTACTGCTGAGGCTTCCCCAGACCAGGGTGGACACAGAAAGAAGCAGGGTGGTGCCTCTTGGTGATGGAGAGCGTGTGGGGAGGACGTGAGGACTCTTCCCTTCTAGACACGTAAAAGGCAGGATTCTAACTACACCTATAGTTCATTATCTTTCTGTTTGATGGTCTTTTCCTCAGAGAGACTACCAGGAAAAATCAAGTCTCTTTTTTTAAATGGCACACTCAGAAGCACAATAACATATTTCAGAAATGACAATGGATATGTGATTACTGCTAAAATTTAATACATGTGCTTGATGGAAAAGTAAATTTTGTAACATCCTATACTAATGTAATCCATACACTGAATAAAGACTCTATCTTCAACTTTCTATTTAGATAAATAAGCCGGAATCTGAAGACAATAAAGTCTCACTAGAGGGTATCCAATAGCAGAACTTTAAATTGCTTTCAGCGTCTCCATGACGATTCAGCGCATTAATGATAAGTGATTGGTTAAAAGCATTTAAATGAAACTTATGTTCCTGAAATTTTCCATGAACAAAGACAATATCCATTTAGAAAGATCTCACAAAAATGAGTTTGTTGTAGAAAAATAATAATATAGTAAATTATTTTAAAGCATTTGGCTAGTGGATAACATAATTGAGTAGGTGGAATATAACCTAAGCCCTTGAATCACAAGAGTCATAGGTGATGGGTAATCAAAAACATCTGTGCTCACTTACATTTACCATGGAAACACGGAACTATGAAATAGCTGATACCCATAAGCTGATCTGCAGAGAATGAAACCTCAGAGCAACTAACAACATTTGAATGCTGTCCTCACCACCCTAAATAACCTGAGAGTAGAAAGAAGAAAGCTTCTCTTCATATACAGTAGTAGAGAAGGAGTAACAAAGTCTACGTCATACGCAGTAGACTTTGTTAGTTTTGCCATATTTTTATATATTATATATAATATATATTTATTATGAATATATATTCATATATTTATAATATATTATAAATATTCATATATAATATATATTCATATATACAATACATTCAAATATATATTATATATATAATATATATATTTTATTATAGCTAGTAACTATTTACTAGCTATGATCCAAAAAGAGAAAAGAAAACCCCAAACAGTAACAAGGATGGCATGTATGGATGTTTTTATGTTTTTAATGAAAGCATGACAAGTGAAAACCAAGTCTCTAAAATGGAAGTAATTTCTAATTAAATCACTTCATCTTACAAATTTTAATTATCATTAAAATAACAAAAGTAGAATTTAAGTAATCTGAATTTAAATATTTGAGTAAATTAACAATGTATTTCTTTCCACCTCTTTCGATGAAAGCACAGAAGTTTCTTGGGATTAGCTCTCTTAAGGTTGGCTTTCCTATGTCCCAGAATAAAATCAAAACCAAACTATAAACAAGCAAAACCCTTCATTTTCTGAATGAAAATTTGGCCTTTGGTTAACTTCCTAGAGGTGTTCTCCAAAGATGGTGCACGCACCACTGCTTAAAGTATCAATGGTCCCCTACTGGTAGACAGCATCTGTCTGGTCTAAGAGAACTATAAGCAACCTGGTGAGGACCGTAATGCTTAGACGCCCTGAGTACCCTCATTCCTACAACCGGACGTGTAACTTCTAGGGATACTAGATGCTATGCCGATTGACTGCGTTAAAAGTTACCAGTTCCCGGGGGTTGACGCTTCTAAGCCAGGGTAGCACCCACACCCATTCTACGTGGATCTCATCTCCTTGTACTTGAGCCTTCCTCTGGTGGTGAAAGATGTCTCCTGACTGCTGCTGGCTGAGCTGTGGCTTGGGCTGCCACAGGGCCTCCTACAGAAGAGGACCGCCTGTCACCGCCCTGCGGCAAGTGGAGGCTCCCCGCTTTGCCCTTCCGAGTTAGACTGTGTCAGGAGTATCCTACAAGAGCTAAGCGTCTCAATGTTGAGTTGAACCTGGTATGGTCTCAGGGCTGCCCTGGTGGCTCAGCAGGAAAGAATCTACCTGCAGTGCAGTAGACGCAAGAGATGCAGGTTCAATCCCCAGCTCGGGAAGAGCCCCTGGAGGAGGGCATGGCAACCCACCCCAATATTCTAGCCTGGAGAACTCCACGGACAGAGGAGCCTGGTGGGCTACAGTCCACAGGGTCGCAAAGAGTCAGAAACGACTGAAGTGACTCAGCACGCAAGGACAATACGACCTCGTGGTAGGCAAGGCACCTAAATGTTTAACTTTTAGTATTTCTTTTGGTTTTAAGCCTATATGTAACCCAGGGTAAACAACAATCCTGCTAAAGTCATGAACAAATTAACTTTAATAACATCTTCATTCATTCACATTATTTTAGGAGGTTCATTGTGGCTGCTCTGCGATAGACGATAAGGTAAGAGGAAGACAAAGAACACAACTCAGCAGCTAGGGCACTTGCCCGTGGCGACACTTAAGGTACATTTCGAGGGTAGAGTCGACCCGGCTTGTTAACGGATACTGATGGAAGGTATGAGGAAAAGCGAGGCGTCAGGAGCATTTAAGTTTTGGCGGGAGTAACTAAGTAAACTGTTGTTGTTCAGCAGCTAAGTCATGTCCAACTCTTTGTGACCCCATGGACTGTAACCCACCAGGCTCCTCTGTCTATGGGATTTCCCAGGTAAGAATATTGGAGTGGAACTAAGTGAACAGTGATGCCATTTTGAGACAGAGAAGACCAGCAGTGGCAGCCTTCCACTCTGCATTTAGATTAACCCTCTGAAGAGTAAGGACTTACATAAGCCATGTGGGGAAATGAGGCTTTGAGAATAGTGATGATAAGGATCCAGCTTTATAATCAGCATTACATACTTAATTCCGTTTACAAGAAGCAGGAACGAATGAAGAAGAAAAAGGAGGAAAGGCAAAACACGTCTTTAAGTCTGCAAGCACGTCATGTGTCAAACTGAAACAACCCCGAAGCTCAACTTCCTTCACTGTTCAAGGAGAAGATCCTCTACTAGGTACTTCGGGATAGAGGGTCCGCGACCATATGGTGCTTGAGAAATATGCTACTGCTGTAATTGAACTCACTGTATGTGGGCTTCAAGATGCACAGTGGCATTCCAAACCAACTTCTAAAGAAAATTGCATGGAATTTTCAAGACATCAGGAGCGTTCTTAAAAGTTAAGCAGAGAAAACGGATTTTTGATAGTTATGAATTACATTCAGCGCTGCCAGATTGTAGGGAACGCTCTTTTTGCCTCAGTATGGTTAGAATTACTGTTGACAAAGTTTTAATTTAAATTTTTAAGGATTTAAATGGAAGAATATGGGTCACTGGATTTTCGTTCACTGCGTAAGGATGACTAGTGGCAGAAAGCAAGCGTGTTAGTGAGGGTCCAATTTCGGCCCCGGAGTCCATCTTCTCTGTAGTGGTTGGTAGCTGAGGATGTGTTGGCAAGAATAATTTAGCTCTCAGTCGGGCAACCAGTGGACGGAACGCACACAGTTAGAGACCTGGCTGGCACAGAACACAAGCTCAGTTCAGAAAACACTAAACGCGTTTGTGAGAGGCTCAAGGCCACACAAATCATACATTACAATCACAAGCTGGAAGGGATTCGATCTTGCCTAGCAGGTTGTAGATTTAGATAGATTTGTAATAGTCTGAAAATACACTACACAGCTCCAAAGTCTAATTCTAAAAATTTTCAACTGGTTTCCTGAAGTTGACAAAAAAGAGGTAAATATTTGTAGAGCCCACTGCTGTAAAACAGGTTTTAAAGAGCCTTGAGATATATCAGGAAATCTTAAGAAATTACAGTAGGTGTCTAATTTAAATGTTGTCTTAAAATAACTAATTTAAAAGTATGTGCTATGTAGGCTATTAAAAATAAAAATCTTTTTTTTAATAAAAAGTTAAAAATTCCATTTTTTTTCATAAATCCAGAGAACAGAATAGGTTTCAAATCCACATTCTGTTTAACAAAAAGATGAAGTGTGCGCTGTGAGCAAAGCAGCGTAACTACTGAAAGGCTGTTTGCGTGATCTGCCTTTCTGTGTAACAGTGTGTGGGGGGACCTTTCTTCAGGCCTCTGCTGGGTTTGGTGCCCTATCTGTCCTCAGTGCCCCCAGTGCTATAATCAATGTTTTCTTTCACAGACTGACGAATGTGATGGACAATAAGGACACGTGCAGCACATACTCGTGTGCACTCCGTGAATTTGCTCTAACCCCAAAACAGTGTGGAAGCAAAAGATCATGACATACATTTTAGGGGGATATGCATTTATGGAGTAAAGGACTGGCCTTCCCTATAAAACAATTTATAAGCAAGTAAATAATGAATAACGGTATCCTGGTAGGCACCACACTGAAACCTCTGACAACAAAGAAGCCACAGATTACGTGCAAATTTTGGCATGCCTGCTAAATTCATCTCTCTCTCTGCCACTCAAGAAAGCATTATCAAAATCCAAGTGCGTGAAAGTAAGAGATCCCACCGAGTCTAGTCTAATTTAGACGTTTTCACAAAGAAAATGGTTTGCAAACCTCGATTGAAGGTGTGCTGCAAAGGCAAAGTTGAAAACGAATTATTTCACCCAATTTCTTATGTGAACCAGAGCAGAAGGTGTGATTCTCCTAAAAAGCCAAGTACATTTGCCTCAACATAAAATAGGACTGATTGAATTTCAAACTCTTCATTTATTTTGTAGAGCTGAAATGTTAAGTTCCTTATTGCTGTTCAAAATTGGCTTGAGTCTTATTTATTATGATACATATATATATATCATGATTTCATATATATGCTATTTAATATGTATATTATTATCAACACACACACACACATATAAAACAGTAGCCCCTCTTTATCTGTGGGGGATACTTTCCAAGATTCCCAGAAGATGGCTAAAACTTGGAGAGCACTGAACCCTATGTATACCATGTTTTTTCCTATACACACATGCCTATGATAAAGCTAAACTTATAAGTTAGGCAAAGTAAGAGAATATCCAAACTGTCAGCATCACTGTTCTTGCACCTTTGGGACCCTTATTAAGTAAAATAAGGGCCACGTGAACACAAGCGCCGTGCCACTGCAACGATCCACCTGGGAACTGCAAGGACTACTCGGGGACAGGCAGAGCCAGCAGCCGGGACTCACGGGCACAGGAGGAATTCACCCTCCAGGCGGCATGGTGCGCAGGGCACAAGGGTTCAGCACGCTGCTCAGAAAGGCACACGAAGTGAAACTTACGAATTGCTTATTTCCGGAATTTTCTACTTAATATTTCTGGACCACAGTTGACTGTGGGTAAATGAAATCATCAATAGGGGAGACTGGCTTCCCAGGTGGCGCTAGTGGTAAAGAACCCACCTGCCAATGCTGGCGACATAAAAGACCCGGGTTCGATCCCAGGGTCGGGAAGATCCCCTGGAGAAGGAAATGGCAGCCCACCCCGGTACTCTTGCCTGGAGAATCCCGTGGACAGAGGAGCCTGGTCGGCTACAGTCCACGGGGTCGCAGAGAGTCAGACCAGGCTGAAGCAACTTCACACACAGTCTCCTCATTCAGTTAAAAGAAGCTTTTGGTTACTATAGGACATAAATGATTTAAAATTTCAAATGTAACCCTCCTCCTCAAGGAGTTTCAGAAACTGTCATTCTAGATGGCTTCCTCTGGGTCATGAGCAGCTAGCTCTCTGCATGACTGTCCCATCCTCAGTACCCCAGAGAAGCATCTCTGGACTTGAAATCTCCAAACTGGACTTTCCAAGGCTGACTTGGGAAAGATTTACTAACAGAGGGCAGGAAGGGGCTGGGTCTTTGAGGGCATTACTGTGATTTCAAATCTAAAAGAACAGAAGAATCCTTCATGAGAGGAAATGAAATATCTTCAAAGCAAAACTGCTTTCTTGGAGAAGCTCCTAGAGCCATATGTGAGGAAAGAGAGAGTAGGAAGAAAAAAAATTGGAAATTTAACCCAAGAAAGAGAGATGATTAAAAATATATTACAAGTATCAATCAAAGAGTACTTAGCTAGTTTTCTATATCCTTTTTTTCTGCTTCTAAGAACTATTTATTATATAAAAGTATTTAGGCAAGCAAAATCTACATTGTATCTGCATGAAGGTAGTTCATTCTAAAGAGCCACAGCAGAAACAGGAAAGTGGCATAACAGCAATGCCCATAACTCCTTGAAGACAATTCTTTTCTGTCTACTCCTGATTCTTGATTTTTAAAATCCCCTTTTCTGTGCCTACACGCAGCCGTTCTCCATGAAAGACAAGCTGCTCTCAGGCATTCGGCGCACACCACATACAGAAGCACAGGCGCTGGATCAGCCACGTCAAATTCAACACAACTGTTTGAAAAGTTGAAAAGTTCAAACTATTTATTTAATGTCATGCAGATAAACCCAAGAAAAGGAATACATTTGACAGGTAAATTCTAATTGACTGAGTCTTAAAAAGCCAAGAGAATGATTTAGGATAAGAGTTAAAATGAACAGTTTAATGTTTAAGTTATTAATAAAAGTAAGTTTGACTTAATTAGGAAATTAAATTAACCAAACTACCCTTCTGCCTCAAAGTTCCATTTAATATCTATTCTAAGTAAAATCAAAAAGAGAATCTGTTTGATTCTCTTACTCCCAAAGATATGAGAGGAAAGGAATATTAACACTTATTCATGGATAATAAGATCAACACACAGGGTTTGAAGAGCTTGAGAAGGTTGGCACCATCCATCTCAAGAACAGCGTCCACTGTGTGCCACGGAAATCCAGCAGCTTTCGACTCAAGCGGGCCGCTGACTGACAGCTCTAGCTCGTATCTATCCTTGGAAGGAGGTGAACCAGAGCACTGGTTTTCAAATTGCTAGTCATTCTAGTCAGTGATGCAATCACTTTAGTGAACACCCAACAAGCACTTTAAAGGCAAAATGTATTTCTCACTGTAGAACAAGGGAGTTTAAAAGCCCTGAAATGAGACAATGTCACACCTTACAGTTTGAACACTTTTTCTACTTATTTCCAAATGGGTCCAAGAGGTCATATTTTAGCACTTAAATGCAGAACATCTGAGACAAAATCGGAAGGAAATTCCCAGAGAACTCATGGGGCAGCTAAACTATAAAAATACTTCTCTTTCCCAAGTTCCACTCCTAATTTCTCCAAAAGCAGAAAGTAAGGTAGAATTAAGAGAGTGTTGGATACAGGGATACCTGGGAGCTACTGCAGGGATGGTTCCAGATCACCACAGTAAAGTGACAATAAAGTGAGCCACACAGATCTTTTTGGTCTCCCAGTGCATACAAAAGTTATGCTTATACTATACTGTAATCTATTATGTGTGTGACAGCATTATGGTTCTTTTTAAAGAATGTACATAATATTTTGATTACTTTTTGCTAAAAAATACTATCATCTGAGCTTTCAGTATGTCATAGCAGTAACATCAAGACTACTAATTACAGATCACAAAGAAATACAGTAATAAAGGAAAAGCTTGAAACATTTTGAGAATTACCAAAATGTGACACAGAGACACAAAATGAGCAGATGCTGCTGGAGGAATGGCACCCACAGACTTGCTCTACAGAGGGTTGCCACAAAGCTCCCGTGTGTAAAAACTGCAGTGTCTATAACATGCAATAAAGCTAAGCAAAATAAAATGAGGTCTTCCTGTATATGGAACTAGAAGTTTCTAGCGTGTTGAGAATCCCTAAATGAGGATTCTCTAAAACCCAGGGGGGCTGAACTTGCTGCGTTTATAATGGAAAGGTTGGACTTGTAATGGGAATTAAAATAGGTTTCAGGCTGGAGGAATGAAAGGCAGAAAATACAGCGATAAACGACTCAGAGAGCAGCACAGACATAGAAGATAAATTTCTTTAAAAAGCCCAATTCATTCAAAGACCCAAAGTTCTTCAGAAAAACAAGTGACGCCATGTCTCCAGCGTGAAATGCACAAGATGAGCCCGGCACATCTTGACGTAATGGGTCAGTGTCAAAAGGACAGGGGAACCAACCCGAAGAAGTGTCTGCTACCAAAAGGACAATCTGAGTAACAGTTAGAAGGATAACTGCAAGGGGCTGTTGAGATTATAGTAACACCCACACAAAAGTAACAACTGCTCACTGGTCATCTTGGAGAATACTGGAAACCAAAGTAGCATTTTGGAAAATGGTAAATAAAGAGAAAAAAATCCTGTATTATTCCTCCCTTTCTTATAAATTGAACTCAAGTAAACCAAGAAGTTAATAAAGGGAAGTTGCTCTCAATATAAGGAAATCTTGCTAATAAATGAGAAAGACCTGGTAAGGCTTAATCCTACCAGTGTCCATGGGTGTAACAATGTGAGCCTAATTAGTGAATGACAAACAGTAAAATCAATTAGTTTAATGTTTAATTTCTATTTTGCTACAAGTGTTACTATCATTTTCTAGTGGGAAAATTGGCAGAAGTTTTTGTTTTACTTTATTTTTTCCAAATAAATATCAGATGCCAAGTGTCTTACATAGGCTAATTAACCGGAAAAGGGAAGGAGGTTTAGTCAAAAACACAGCTGGGGAGGGCGAAATGTCTTAGATTATGTTAAAGGGAAGGGGAGACCCTAAGAGAGCCCTCGCAGACCAAGTTCACTGCTGCAGGAGGGAGAGGTGGAGCCCTGAGCTTTAGCCCGCCTGCTCCTGCTCGCCGTGAACGATCTCAGCAGACGAGAGCACTGATGCTAAAGACCCCGATGCTGGGAAAGACTGGAGGCGCGAGGAGAAGGGGACGCCAGAGGATGAGATGGCTGGAGGGCCTCACCGACTCCATGGGCATGCGTGGAGCAAACACCGGGAGGTGGTGATGGACAGGGAGGCCTGGCGTGCTGCAGCCCATGGGGTCGCAGAGAGTCGGACACGACTGCGACTGAACTGAACCAATGCTGGAGAGCATAAAGGAGGCAGACAGCAGAGACTCCATTTTCACTCCTCAGAGGACATTCCTGGGAGCGGCGCTCCTAACAGAAGAGAATCGAGAGGCACCGACTCAGGTGATGACACTGAGATCCCAGGAACTTCTGAGCTCGGGCTCAAGAAAGAACCCAAAAAAGAGGGCAACTGCTGATGCTTCAGGGAATGGCACAGAGCTGTGTGTCTCTAGACATACCTGGACTTCAAAACACTGCTGGGAAGCCACGTCACTTAATGTTAGCTGAACTGCTTTCAAAGGGTCACTTAAATAAAGAAATCATTTCTATAAGAAAAGCTGGGAGATTTAAGAAGTTATCTGCACATAATCCAGTAAATGATTTAGAGGGTGATTATAGTTCCAGTTTTGCTAATTAATGAAAACCTATATAGGCTCGATTTCTCATCCATTAAAAAAGAGTATTAATATTTATGCTTCCTTCATAAACTTTTGGTAAAAATTTAGAAAGAGTGCAAGAAAAAATTTAACTCATGAAGAATTATATACAACTTTGAAGTTAAGAAACATTTGTTGAATATATGAATACATCCTGGGTATCAATGAGAGTCTCTACCTCCTGGCACAGGAATGTTTAACCATAGAATGCAGCTAATGCTTGGCGTCAGCACAACAAAGTTATAAGCACGGTAAACCTATTAAGTTCTATAACTATATAATTAAAGCTCATGGGGTAGTTGCTTTGTGATACATTTTTTTTAATACAAAGATGGACAAAACACGGTCTCATGAATTTCAGTTACATCATTTAAGCTCTGACAACTGGGACAATCCAACAAAGCTTTCTAGTAATAAATACTCCTAAGCACATCACTGACCTATGAGTGGTTATCCAAGAGACTGATTTATTATTGAATCCAGGCTGAGCGCCAAAGAATTGATACTTTCGAACTGTGGTAAGGCAGAAGACTCTTGAGAGTCCCTTGGACTGCAAGGAGATCCAACCAATCCATCCTAAAGGAAATCAGTCCTGAATATTCATTGGAAGGACTGATGTTAAAGCTGAGACTCCAATACTTTGGCCACGTGATGGGAAGAACTGACTCACTGGAAAAGACCCTGATGCTGGGAAAGATTGAAGGCAGGAGGAGAAGGAGATGACATAGGATGAAATGGGTGGATGGTATCACCAACTCAATGGACATGAATTTGAGCAAACTCCGGGAGATAGTGAAGAACAGGGAAGCCTGAAGTGCTGTAGTCCATGGGGTCGCAAAGAGTCAGACACCACTTAGTGGCTGAACAACAACACAATATCCTACAGTTACTCACAAACTATGTGAACCTGAGTTTCCACATCTGTAAGCTGGAATACTAACAGTCCATATCTAAAACAGGGTGATAAGGGAATTAAATGAATACACTTAATTAAATGAATGAAAACATCCAATAAATGTTAGCTATTCTATTGTTATGAAAATTAACATTTCACATTCTTTCATTTGAACTGGGTACTTGATTAGCAGTTAGAACCCAAAGTAGTGGTTCCTTTCATATATGTTAAGAGAAGCTGTTACCATGGGAATGGTGACTAAGACAGGAAAAGTCGAAATGAAAGTTGGAACTTACTCTGAATTTTCAACTAGAATATTTTCATAAGGTTTCTTCAAAATTTGCCGTGTGTGCGCGTAATCACTTTGGATGATTTCTGCTCTTTCTTTAGATTAACCAACGCACGCAAACGCACCCATTCCGACACCTGCTCGCGCTCCGAGCCTTCCCTAGACTGCGCCACCTCAAACGCCCTCCCTTCTCCTCTCCGCCCCCCCGCGCCTCCTCCACCGAAGACTTCAGTCGCTTACAGCCCTGTCCTCCTGAGTCCCTGTGTCTCATAGGGCCTTTTTTTTAAATTTGACACCATCATGTTGCTCGAAACATTCTCACTGCTTATATCTGCTTTCCCTACGTTAAGAGTATATACCTCTCACTCATCTCTGTCTACTCCGCAGCGCCCAGCCAGCACACAGCCAGTAAACATCTGCTGAATGAAACAGAAATGGAGCCAGCCCAGAAAACATCCCAGGATTAGAAAGAAATTTAGACATTATGTAGGTCAACTCCTTACTCCAGTGCTTCCAACCTTCCACCTTCTTTTCAAGAGATTATCTCAGTTTGAATAACTCTTTAAGAAAGAGCTCACTACCACTTAAGACATCTGGTTTCAATAAGTCTTAAACATTAGGAAACTTTTTTTTTGTGGGAAATGAGAAATCTAGTATTATAGCAGTTATCTTGGTGTTTATTGCAGTCCCCTTTAGATTTACTAATTGCTGATATAATACTGATAATAATCAATAATGACCATATTACAGCACAGTTCAAGGAAAATAAATGCTTAGTCTGAATATTGAAGGGTACTAAGGGTACTAAAGTAGGCACTCTGAAAAAATGACTTTTTATGTGATTTGGGACAAATTTCTTTTATCTATAGCAGAACTCCTTCATGAGATTAATGTTAAAAGTTAATTAAAATTAAAATCAAGCTTTCTATTTTAAAAATGCTAATAAGTGACTGAGAAAAGGAAAGTGGGAAAGTAAATATTTCAGTTAACAATTAAGTTGTATATGGAAATTTAGTATTTGGCTATAAAAATTAATAAATTAATTGAAGCAACAACATTAGTGTATTTGGAGGTATAAGAAAGTTCAGGGCAAGCATAGAAATTGGTCCATTTGTCTTTTAAATGTAAGTTAGAAGATTTCTTAATTAAAAAAACTCTATTACATACAAAGCTAGAGTTGGCCTTTGAATTGGTTATGGGAGACTTTTCTTAAAAGAAATGTCTTAAGAAGTGCTTCTTTTAATTATAATTCTTAAAAAAATTATAATTACCAAAATTTTGGTTAAAAATCATGACCATTACTGAAAAGAAAGAAAAAAGACAATAACAGTTGTTAAGTACAAAAGGAGACATACAAACCCAATGGTGAGGAGCTCCAGGAACAGAAGAATTACAAGTGACGACAAATGACTTTTAAGATGGGCACACCACAAGGAGAATTTGCAACAATCGAAGATTTAGCATTTTAGTATTATTTTGTTAGAAACAGTAAAAGCTATCTATATTTAAATGACAGAATGGAGAGAAAATGTGAATAATCAACAGGAAACAATAAGGCATTCTTTTTGACTTGCAAATCTATTTTTAAAGTTTGTCTCTGTCACTTCACAACTATTAGAGTCATTCCTGCTGACAAAAGGCGTTGAATCTTACCCATCTATCTTGGAGTAGTTTGAAGTACAATTGAAAATGAAACAAAACATAAAAGAAAAAAAACCAAGAATTTAATTTTAAATGGAACATCACTGTATGTAATGCATACCTAATAATATGAAAAATAAGATGGTATAAGAAAGGGACAAACTATCTTTCACGTAAGATTTTCTTCTTGAATCAGCACTGGTTTGGCGAGAAAAAGAAAAAGAAAAAAAAGAAACACTCCTGATACCAGTGCAACGAGGAGTGCTTGTTGGGACCTCTTCTTGTTTCTTTCGTGTGCTTATTTTGATCATGCAACCAGGATCTAATTTGGGTTAACTAATAGCTGAAGAGGTCTGGTATCCCAGGAAAAGGTAGTGAACGTACCACCTATTAATCTTTCCATAGCGCTAGAAGGTCAGCAAGGCTGGGGTGAGGCAAGGGTTAGACCCGGGCAGAGATGAATGGCTGCGGGCACTCCCTGGCCATTTCTCTTGTCCGGAAGAAGGAGGCGCATTACCGTTTTTTGTTTCCTCCTTCTGTAATCAGCAGGCGGCGCTGTGCTCCGGGCCCTGCCGGAATGAAGCCCCAGGGGCACACACACCAGCAGGCCGCTCAAGCGCAGGGCCCGCACCCAGCAGGCACTGAAGCAGTGTCTGTGGACAGCGTGTCCATCGCGGCAGGCCAGCTGAAATGGCAGCTCATGTGATAATCGCTGGAACACTGACCTCCTTTTCTGGGAGGTCACTTTGGCCCAGAGTAACCCAAAAGCTTCCGCGGCAGGCCTGCGGTTGGGCTCTCAATCCCGGAGCAGGCAGAGGGCCGGGCGAGCACAGGAGGGGCAGCCAAGGGCTGTCCTGGGGCAGCAGGGACCCTGGAGGCCCCAGACGGCGAGGTCAGAAGTTGAGTGTTTCCAGTCCTCTTTAATTAAAAGGTTATTTGACAACTTGAGACAGGAAGCAAAAAGATATCCCTTAGAGTGCATTTCCAGGACCCTCAGGAGTGCTAAAGGCAAAGGAAATGTGCTAACAGCCCACAAACCAGGGTCCTTTTTACAACTGCTCCCTGACACGGGGTCACACGGGTGACCTTCACGGCCAAGACGCGAGCCCAGAGAAGGGTTTTCTTCATCCATCTCGTTTATTAGACCACAGGGTCTCCGCCTTACTGCCCAAGATTGGCTCTGACCTCCGCAGGCATGAATGATACACGCTGACTTCTCCTGTTCCCGGTTAATCCTAAAGACATACCTTTCTGAAGGAGGAAAATTTTTCAACAGAGAAGTATTTGAAGGCAAGCGGCAAGGCAGGTTGGAAATTCTTCACTGACAAATTATTATAAGAACAAAAAAAAGCATAAGGGGAGCCAAATCATCCAAACAAAAATGAAGGTAATCCAGAGACAAGAAAGGGAAGACACCTAAGAGAGGGAGACCGAGATTTTCGACTTTCTGGTGCCTCTTTCTTTTCATTCCCTACAAGGAACAACATGGTTTAGACAGCGCAGGGGTGGAAGCCACTTAGGCATGCGTGGGCTAATGAAGGTCAGACTTACAAAGAACGATTCCCACAAACAGAAAGCCACCCTTGGAGGAGGCAGAGGCCTGATTCTTCTTCACAAAAACAGAAAGAGAGTTCTTACAGTTCTAGAGTTAGAAGAACTGCTAGTTAGTGAGTATCCACTATGCCAGCAGGCAAAATACTGATGCTTCTTATTCATTTTCATCACCTTTTATGGTCTGCATTATCATGTGCTTAACAGATGACAAAACTAAAAGGTTAAGTAACTTAGTCCAGATCATTAAAAAAAAAAAAAAAGATGAGGCAAATTCTAACCTAACTCTCTGACACCTTAGTTTGAAATTTTTTCCCCGTGATAACAGCCCATAACATTTATTTGTTTAGTGACAGAAGAGTGACAATTTTATTTTGTCTTTAGGGAGCAATTCCCCAAGACTGTATTTTCCATGCAGCTCTGCCTGAATTATTGATTTGTTTATAATTGTTATCCTTTACCATAAAGATCTATGTTCAATCTGGGGAATAAGAAGCCTATTAGAATGATACTTTTCTCTACAACAAGTATATCATATATCAATTAAAATGAACATAACTGCCTACCAGCCTGGCCAGGTGTCGCTAAGTACTAAAATACCACATTCAACACCTGTGAGAATCTCAACAAAAATTACAAACGATAAGCCAGGAGAGCTGCTGTTTCTGAATTGATGCAACCTGCAAAGAACTTCAAAAATCTCAGGATACTGTACTGGGAGCATGTACAAACACACCAAGGGGAAAGGAGGTCAGAAGGAGACTGCCTGGAATATGTGCAAACCAACAGGAAGGAGAATTAGGGCAGTCTCTTGAAGGATGAGAGTCCTCTGGTATCAGGCACATCAAATTGTACTATTTCTAAGTAGCTTCAAAAAAAAAAAAAATCCTACAGAATATATATTCAGTTAAGGAAGAAAAATAGCACCTTTTTTTCTTTCTTAAAATTTATAATTAACACAGGGCAAAGGGTCACACCCTCCCCTAGGAGAGCAGTTACTTCCAAAAACATGCTGCTTCTCTGGTTACAATGAATAACCTTTTCTGCTGTCTTTTTGACAAAACTGTACATGTGTTACTGGCAGGGTACAAGGAGGAAGGGAGATGAGCTAAATGTTCAGTAGTTTTTTTAAAATTTTACAACCAAGTAGCAATTACGGTACAGTCTCATAAGCTATCGACCTTTACCCTTTTACCTCAACTGTGCCCCAACATTTTGAAGAACACAACGGATGCACAGAGGCTTTCACCACAAATCCTCTGAGGACCTAAAACCCCAGGGAGAAGGAGGGGAGATGAGCTGGGCAGAGGGCTTGAGAGCTGGAGGGTATGGAAAAAAACCACAATAGATTTCTCCACGGAGGGAGGCAATCCTCAAAATTTTCACTTCTAGTTTCTCTCAAGTAGACTAGGTCAGTGGTTCTCAATTTTGGCTGACATTGACAGCATCCAGGCCCATTTTATTGCCTAGGCACCACCTCTGGGAAATTCTGAAATCCCTGTGTAAGATTCAAGCATCAGGATGCCTTACAATTTCCCCAGGTGATCCCAACCTGCAGAGAGAGTTGACAAGAGCTGACCTAAATAATTCAGAGAGATGGCTAAAGGCAGACCACATGGGCAAAGGATTAACATAATTTTCACCTCAGCAGGAGGAAAAAACAAAAACAAGACCTAAAATCTCAAAACACCAGAACAAGAGAATATCACTAAACAATAGCAGTAAACAAGAACAATACCTAATAGCAACAGCAACAGCAACGGGCACTTCCAAGACCTTCCTTCCCAGGAAAGAAGAGGAGGTAGAAGAACTGTGTGTGAATCGTCCCTCTGTCCCTCCCCTGCAGGAAAGCAAGTTCGCTCAGCAGTACACACTGTGCTCTCATTAGACCAGGAACACGCGGGAGCACAAAGTCCGTTTACACGGAAGGAGACAGCCTCAGAGACGTGAAGGAACGTCCCGAAGGCCAAGGCACAAAGACCGAACTTGATTCCACAGCTGTCCCAGGTCTAAAGCGTTTCCTCTTTTCCATAACTTCCGGACCATTTCTTTGCACTGGTTAACTTACTGGTACTGCAACAATGTGTAATTTTAGGAACAGTTTCCATTGCGGGACTAGTCCACCCTTTTCCTGGCAGTTAATAAGACTGGAGAGGCAGGTAAGGGACTAACGGTAAAGGATTTTGAATGCCAAGTAAAGCATTTGGAATGAATGAATGTACTAGTTAATTACCAGATCTACAGGTATTGAGGATCTGCCCGGTTTGGGACAGAGAGAACACTCTAAGGTCTAGACAAAAGGGAGGCATGGAAGGTTTTAGAGTTACTGTGTCTTACAGGCAATCTAATATGCCAAACCAGAAAACAAACTACGAGCAAAAAGAAAACATCAGAACACTCCTTTCTCATGCTATAATTAGGAAAAAAGACAACAACCCAGAAACAGTATGGATAAATCCATGTAAGAAATTTACCATTCTCAAAAAATGAACTTGGAAGAGAAATTAGGGTTATCTTTAAGCCAAATCCTTCATGTTATTTTTCTATTTCTTATTATAGCTTTCATGGAGTTTTTCCAAAGGATGAATTTAGTAACTGATAAAATACAACTCTCCCATTCAGGCCAGTATGATATCTTAGGATTGGAATCAATTATCAGCATATGTTGGATTAACAGTAAAAAAAAAAAAACCAATATAATGAATTATTAGTTTCCCTCAAGGTAGAAATCATATTCTCCAATGTAAAGAAATTTAAAAATCAGAAGAGAGAAATGGAAATCATTTAAAAACATCTAGTTAAAACTCTGTATTTAGATTAAATATGCAAATTAATAGTAAAAATATTTATAATGTGCTGAACAAAAGAGGAAAGCCTAGGTGGGTTATTTTATTACTCCAATAGGATGATTTCATCCTTTTCATATTTTTATATAATAAATTGCTTTTCTCCACTTGAAAGGAATATTTAAAATTAACATATTTAAACTTTTACAAACAAATGTATAGACCTTTTACTTCCTATATATCTAAACTTCCTATTGGAAGTTTCCAATGTTTTAAAGAATTTAAGGCATTAAGAAGGTTGGCATTTGGAATGTGAGCAAGCGTGCATTTGACATGACATAAATTAAGCAAATCACCACAACATAATAATTATATCAAATATTTAATTATCCTAACATTTATTTTCATCATATAGAAATTTTAGCCATATTTTTTAATTCTATGTGAGTATGCGAGTATGTGTATGATTTCATGTGGTGAAAAAAACTGATATATATACTCATTTTACTCTGGTTCTAATTTCAGGATTTCTTGATTTGGGGCAGTATGATCAGAGTTTGCCTAAGTAAAGATATAGCTCAGTCTCTATGAGACAGTAGCTTTCGATTTCTTTTGAAAAAGCTTTCAAAGATCTTGTACCTTTGTATTCTTAAAAATGATTAGGACAATGGCTCATTACATACCGTAATCTGTGATTTTACAGGACACCAAATACAGCTCTTTCAGGTTTTGTCCTTCCTTGGCGATGACCTCCACACACCTGAAACACACACAAAGAAGTGGCGAGTTCCACTAATGTGCTTCAAGTTAAATCAGCAGGAGTTTGGCCACGACTATCACAGGAAGAGGCCACTCTTGATGAATACCACAGCTCTCTTCTTTCCACAAACCGCTTTCAAGGTGTTTGGGGAAAAGGTATTATATTCCCTGCTTTTTAAATTCAAGTGCTTGAATACTTAAATGACCTTAATTAAATACATTTATGACCAGTGCATCTTGTAAAGCTAAACTGATGAAAAAGAGATATTCCTCTAACAGCACTGTTACATTTGCTAATAAAAGATTAGTAAACATATGCTATATAATGAATATTTATCATTTACATTAAAAAGAGTAATGAAACTGTGAAACATGGATGCTCATTATAAGGGATTCCCTGGTAGCTCAGCTGGTAAAGAATCCGCTAGCAATGCAGGAGACCCTGGTTCGATTCCTGCGAAGGGAACTGGCTCATTATAAGTGAATGTAATATTGCTCATAGTTTAATTTTTAATGGTGGAGTTTGATCACATTGATACACATTTGTGAAGTTTTATTCAACATAAAAATGTTTCAAAAACCTGTGACACTGATTAAAGAAGAAAGAAAAATCATATGTATAAGAACATTAATATATTTTCCCTGGTTTTATTATTAACGTTTTAGATGAATTGTTGCATATATATAGGCCATTTAAATAATATAGATATAGATGTGTAAGATTTAAAGTCTCTTCTGGTTTCATTTAAGTTAAAATTTTGAGTGGTGCACCCTGCTCTGATGTCCACAGTGGAACATGTAACAAAAACCTCGATGAACTTTATAAACAGTGATCAACCACACTGTCTATTTGATGATTCAGTCTCCTGTAATATCAGAAAAACCTCTGCAATCAGACTGACACGTAGGCATGTGCGTCCTTCAATGCAGTCCCCGTTTTAATCTTCATAAACAACAGTTAAGTAAAAGGGTAAAAGCACAAAGAGTCATTAACCTTTTCTAGGAAGTAAGGATCAAGTAATTTGATACCTGTGTGTATAATCCATCAAAAATTACTGAGTATCCATCTCTGTCTTTCAGATATTTTATTTGCTGTCTAGCTTATTTGTAGGTATCTTCATAAAATGTCAGGAAATTTTATACAATTTTACTTCACATAATTCATTACTGAAGGTTAAATTAGTTATAGAGAAGACATATTTTTCTTTTAAAAATATTTTTATAGAATATTGTCTTAATAGAATGATAAACATTTCTAAGTTCCTCAGACTAACTGAATAAACATTTTTGGGGCTATTTAAAAAAAAAAGATTTATTATAAAAAATGGGTAAGCTGTTCCATGGTTACAATAGAAAACTTAAAACAGTAACAATGTAATTATGATTGATATAGCTTATTATGAAGGGAATTTTTTAAACCTAATTCAGCATCATTTGACTTTAACGTAATATTTGAATAAAGTCTTAAAAAAGAAAAAAGCAGAAATGAAGCTAACTACAGGCAACAACCATGTTTTACATATGACTTTTAAAACTGATTTACATATCCTAAGGATAAAAATAAAGGCCCTGCTTGATTATAATATCATAAATAGTTAATTTAAAAAGTCTACTTTCTGCCATGCATAGCTCTCTGTCCGCCTCCATCACCTTCCAAAAAAGTTAGCAGATCCAACATGTTGTATGACCACAAAATGAAATATTAGTGCAGAAATATGTTCACATCATTTATTTTGTTTTCACGGTCTTTTCATATAGTTCAAAACGCCTGATTATGGAAAACACTCTAAACAGACACAATATCCTATTTGTGTTCTCACCACCTGATTCTGTATCAGATATGCTACAAGCACGTGTGATCATAAGAGACACAGAGCCGACTACAGACGGCAAATAACACAAAGTGGTTTCCCTGTACAAGCCAGATCAAATGCTATTTCATAGGCAACAAGAACTGGTATTCACATAAAATAAGATAATCAATCACTGGGTAGAAACTGTCCTAAAAATGATGAAAGGCCATGAGCATCAGGTTTCTTCCCTACATGAGACAGAAAAGTTATTATGAACAGATAACACAAATATATTTAGCTTACTCAAGAGGCAACAGCCAAAAGAAAACACATGATTAAGAAATAAAGAGTATGTATGTTTCAGAGAAATATAAGAGAAAAGCATTTTACTTTTACAAAGGATCACGTAGGATTTTTGCTCTGTTTTGAAAAGTTCAGCTACATAAGGTTTTCCAAATACTTTTAATTATCCTGTAATCACAACCAGTGTGCTAAAACTTATGTGCAACATAAAGCTATTCCTCAAAAAGGAATTCATAGAGGGAAAATAAAATGTTCCTTGGAAGATTTTTAGCAAAATTTATTATTTTTTAAATTAAATATCACATATTTCACAGATGTGATCTTTGAGAAATCCCAAGTTCCTGTGAACCTGCACTGAAACTCAGTATCATACTAACAGCAAATTAATGGTTCAAATAAATAGGTAAAATAGCTATATATATATATATATATTTTTTTTTGACAGTTGACAATGGAAGTGGTTCATGTTATCCTGTTAGTGCAAACTGGTGGAAAATGGAACCCTACGTCTGGTTCCTGGCTAGCATCTGAAGTGAAGGGTACTCGCTCGGTCATGTCCGACTCTTTGCAACCCCATGGACTGTAGCTAACCAGACTCCTCTGTCCATGGGATTCTCCAGGCAAGAATACTAGAGTGGACTGCCATTCCCTTCTCCAGGGATCTTCCCATCCCAGGGACTGAACCTGTGTCTGCCGCTTTGCAGGCAGATTCTTTACTGTCTGAGCCACCAGGGAAAGCCAGTGTCTGAAGCCCTGCGATTAGTCTAGGTCTAGCTCCCTAGGCAGCCTGTGGTGACAGCAAGTCATGGTGGCAGCCCCTGGCTGGTGACTGTCCTTTCCTCTGGAAACTTTCAGAGTCCAGTCTAGAGCATATCTGGGCACTTCTCTGGAGCTCAGACAGTAAAGAATCCTCTTGCAATGTAGCAGACCTGGGTTAAATCCGAGTTGGGAAAATCCGCTGGAGAGGGGAATGGCTACCAACTCCAGTATTCTTGCCTGGAGAATTCCATGGACAGATATTTACAAGACGTACCCTAACACAACACACGTTCTGTTGAACACATTTACTCTAAATAATTCTACTCTGTTTGAAAAGTCTTGGCTCTAGTTGTGACCTTTGTGCTGTGCTGTGCTTAGTCGCTCAGTCGTGTCCGACTCTTTGTGAACCCGTGGACTATAGCCCACCAGGCTCCTCTGTCCATGGGATTCTCCAGGCAAGAACACTGCCGTGGGTTGCCCTCCCCTGCCCTCCTCCAGGGGATCTTCCAAACCCAGGGATCAAACCCAGGACTCCCGCACTACAGTAGGATTCTTCACCATCTGAGCCACCAGGGAAGCCCAAGAATACTGGAGTGGGCAGCCTCTCCCTTCTGCAGGGGGTCTTCCCGACCCAGGAATCGAACTGGGGTCTCCGGCACTGCAGGCGGGTTCTTTACCAACTGAGTCACCAGGGAAGCCCAGTCATGCCCTTTAGTCAGGACTTAACATCAGAGCATTTCCCAGTTCACTGTATAGACTGTATGCAGGCAACAAAAAAAAGTGACAAAGCGTCAGTAATTACCTCAACACTCTGACTTCAGGCATTCATGTAAATTTCAGAGGCATTTAAAATGATACCAAAAGAGAGAGAAACGTTTGCAGAAAGTGCAGGAACACAAAAGAACCAAAGACCACATTTAAAACCTTTGCTTCACAATCCTCTTGGCTATTCACAGTTAATGAAAAGGAGAATATTCATTAATTTCAGTGATAAATCATAGTTTGTTCCCAGGGGTAAGCCATGAATCCCTAAACTCAGAATTCAGAATTCAAAATCTGCCCATTCACCCACCCCGTCCCTGCCCTCCCTAAGGATGAACCTCAGAATACCACATGACCACCATTCTCTATGGGTCAATGCATTCAAAGACTTCCTACTGCATGCATGACAACCCAAGGAATTATAACACTTGGGGAAAGAACAAAGATCCTTCGAGAAAGGAATAATCTCTAACATTATCAAGAAAAATTTCTAATTTAGGAATATGCCCAGTGGAAGATGCAGAAGAATATCAAACACCGGTAAAGGAGCCCGTGAACATTAAACGTGAGCCGACTCCACCATCTCCCTGAGTTCTGAGAAGTAAGAGGAGGCATGTCTTAGCAAGAGAGAATGAAGAACAGGAAGACGGACATTCTGTTCTCAGCTCCATGAAACCACAGACACCGCTGTCTTCTTAAGAGTCCCACATTACCGTTCTTCGTAAAAATGAGGGCCTCTGTGAAAGCTTCTCCAAATCAAATGTCCTAGGTGCATTTAAATATATTTTAGTTCATTCTGAATTGCCTCCTCTCAGATTATTTTCTTGCTTTTATGTTTTGGCAGGGTTCTGAATAGAATAAAAAAATTGCACCCATTGTAACTTCTTGAGTAACAGCTGTTGAGTACATATATATATATAAACTCTGTTAGAATACTGAAAAGGGCCAGAATACCTGCTCCAAACTACCCAAAGCACTCAGAATAATTTTTTATAATCATGTGCTTTTATGCTCACTTGCTTTTGATAATGTTCTAAAATACACCTGAAACATTTGATGAAATATGGAAAACAACAAAAAGGTTACTTTTGTGAGCAATCTAGGTTTTTTCTTCAAAGAAGAGAAGGCATTAGTTTCGGGAAAACGCTGTCTCCTTAGCAATAGATTCTTAATCACCTGATTTATGTGAAGGGTAAAGGTTAATGAATTAAGCTGTGTAAGCTTCAAAACTATCAAAGGAATTCAAAAGAGCCTCGAATTATGGAAAACAATGGCCCATTCTACATACATACCGAATTTTTATGTGTTTTGTTTCCCACTCAAAAGCTGGAACGTGCCATTAGTGACAATTGAAGAGGACTAATGAGGAAATATGACTACATTGCTCGCAAGAGGAGTGTCCTAGGAGACCTTGTTACTGTTTGTGATGTGCTTCAAATCCAAAAGAAGCTAATTGGAGCTGCCAGACACTGGTTTGCAAATCTCACTTTAAAGGACAGGCTCAATCACCTCAGAGGTGTGAAAAGAAATGTCCCCATTAGAGAGGCATTAGCATGTGGCTTGGTGAATTTCTAAGTAAACTTTAGGATGTTCTTTCCTAAGTCACTTTTATATTCGAATAATAGACATATCTGCAAGCAGAAGAAAAAATGTAACAAGACAAAAACCACCCTACAGATTTAAACAAAAAGTATGAATAGTGCTGTAAAGCAATTGGCAAATAAGTGCAACAGGGAGCTAGGTAAGCTTAAGGTTGAATAAACATGTAGATCAAACCCTGAAACTCCTGAAATGCAAACACATCATAAAAGTGATCTATTTGGGGGGTTCAGAAATAGAACTCCAGTTTCATCATTTCCTTAAACTAGACAAGCCAACAAGCCACCCTGGATTATATTCACTGTAAGTGGGTGAAAGCAGATGAGGCTGCAAGACACACACAAACAAAAGAAAAAGGAATAAAAAAGGAGGCGCAAAGTCTAAAAAGAGAAACAAGGGAGCGGATCTGGTCCAGTTCTGTGCTGTGAAATCCCATCCTGACTAACTCACATACGGGTCATCAAAGTGATAGCAGAGGTCACCAAAACACAATTTGGCATCTTACAAAAAGAATAATGATATTTGATTGATTTTTCTAAAGCCTCAAATCAAGTTTTGCTGAGGAATAATCCAATCTCAGTGCAGTGAGTGAATGGGCATGATTTACAGGTATATCCTACTTTCAGAATGTGTATGATATAAAATATTTCTATGTTAAAAAAGATAAATTTACAGTTAAACATTTACAAGATGAATCAATTCAAGAATTAACGAATAGTACCTTTCTACTTATATGTGAATATAATTTCATTTATAAACATTCCATTAACAGAAACATTTTCCAGTAACGCAACACCTTAACTTTACAAAGCATGAAATGGTTATTTTATCTTTAAAGAAATGCACATAAGGACACATGGAAGAAAGACTATTTTGGGAAAGTGACACATGGTATCAAAGTGGTGTGCTGAGGGCCCTTTGTATTTTACTGTACGCTTTCTTGTAAATGTTCTTCTGTTTTATCCTTTTAACAGCACAGTATCAGATATATACTTAAGTCAATTTTTCATACAAACATCTAAAGATAATCTCATAGAAGAGATGTTTATTGCAAGAGAGTTGTTTTTTTTTTTAAGCTGACTTGCAATTAAAACACTAAAGCGTTTGTTTAAAACACGTTTTTAATATACCTCAGGGGCAAAGACTAGGAGCCACATGCAAAATGTCACCAGCTCCACCAGCTACGACAATTATCTTGGGATATTCATTAAGTTCTCACTTACCAAATGTTATTCTCTGGAAAGCCAATATCTGATTAGTGAATCTAAGATTAATTTAGAAATTTGCTATTTAAACAGTGGAAAACTAATGCCTATTTTGTCACACAGAGATAGTGAAAGGTTACAAAAAGAGAAGAGTAGTTTGCTTGTTTTTAATTACCACAGTAAGTAGCCTGTAAACTGAAATGTTATTGCAGCGTTAAGTTCTGTGGGTCTGCAACTCTGCTGAAAGAGGTGCTGGTGCGCCTGCGAAGGAGGCAGAGCTGCTGCCGTCATCTGTAGACCCTTTCTGGGCCAGCCTCCTCCAGCCACCTCCAGCATCCAGAAGGTTTCCCAGCTGGAGAGGAAGAGCCCAGGAGACAGCACTGAAAAAGGAGCAATAAGGCACCAAAAGAATACTATCAGTAACCTCAGATATGCAGATGACACCACCCTTATGGCAGAAAGTGAAGAGGAATAAAAAGCCCCTTGATGAAAGTGAAAGAGGAGAGTGAAAAAAGTTGGCCTAAAGCTCAATATTCAGAAAACAAAGATCATGGCATCTGCTCCCATCACTTCATGGGAAATAGATGGGGAAACAGTGTCAGACTTTATTTTTTGGGGCTCCAAAATCACTGCAGATGGTGACTGCAGCCATGAAATTAAAAGACGCTTACTCCTTGGAAGAAAAGTTATGACCAACTTAGATAGTATATTCAAAAGCAGAGACGTTACTTTACCAACAAAGGTCCGTCTAGTCAAGGCTATGGTTTTTCCTGTGGTCATGTATGGATGTGAGAGTTGGACTGTGAAGAAGGCTAAGCGCCGAAGAATTGATGCTTTTGAACTGTGGTGTTGGAGAAGACTCTTGAGAGTCCCTTGGACTGCAAGGAGATCCAACCAGTCCATTCTGAAGGAGATCAACCCTGGGATTTCTTTGGAAGGAATGATGCTAAAGCTGAAGCTCCAGTACTTTGGACACCTCATGTGAAGAGTTGACTCATTAGAAAAGACTCTGATGCTGGGAGGGATTGGGGGCAGGAGGAGAAGGGGACGACCCTGAATGAGATGGCTGGACGGCATCACGGACTCGATGGACATGAGTCTGAGTGAACTCCGGGAGATGGTGATGGACAGGGAGGCCTGGCGTGCTGCAATTCATAAGGTTGCAAAGAGTCGGACACAACTGAGCAACTGAACTGAACTGAACATACTGAGGAGTGGCCGTCACAAGCCAGCTCTCACGGGACTATTTTGTTCCCTCATGTCTACAGCAAAACACGTTTAATGTAATAGGAATGTTTCCAGAGAACTTTAAAAATGTTTTTCAAATAGAATAAAGCCTGTGATTTTTTTTAAAAGCATATTGTCCTTAGGCTGCTGAGAAACAAAATGGTTGAACATTTTCCCAAAGCAAGAGGGTGGGGGAGAGGAAAGCAAACTAACACGTTTGGATAAACTTGGCTCTGGCTTTAATACTTCAGATCCACCCATCTAAACGTCTTGTTTTTCATTTTAGTCATTGTTCCATCCTTTAACTGCAGCCACACTAGACCTTTATATAATAACTCGAGCTAACTTTTTCTAAGCATGCCTCCAAATATTCAAGAAGCAGAAAAATATTTCTAAGTGCTTACCTATTTATTTCAACAAGGTTTTATTAAGTGCAAACTATGTGTTAGAAATGTTAAAACATCTAATCAGAAAGCCACATGACTATAAAATGATGGACATAATACTTATTACCTTGATAAATCAACTACTATTTATTTTTGTTGCTATGGCTGATTTTAATGTTCATTCTCAGCTGCAGAAAAACCTTATCACTATCTCTGTATCTACTGAAAATCAACTGGAAAGAGTCATATTTCAGGACTGAAGGAAATGTTAGAAGCGAAGGGGAAATTTTAAAGGTGAGGTTTCCTAATTCAGCAGTTTAGTCATTCCTCAGTGGGGGTGGGGGAATGTATTTACTTTAAAATGAGAAAAGTTAAGAGATCTCCTCCATCCTTAAAGGTTTCTGAGTTTCCATCAACTTGCAGCCAATATCTCTGGGGGAGTCTAGGCATTGCACAATGTTAATACAGCTAAAACTGGTGCTGTGTTTATGGTGTTCTGGCATATTTTAAGATAGAGGATGGAAGAGAAGATTTTATTCTCCTACATGTAACAAAAATTTACTGTGTGGAAGGAAAAGCCCAGGCCTTAAAAAGAAAAAAGGAATGTAAAAACTATAGTTTTTATAGGTAAAACTATGGTTAGTCCAGTTCAGTGGACTGTGGTTCATCAGAGGCCATTCCTTTTCTGAAAAGAAGCCAGGCAAAATTCTGGCAAGTTCCAACTCCTACCTGCCTCCTGCAACAATAAATAAGAACATCAGTGGTAAAGCTAGAAATATTCCAGAGAGACTTGTTGGGCTTCCAAATGGCTAATATGAAATTTAAATGGAATATAAAACATCCAATGGATAACCTCTCTGCCTGTCTCCACCCCCATTACCCTTACTGCTTTCACTACTGATGAGAAAGTCTCAATTCCACAAACATTAAGCACACCTTTAATTTAAAATGAAGAAGACAAAATTATTTGTGTGGACTATAAGAGTATCCTGAAGCTGCGATTTCAGGCCTCATTCAGGAAAGAGGTAAATACTTCCTTACCAGAAGAGGCCACAAGGCTTTGTAGTGACTAATTGCCTCTTTAACCTCTGCACTCTGGGAGCTGGCCTGCGCTTCAATACCAGTTTTGTGATACAGCCAAAGACTGATGTTCAGCACAGACCTCCCAGGACCTGTGTAGCCCTGGGGTCAGCTCAGACAAGATGCTGACAAAAGGGCCCCTCTCACTTGGGAAGGCACAGGATTTCTTTCTGGATAAGCCAAATTCCCAGAAGACTAAGACAAAGCAGGTAAAGACACTGTCTGGAAGTTAAAAGAATGGATTTACTGCTCCTGACAATATTTCCCAATCTTCCAATGTACCACTCAAAATTCTGTTTGAGAAAATGGCCTTAGTAATAGGAAAAAAAAGACGTATTTACTTTAAAATGCAATGAAGAGGGTACCTAATTGGATATCTTTGAAAGCTTATATCATTAGATAGCTGTTGGAGAAGGCGGAAGACTCAAAGAAGGCAGGTTAATCTTCTCCCTTACAAATGTTTCCCACATGCTTTAAGCATTCATACTCGGGAAGTCTATACTTTGTCCTTAATTTTTAAGCTTAGCAAATTTCGGGCCTGATCAAAAGCCAATAAAATAATTTCATAGTTAATTTAAGTACAATTAGAGAAAACTAATTAATCCTGCAATTTGGGAGAAGAAAATGGTGAAGGCTTCTTATTAGTTTCTGACAAAGAAGGTATGAGGAAGGAGTTCTAGGCTAGGGAGTGAGAAAAGTGCAGCCAGTGGGAATAAAGTTACCATATATTCATTCAGAAAGACCAGGGGAGAGATCACATGGTCTTGATGAAGACAAGGGTACTACATCAATTTGACTTTATTGATGCTTAGCTGCATTGAACTCTGAACCCTTTGAGACTTAAATCCCATCAGTGCTGAATTCATAAAACCTACTTCCAAAGCTCTGGGACTGCCATTGCTTTATGCCTGTTTTCTTCCATATCATTACATATTAATGCAATGTCAGGGGTGAAATAACCTTTGTTGTAACATTCACAGGGAAGAGAGGCAGTGGGTCACGTTTAAATGTGTTGGTACATCATGTTTACACAGAAAGATAACTTTCTCACTTAGGAAAAAGAAATAACATTTATACTTCTTTAAAAATAAAAAAGGAACAATTCACGTATTTCTACAAATGACACTAAGAGGTATTAACCAAGAACCCTCTTATGAAAAGTTTACACGTTTAATCCCAAGAAGAATGACAATTGATTTCTGTTCATTTTTATTTATCTAAAGGATAAGAGAAACAATGTCCTACCCATTTCCTGCTCAAATAATATTCAACTAAATACAACAGAATGAGATTTTTAAATTCCAGAGGAATTGCTCACTTCAATGATTTTTGAATAAATCACAGTCCATTTGCCTGTAAAATATACTTCTAGACGATTCTTTCTTAATGCTTTAATTTATCCATCAATGACAACTGATTATCAACAATTTAATTTATATTCAAAGTGTATGTAGTATGGACGCACACATGTATATAAATACACTTGTAAATACAATTCTTAATATATCATTTTTCCATTCCCAATGAACAAACATCTCATTGGTATAAATGCACTTACTGAAGGAATGTCAGCAGCCCAGCCCCTGAAGTGCTTTGACCACTAACATTCAGATTGCTTTGCTTGGACTAGTCCTCAGTCTGTTCCGTACGGGGAAAAACACATCTCTCTGTTCTTGGAGAAACTGTGGGAAGCTAGTGAAACCAGTGCTGAGACTGGTGGGAACCGTAATGGGAAGCACCACCCGCTTTCTCCTCGCAGAAAGTTGCAAAAGCAAGACAGTACAGAAGCATGGAGAAGGAAGACAGCACATTTCACTATTTGTTCCAGACAGCGGGCACCTTGCAGGCAGCATCATGTCTGACAGCCAGCAGGAACCAGCAACACCCCCAACCCCAGCCCTCAGCTTTGTGCTACTCTAAAAGGTAAACCAAAGTGAACGGCGCATCCATCTCGGGCGTGCTTCTAAACGCTCCCTTGTTTACTCTAGTTACTGTTCTGTCTGCATAATCAACAAACCATGCAGCAAAATGGAGTAACAGCATTAATATTTCTGCTCTACACAGAAAAAAGCTTTCTTAAGTACCCAAGGAAATAAAGAAATCTATTCTGGTATTCACAGGAAGACTGAGAGGTGACAAAAAAAAAAAAAAATAGCTGATTGTTTTCAAAGGTACTTAGGGGAGTAAAGAGGCGAGAGAGATGCTAGACATTTGAAAGCGACGCCAGGTAAATGTGCTTGGGGTCAGTTGATCCGCTGTGTGTTCCTGCGGTTACTGAGGGTATCGTGGGTGCTGTCCTGGGAATGAGAGAAGTTAAGAGAATGAATTCCTTTTTGTGATCCATTATTGAACGGTAAGCGTGCGCTCATCAGACACACAACACTCTTAGGCCATCTGGCAAAATTTAGGGCTTTGGGAAAATTAATGGTGACTCAGTGCCCCATTATCCTTTGAAAAAGGTGAAAGGAAATATAAAGGGTAACAGGATAAGCAAAGCAGTGAATATGATATATACTCAGGGGCAAGTTAGTTGAAGTATGGGCTTGATTTAAGGTTGTTCAAAAAATATTATAAAGACGAAAAACAAGAAAAATAATATATACAACATATAACCATATCTATATAATGTAACTAGTTGTTATATGTAACATATTCAATAATATATTCATATATTTAATAATTACTAAGGAGCCTAAGTTCATTTTATCTGTTTACTTATAACCAGCCTTATTTCTCTTGAAATGCACTCGAAACTACAAAGAAATATTTGAGAGGAGGAAAGAAGGTGGAGAATATGGATAGCAAAATAATAAAGTCAGGGATATACTAGCCTCTGGAATCAGAATAAGATTTTTGAATAAGCTTTCAAGGAGCAAAACTAAGAGCAAGGTATGGTTATTTATACAATCTATAATATCAGTGAGTTTTTAAAAATCTGATGTTCAAAAGAAGCTACAGAAAGACTAGACAGACATGACATATTTCTGGGGAAAGGGTGAAGTTTTGAGAAAGTGTTAAAATATTCTGTACTATTTAGAAAATTTCCTCCCATTTCTTAATACCACTGGGGACTTACTTGACATGAAAAGGCCTCTACATGTACACGTGTGGCGGAGTCCCTTTGCTGTCTACCTGAAACTATCACAACATTGTTAATTGGCTATTCTCCAAAACAAGATAAAAATTTTTTAAATAAATACTGGAATGGTAAAAAAAAGATTTAAGTTGAAAAGTTTATTACACATGATAAAAATTTAAAAATTAATACTGGAATGGTTAAAAAAAGAATTAAAAGTTTTAAAGTATATTACACGATTGAAAATGCAATAATAAAAACAGATGATACATAGCTGTATTAAAATTTTATAAAAACTTAATGTTTATTATACAAAATCAGTTATGGACAGTGGAAATGTGTTTCAGATGCTCAGAATGTCACAGTTTTTGTGTATGTGTGTATAAGAGACAGTCTTGGGGTTGGGAACATAATTCAACTTCTCTAAGTCTTTTCAGGAAAATTCTGGAAATTACAATACCTACTTCCATGGATTTTGTAAAAGTTACATTTCATAATGTTTGCAAAAGTGCTTTTTGTTACTCAATAAACATTTATTAACCCTTATTCTGCCCCTAACTATATGGATACAAAGATGGAGAATACAAGTCTTTTCCCAAAGAGAATTCACAGTCTTGTCACTTTAAAAATCTTCCACACAAATAAGACAGGGTTATTTAGGACTGAATAGAATTTTCTAAAGTACATTTCTCAGAAAACTAACACTTTAGGGCTTCACTAGTTGATATATACAAGGAAGAAATGTATGCTCCAATAAGTTTATATTAAACCAAATCAATTTTTTTCCTTAGTTAAAAAACAAAAAAGAACATAAAGCATATAGGACAGCATCTAGCAAAGAGTAAGCGATTAACTGTTAATTATTATCACTGAGGCCCTAGCACAGAACTTGGCACATTAAAAAAAAAATGCCTGTGGCAGGCTGAGTAATGGCCCCTGAAGATATCAGGTCCTAATCCATGCAGCCTGTAACTGTTACTTTATATATACAGCATCAGTTCAGTTCAGTTCGGTGGCTCAGTCGTGTCTGACTCTTTGTGACCCCATGAATCGCAGCACGCCAGGCCTCCCTGTCCATCACCAACTCCCGGAGTTTACCCAAACTCATGTCCATCGAGTCGGTGATGCCATCCAGCCATCTCATCCTCTGTCGTCCCCTTCTCCTCCTGCCCCCAATCCCTCCCAGCATCAGGGTCTTTTCCAATGAGTCAACTCTTCAAATGATGTGGCCAAAGTATTGGAGTTTCAGACTCAGCCATCAGTCCTTCCAATGAACACCCAGGACTGATCTCGTTTAGGGTGGACTGGCTGGATCTCCTTGCAGTCCAAGGGACTCTCAAGAGTCTTCTCCAACACCACAGTTCAAAAGCACCAATTCTTCAGTGCTCAGCTTTCTTCACAGTCCAGCTCTCACATCCATACATGATCACTGGAAAAACCATAGCCTTGACTAGACGGACCTTTGTTATCTATGCTATCTAGGTTGGTCATAACTTTCCTTCCAAGGAGTAAGTATCTTTTAATTTCATGGCTGCAATCACCATCTGCAGTGATTTTGGAGCCAAAAAAAAAAGAAAGTCTGACACTGTTTCCACTGTTTCCCCATCTATTTCCCATAAAGTGATGGGACCAGATGCCATGATCTTCGTTTTCTGAATGTTGAGCTTTAAGCCAACTTTTTCACTCTCCTCTTTCACTTTCATCAAGAGGCTTTTTAGTTCCTCTTCACTGTCTGCCATAAGGGTGGTGTCATCTGCCTATCTGAGGTTATTGATATTTCTTCTGGCAATCTTGATTCCAGTTTGTGCTTCTTCCAGCCCAGCGTTTCTCATGATGTACTTTGCATATAAGTTAAATAAGCAGGGTGACAACATACAGCCTTGACACACTCCTTTTCCTATTTGGAACCAGTCTGTTGTTCCATGTCCAGTTCTAACTGTTGCTTCCTGACCTGCATATAGGTTTCTCAAAAGGCAGGTCAGGTGGTCTGGTATTCCCATCTCTTTCAGAATTTTCCACAGTTTATTGTGATCCACACAGTCAAAGGCTTTGGCAACAGTATACTTGCTTTAATAGGAAAAAAAAAGGGGGGGGGTCTTTGCAGATGTGATTAAAGATTTGGATAGGGAGGTTATCCTAGATTATCTGAGTGGGCCCTGGACACTGACGTCTTGATTTTGGCTCAGGGAAACTGATTTTGGACATGTGACCTCCACAACTGTGATAGAATAAATATTAGTTGCTTTTAAGCTACCACATTTGTGGTAATTTGTTTCAGTAGCCACAGGAAATGAATACAGTGCCTAATAAACGGCATGAAACTAATCACACATAGGGC
Source organism: Oryx dammah (assembly GCF_014754425.2). Taxonomy (NCBI): domain Eukaryota; kingdom Metazoa; phylum Chordata; class Mammalia; order Artiodactyla; family Bovidae; genus Oryx; species Oryx dammah. Next base: position 3,523,840 of record NW_024070189.1, on the reverse strand, counting down.
ACCAAGAAATATGATTTATAAAGGTAACAAACTAATTGCACTTAAGATGACATATTATAATTGGATAAGACAAAATTTTAAGTTGTGAAAGGGATAAAAAAGAAAACCTTAAAGAATTTTACCAAATATTCATCCCAAATTAGAATAAATTCCAAAAAGGTATGTCTTCTAAACTTTTTTAGAATAAACACTCATCTTTGTACAAAATTTTATTATGGAAAATTTCAAGCATGCCAAAAAGTTGAAGGAATTGTTCACGGAAAAGCCATTAATCACCACCATTCTTCTACGTCATCTCAGGTGTATCCCATCTATTTCTCTAGCCACCTAGGTATCTATCTATCCATTCTTACTTTTTAACACATTTCATAGTAAGTGCAGACATCAGTACATTTCACACATAAACATTAATACTTTAGCATACACATCATTAACTAGAGTTCAGTGTTTATAATAGTTCTCTCTTTAACAACATAAAAAGATACACCCACTGTGAAATGCACAGATCTCCAATGATATCAGCCTGTATGTATCTATCTTGGTGCTGTTGCTACTAAGTCGCTTCAGTCGTGTCCAACTCTGTGCGACCCCACAGACGGCAGCCCACCAGGCTCCTCCGTCCCTGGGATTCTCCAGGTAAGAATACTGGAGTGGGTTGCCATTTCCTTCTCCAATGCAAGCATGCATGCTAAGCCGCTTCAGTTGTGTCCAACTCTATGCGACCCCATAGACGGCAGCCCACCAGGCTCCTCTGTCCACAGGATCCTCTAGGCAAGAATACGGGAGAGGGTTGCCATTTCCTTCTCCTAAGTATCGATTTTGAACCCCTATCAAATCTAGACTATTTTGCCTCCCATCCAGTCATTCCTCGTACCCACCCACAAATGCAGCTGCCATTGTAGTTGTTTTGTTACTAGGTTTTATTTGACTACAGCCTAGTTGTGTCTGTTCAGGAATGTCATAAAAATAGAATCATACAATATGTACTCTTTTGAATAACTTATTTTTACTCAGTGTCAGAGTTTGAGATTCATCTTTTTTGTTTCATATTTCATTAGTTTATCCTGATTGTATCTTTCAATTGCCAACTCATCCATTAAATGAATATAGTACAGTTTCTTTATCCATTCTTATCTTGAAGCATATGTGAATTGTTTGCAGTTTGGGGGGAAATCACTAATAACAGTGCTAGGAACATTCTTATACAGCCTTCTTATGGACACATGCTTTCATTTCTCATGGGTAAAAATTAAGGAGTAGAATTGCTAAGTCACAGAGTATTAGTAGTATGTATGTAGTAGATGAATGAATTTCTTTCCAAAGTTGCTATTCTTATAAATGCCCACCAACATTTATAAGAATTATAGTTTCCTCATATCCTCACCAATGTTGATGTTATCAGACTTTTAGCCATTCAAGTGAGTATATAATTAAGAGCAGTTCTACATTAAAAAATTCAAAGATCCCATCATGATAATAACTCTATTTTTATATATATATTTTTTAATCTTTTTTTTTTTACTTTACAATTCTGTATTGGTTTTGCCATACATTGACATGAATCCACCACGGGTGTACATGCGTTCCCAAACATGAACCCCCCTCCCAACCCCCTCCCCACAACATCTCTCTGGGTCATCCCCGCGTACCAGCCCCAAGCGTGCCATATCCTGCATTGGACATAGACTGGCAATTCGATTCTTACATGATATTATACATGTTTCAATGCCATTCTCCCAAATCATCTCACCCTCTCCCTCTCCCACTATATTTTAAGAAAACATGCAATAATAAAAGATTCCTGGAAACTGATCAATATTTTAAAATTTGTTTATTTCCAGAAATTTGTAATACACATATATAATAGTATACGTATATGACATAATTTATTAATTAAATCAGACAATGCTTGCTGCAGAGTCTTTGTAATAGCTTTCTGGCCCAGAGTCAGTGTTCCATCTGCTAGCTCTCTGGAATATCTTCAACAGCTATCTATCTCTTCTATCATCTTTTTTCCAAGCAACGTAACTATCCAACAATAACTAGATAACTTCAGGAAAGGGATCTCAGATATTCTAAGCCCTCAACATCACACTGTCTTCCACATTATATCTTATCAACTGGACTAAAAGTTAAAAACCAATATAAAATCAGCCCCAAACTATGATCTCCTCAATAAGCATCAAGTTTTTCATTTAAAGTTCCTATTCTAGCTGAATGTTTGGTGGAAAGCTTTATATAAGGTTGTGCCTTAAAAGGTAGATTGCTTATCCAATCACTAAGGGCATTTTTAAAAAGTGCTGCCAGAATCTGGATTAGGATTCTAGTATTATTCAGCAAGTAGTAAATACCATGGACCTCTCAGAAAAATTTTCCTCAATCTGGGGAAATAGTAAAATTTCTTTTCTTTTCCTGTTACTAATTATCTAAATGAACTGCCCAACTTGAAGTAACATGAAGTCTTCTGATTTACACAGCTACAGATACTGCACATAAAAGACTTCACCAGAACATGCTGGAAACCATGGAAGTTGCAAACAAACACAAAAATGCTTAGTACTGCTGAAGATTCAAGGTTAATGTTTTTCTTTAATTATAAGTAAACATAGTACAAAACCGATCAAAAAATTTAACCTGACAGTTTTTCTTCACTCCATTGTAAATTTTATTTTTTCTCACATAAAATGATTCACCTGCGATCTAGATGATTAGTGCTAAGCAACCAAACATCAGGTATTTAAAGAACTCTTTGTAAACATGGCCTCCAAATAGGATCAAGGAAAGAGTTGCAAATCTTTTAAAGCATTCAGTTTAAGTTCAAGACATAATAAAAGTTTGTGAACAGCCATAGTAAAATTGCCAAGCACAGTCGAGATTTCTATATTTGAGGACATCTATTAGATATGAAAGATCTTTTTGATATATAATATAAAAATAATGAGAATATTAACAACATTAGGCATTTACTATTAATATAAACCTCACATGACCAAAGCCTGATATACAATGAGAGAAGAGATATTACACCTTCATTTCTAAATACATAAAAATATAGTAAGAATTATATAACTATTAAATTATTTTTCAGAAGATTAATATTTAAAATGGAAACCACTGAGAAAAACTGCAAAGTTATCAACTGTATGAAAGCTTTTAAAAGTCATTTTACATTTTTCTATTACTCAATTGTACCATGTAACTTTTAAGACATTCAGCCTAATTCTTTTCAAGGTAAACTTTAAACACTGATTAGAATCAATGTCTATAAATCCCTACAAAGGGAAAATAAATGCATGTTTATTGCAAAAATTAATACAGAGCCCAAACCTATGAGTTTGTAAATCTCTCTTAATAGCTAGTACAATCAATGTCAAACATTGATTATAAAGACACTCAACATTATTTGGGGAGAAAAAAGTTTTAACAGCCAGCAGATGAACTGCGTATGGCCACACCACATTTGCTGTTGAGCCTAGCCTCCAACATCCATGCCCAGTTATCCTAAGTCTGGTCTTCAGCCAAACACTTAATTCCTCTCTGCCTGGAATCTTTAACTTTATTGGCTTATCCATACCAGATTAAGGCACATAGAGGTCATAAATCCTGGGGAAAAGCATGGTTCCTCTTCCATCTCTAATTTCATAATAATAATTTTATTTATTTATTTATTTTTTATTCTCCAGGCAAGAACACTGGAGTGGGTTGAATAATAATTTTAAAATCCACCAAACTGCACAATTCATGAACGAAAGGCCAAAGTCTAATTTTCGCATTTTTTAAGACTGTTTCTGCTGCACTTGGGTAGTGGTATATCAGGCGTGTGCTTGGCGTGCTCACTGGTGAGCCCAGCAGAGTGCCTGGCTCAGTGCCAGCCTGCTGCCACTTCGCTGGGAACCTCTGTGCCCTTGTTCATAATTTTGCTACTTTTTTTTTTTTTTTTTGCTCAAATTTTGTCCCAAATCTATTTTTTCCAATGTAGCTTGAAACCCTAGGTAATAACTTCTGGCCCCCAAATTCTACATAAGTCTATTTGACTTGGCCCACTAAACACAATTGTTATACAAATAGTTTCTCAAAACACTGAACTTTTCATGTACTTAGGCCTTACCAAGGCCACAGATAGGCCTCCCAGCCATGATTGTCCCTGCATCAGACATGCACTCTCCAGTTGCAATAGTTCCACAGATCTCTAGAAATGATTACATTTAATCCATCTGACTTATTTATATTCTATGTCTGGTCAGACTCCGGCAACGGCCTCTCCTCAGACGGACAGGACAGTTCCTCCTGCCTCCTAGCTCTTCCTCCCTCTGTTGCGCCCACTGTATCACGTGTATGTCATCACCCTGACATGGGGCCTGTGTTTCACTCCTCCTTGATGAGATGCTCAAGACATCTCGAGGTTTGTTGAATGAATGCGTGAAGGTCTGGAGCACACTGATAAGACAAGTCATGCGTCTGTGCATACTTAGAATTCTGAATAAAAGTAGCGAATGCACCACTGTTATTAAACATATGTCAACAAAGGAGAACATCATTTATAGGCACAAGGAATGAGTTACTTGCAGTTGTAAAGAGACCGTGAATAACGGGATAAGGATGTGTTAATGCAAACCCAAAGTGGATCCTGCAGAATTTTCCTCCGTAAATATATCTTCTACAATAGATAAACCAAACTGATTGAGAAGACTCTGAAGTATTGATCCTCACATAAGCAAAAGAGGCAATAAAAACTGTAACAATTTCTTTTGTAAATGGTATGGCTATTGAAAATCACAAATAGTCATTAATTTCAAGGAACTCACCTTATATTTCTTGATGATGCAAAAGAAATATTTATCTATTTACCTAAGGGAAGTATATTTGCTATCTGTGAAAAGTTCCACTATAGGAAAAGGAAAATATTATAGCTTGTCAATGTGAGAGTAAGTACCACAGTAAGAAAATCAGTATGTATTTTACAAGGTATTATTTCCAAACCAGGTAGATGTGGTAAACAACATAGCTCAAAAGTGCTTCTTATTTAAAATACACACTCTTGAAACATTTACTTGCTTACAGAATTAAGCCACTATGTTTACTGGAGGGTTCTGGTACACACGAACTCTTTTGAATGTAATTGAGAAATGTCACTGTCTTCAAAAGGCAGACTGGCAGGGGGCTCTGGAACACAGACTCGGGAGTCTCAGTCCCAGAGACCAGATCAAACCCAGCCTTGGGAACCTCAGCAGGTCATGTAGCCTCCCTGCGCTTCACTTTCCTTATCCATACAGTGGGTATAATAAGAGCATCTACTTTAAAGAACTTTGATAAAGATTAAAGGAAATGCAAAGATTAAAGGAAATGCAAAGTGTTTAGAATAGTGCCTCGTGCAAATTAAATGACACAGCTTATATAACTTTACTTAAAATTTCCATTACCTCCAGATAATATGTGTCTCTTGATTTAACATATCCAGCACAACCTATAGGAGAAGGCAATGGCACCCGACTCCAGTGTTCTTGCCTTGAGAATCCCATGGACGGAGGAGCCTGGTGGGCTGCCGTCTATGGGGTCACACGGAGTCGGATACGACTGAAGCAACTTAGCAGCAGCACGACATATATAGCATATTGTTCCAAAACTGGGAACCTAAATGTAAATCAGAATCTAATTTATCTATCAATTTATAGATACAAATTAATTTATAGCCTACCTCAGGAAACAAAAAAACTCAAACAATCTAACCTCACTCCAAAAGGAACTAGAAAAAGAACAAAGTTCAAAGTTGGTAGAAAATAATAACAAAGATCAGAGCAGAAATAAATAAAATAGAGGCTAAAAAAATAGCAAAGATCAATGAAACTAAGATTTGAGTTTTAAAAAAGATAAAATTGATAAGCCATTATCAATTCACCATGGGGGTAAAAAAAAAAAAACAAACAGGGAGGGCATAAATAAATAAAATCAGAAATGAAAAAGGAGAAGTTATGACTGATACCACAAAAATGCAAAGGCTCAAAAGGAATTATTATGAGCAATTATAATGCCACTAAAATGGACAACCTGGAAGAAATTCATTAATTCCTGGAAATGTCCAATCTCCTGAGACTGAACCAGGAAGAAATAGAAAACATTACTAGTAATAAAACTGAATCAGTAATTAAAAACTCCCAACAAATAAAAGTTCAGGACTAGATGGCTTCACTGGTAAGTTCTATCAAACATTTAGAGATGAATTAATGCCTATCTTTCTCAAACATTTTCAAATAACTGAAGAGGAAGAAATGCTTTCAAATTAATTTTACAAGGTCAGCATCACATCAATACTAAAACCAGACTAATACAGCACAAAGAAGGAAAAGAAAAATGAAAATCACAGACCAATATCCCTGATGAACATAAAAGGGAAAATCTTCAACAAAATGTTAGCAAACTGAATTCAACAATACTCTAAAAGGCGTATACACCATAATCAAGTGGAATTTATGTCAGATATGCAAAAATGGTTCACTATCCACAAATGAGTCAATGTGATACACAATAGTAACAAATTGAAGAGTAAAACTCCTATGATCATCTCAGTAGATGACAAAATTCAGCATCCATTTATGATACAACAACAAATAAACAACTCTTAACAAGGTGGATATAGAAGGAACATTCCTCAACATAATAAAGGCCATACATGACAAACCTATAGCAACGTTGTTTTTCAGTGAAAAGCTGAAAGCATTTCCTCTAAGATCAGAAACAGGACAAGGATGCTCATTCTTGCCACTTTTATTCAACACAGGACTGGGAGTCCTAGCCATGGTAATTAGAGAAGAAAAAAGAAATAAAAGGAATCCAAATTGGAAAAGAAGTACAACCGCCACTGTTTGCAGATGACATGATTCTGTGTGTGGAAAATCCTCATGAGGCCATAAAGAGATGATTAGAACCCAGAGATGACTTCAGTAATGTGGCAGGATCCAAAATTAAGGCACAGAAGCTTCAGATAGTTTGTTCTCAGTGTATAGAATTACCAAATTATCAGAAAGAGAAATAAAGAAAACAGCACTATTTACAACAGCATCTAAAAGAGTAACATACATAGGAATGAATCCATGGAGATAAAGCACTTATACTCTAAAACTGTAAAAGTGAAAGTGAAGTCGCTCAGTCATGTCCGACTCTTTGCAACCCAGTGGACTGTAGGCCACCAGGCTCCTCCGTCCATGGGATTCTCCAGGCAAGAACACTGGAGTGGGTTGCCATTTCCTTCCCCAGGGGATATTCCCGACCCAGGGATTGAACCCAGGTCTCCCACACTGCAGGCAGATGCTTTAACCTCTAAGACACTGATAAAAAGAAATTGAAGACAACACAAATAAATGTGTTCATGAATTGGAAAGATTAATATTGTTAAAATTATCATGCTATCTAAGGCAATCAATCCACAAATTCAGTGCAATTTCTATCAAAATACAAAGGGCATTTTGCACAGAATGAGAACAAATAATTCTAAAATTTGTATGTAAACATAAAATACCCCAATAGCCAAATGATCTTGAGAAAGAAGAACAAAACTGGAAGTGTCACACTCCCTAATTTCAAATTATACTACAAAGCTACAGTAATTAAAAGCAGCATGCTACTGGCACAAAAGCAGACATGTATATCAACGGAACAGAATAGAGAGCTCAGAAGGAAACCCATACTCATAAGGCCAATCGATCTGTGTCAAAGAGGCAAGAACATAAAATGGGGGAAAGACAGCATTCTCCACAGACGTCACTGGGAATACTGTACAGCTATATGCAAAAGAATGAATCTGGACTATTTTTCACACCATATACAAAAAATAAATGTAAAATGGATAAAAGACTTAAATCTAACACTGGAAACCTTAAAACTGTAAGAAAACATTGGCACTATTATGTTCTTTGGATCTGTTTCCTCAGGCAAAAATAAACAAATGGAACTACACAAAACTAAAAAGTTTTTTATACAGTGAAGGAAACTATCCAGAAAACAGGCCCTCTACTGAAGCTGCAAATGATATATCCAATAACAGGTTAAATGCAAATACACAAAAGACTCATACTCTCAGTATCAAGAAAACAAATAACCTGATTTTAAAAATGGGCAGAGGACCTGAATAGACGTATTTTCCCCAAAAGAGAGATGGCCAACATATACTAGGAAAAGATGTTTAACATCGCTAATCATCAGTGAAATACAAATCAAAAGTACAATATCACATCCATCACAATGGTAACAAGACAAGCAATAGAAAGTGTTGCAGAGGATTGAGAGGAAAGGGGCCCCTCACACACTGTTGATGGGACTGCAGATCACAAAACCATTTTGGAAAAGAGCATGGAGATTACACAAAAAATTAAAAATAAAACTGCCATGTAATTCAGCAATTTCACTTCTGAGTATTTATTTGAAGAAAATAATAACACTAATTCAAAAAGATGCATTCACCCACTTGTTAACTGCAGTGCTATTTATAAATAGTAAGAAATGGAAATAACCTACGTCCATCAAAAGACACAGAGATAAAAAATATGTGGTATACATAAAATAGAATATCATTCAGCCATTAAAAAATAAATCCTGGGACTTCCCTGGAGGCTCAGTGGCTAGAACTCTGCGCTCTCAATGCAAGGGACCCGGGTTCGGTCCCTGGTCAGGGAGCTGGATCCCACATGATGCAACAAGACCTGGCACAGCCAAATAAACAAATATTTTTTAAAAACTGCCACTTGTGTTGACATGATTGAATGTAGAGTGTGTCATGCTCAGCGAGAGAAAGTGGACAGAGAAAGATAAATACCGTGTGTTCTCACTCACACAAAACAAAAACACAGACGTAGAAATCAAACCGGCGGTAGCCAGAGAGACAGGAAGTGGGGAGAAATAGGTGAAGGGAATTAAGAGGTACAAGTCTCCAGTTATAAAATAGATGAAACAATGAGAATGTAACATAAAACATGAGAAATAGTCAAGAATAATGTAATAACTTTGTGTGGGGACAGACTAGGCTTTATGATACTGATCATTTCAGATATACGTAAAATGTCACTCATTAATTCATTAACCAAGCAAACAAACAAATGTGAAAACTTAAAAATATTTATGAGAAAGTCTGTAAAATTGAGAAGGATTCTACTTACACTGTTTCACAAGTGTCCTTCTCACCCTACTTTAAAGTACTGAGAACTAGATGCAGTTGGGGTTGAGGTCTGTGGAAGAAAGATGACCTGAAGCTTCCATCAGCATGCTCTTATACAAATAAACTGCCCTGGTCCTTCGGGAGACTTATGAAGAAACGGGCGGTTATATAATTTTAAATTATGCAAATTCCTTGGGTATTGTATTCTGCAGTACTCCTGTCTTGACTCTTTCAATAAATGTGTACCAGTCTCTGTGAGGGGAGAAAAGAGGGGCTTCCCTGAGCTACAAGTCTCCTTTGCTGTTCTTCAATGAAAGTTTTGGACCTCCTATACAGTTAACAGAGTCCAAAGGTTACCTGTGTTTTAAAATCCTGTTATTATCTCAGCTATTTAGGTTAATTGATCAATTCACAATATAAGATTAAACTGGTATAACCTGAGAAAATATGATGTTTTACAGTTTGAATAATGAAAATCATATTGCCCAACCATGGCCTCAATAAAAACAATCTGGAAGCTAGAAGGCCTTTCCAAATTGCAAAAGGCTGTGTTTAGCATTTGACCAGAGACAAACTATACAAAAAAATGTACTGATATCAACTATACTTAGTAAATGCTACACCTGTGAATTTATATTATCCCTATTTGACAAAACAATTGGCAGTAGCTTAAAATGAAAGAAAATGTTCACATTAGCTAGTGATAAGACAATAAGATGACTCTGAACTTTGCTCTAAAAAGAAAAAACAATGCTTAAAATAGTCTTCCTTCCAAAAGCCACGTTATGTGAAATGTTCAAAGTCACTATTATCAAGTCCCCGGAATTTAAATATCTTTTCTGTTAAAAAAAAATATCATTGTCCATTAATACAGCTGAATAACAACACAAGCATAACTCTGAGTTTGATTCATACCCGTTGGGGACAATAGTATAATCACAGAAAGAAAGTGAATGTGAAGGTCGCTCATTCTTGTCTGACTCTTTGAGACTGTACAGTCCATGGGATTCTCCGGGCCAGAACACTGGGGTGGTAGCCTTTCCCTTCTCCAGGGGATCTTCCCAACCCAGGGACTGAACCCAGGTTTCCCACATTGCAGGCAGATTCTTTACCAGCTGAGCCAAAAGGGAAGCCCAATAATCCCAGAAAGCTACCTCAAATCCTGGTCTGTATGTTCTAATAAACTGAAGTAGAAAAAAAAATGGATCTCAATTAAAAAATTGTTATAGATTTGATTGAAATATAGTCCCTATCCCAAAGCTGTTGGAAAATGTGACAAAGCATCAAATCACCATAAAATAAATACATAATTAATGCCTAAAGCCCCATGCTGGCATCATTCCTCTCCATCATAGATTTTAAAATGACATTATTTGATTGTTTTTTTTTAAAAAAAGGACAAATGTTGAAGCATATTACTTTATATCTTGCGAAACAAAAAAGAAAACTTTATATTAATATTATAGTGGCTCGAAACTGGGCTTCCCTGATAGCTCAGTAGGTAAAGAATCCACCTGCAATGAGGGAGACCTGGGTTCCATTTCTGGGCTGGGAAGACCGCTGGAGAAGGGATAGGCTGCCCACTCCAGTATTCTTGGGCTTCCCTGGTGGCTCAGCTGATAAAGAATCCACCTGTAATGTGGGAGACCCTGATTCGATCCCTGGGTTGGGAAGATCCCCTGGAGAATCTAAGCCAAAGTTTGGCTCTAAACCAAAGTTTCAAAATAATAAAAATTATGTGTTTAAATATAATAAAATCCTGAATAACAGATATATACTTAGGAATCAGACCAATACCACTTTCCAAAACAGTGGACTGTATGACTGCCCTTTAGAAGCCAACTGAAACACAGCCGCCATGACATGCCTCTGACCACCTGGAGCTTCGACTCTCACCGTGAGAGCAGCTAACTTATAAAGCGGTACGGGGGACCTAATTGTCAACTTTCACACCTTGCCAAGGGGAAACAGATACACACGTGGCAGCAACACAAGTTAGCAAAACCACTCTGGAGTGTAGTCTGGGATTATTCATTCCTTCATTTATATATTATGGGTCATCCTATGCGCCTAGAGGTCTTCCGGATCTCAGGAATAGAAGATGAACAAAACTAACAAAGCTTTCAGTGAATAAGCCCAATGATACAGAAATCCTATCACTGCAAACACAAACAGGAAAGGTTAAATAAATTATGGTACTCATACGCAGAGACGTGATAAGATGGTATTTTCCTTGAGATGTAAAGATTGCATGAAATAACGCAGAAGTAAAATAAGGATCTCTTCAAGAAAATTAGAGATACCAAGCGAACATTTCATGCAAAGATGGGCTCGATAAAGGACAGAAATGGTCTGGACCTAACAGAAGCAGAAGATATTAAGAAGAGGTGGCAAGAATACACAGAACTGTACAAAAAAGACCTTCATGACCAAGATAATCACAATGGTATGATCACTCACCTAGAGCCAGACATTCTGGAACGTGAAGTCAAGTGGGCCTTAGAAAGCATCACTACGAACAAAGCTAGTAGAGGTGATGGAATTCCAGTGGAGCTGTTTCAAATCCTGAAAGATGATGCTGTGAAAGTGCTGCACTCAATATGTCAGCACATTTGGAAAACTCAGCAGTGGCCACAGGACTGGAAAAGGTCAGTATTCATTCCAATCCCAAAGAAAGGCAATGCCAAAGAATGCTCAAACTACCGCACAATTACACTCATCTCGCATGCTAGTAAAGTAATGCTCAAAATTCTCCAAGCCAGGCTTCAGCAGTACATGAACTGTGAACTTCCAGATGTTCAAGCTGGTTTTAGAAAAGGTAGAGGAACCAGAGATCAAACTGCCAACATCCAGTGGATCATCAAAAAAGCAAGAGAGTTCCAGAAAAACATCCATTTCTGCTTTATTGACTATGCCAAAGCCTTTGACTGTGTGGATCACAATAAACTGTGGAAAATACTGAAAGAGATGGGAATACCAGACCACCTGACCTGCCCCTTGAGAAATCTGTATGCAGGTCAGGAAGCAACAGTTAGAACTGGACATGGAACAACAGACTGGTTCCAAATAGGAAAAGGAGTTCGTCAAAGGCTGTATATTGTCACCTTGCTTATTTAACTTACATGCAGAGTACATCATGAGAAACGCTGGGCTGGAAGAAGCACAAGCTGGAATCAAGATTGCTGGAAGAAATATCAGTAACGTCAGATATGCAGATGACACCACCCTTATGGCAGACAGTGAAGAAGAACTAAAAAGCCTCTTGATGAAAGTGAAAGCGGAGAGTGAAAAAGTTGGCTTAAAGCTCAACATTCAGAAAACGAAGATCATGGCATCTGGTCCCATCACTTCATGGGAAATAGATGGGGAAGCAGTGGAAACAGTGTCAGACTTTATTTTGGGCTCCAAAATCACTGCAGATGGTGATTGCAGCCATGAAATTAAAAGACGCTTACTCCTTGGAAGAAAAGTTACGACAAACCTAGATAGCATATTCAAAAGCAGAGACATTACTTTGCCGACTAAGGTCTGTCTAGTCAAGTCTATGGTTTTTCCTGTGATCATGTAGGGATATGAGAGTTGGACTGTGAAGAAGGCGGAGCGCCGAAGAATTGATTTATTTTGAACTGTGGTGTTGGAGAAGACTCTTGTGAGTCCCTTGGACTGCAAGGAGATCCAACCAGTCCATTTTGAAGGAGATCAGCCCTGGGATTTCTTTGGAGGGAATGATGCTAAAGCTGAAGCTCCAGTACTTTGGCCACCTCATGTGAAGAGATGACTCATTGGAAAAGACTCTGATACTGGGAGGGACTGGGGGCAGGAGGAGAAGGGGATGACCGAGGATGAGATGGCTGGATGGCATCACAGACTCGATGGACGTGAGTCTGAGTGAACTCCAGGAGTTGGTGATGGACAGGGAGGCCTGGCGTGCTGCGATTCATGGGGTCGCAGAGAGTCGGACACGACTGAGTGACTGAACTGACTGACTAAAAATAAAGTCATGGAGCAGCATGATGAATGACCATTTCTAAACAATTATTCTGTATATCTGACATATTCCTGTGTCAGTTTGGAGTCAGTATCTTTCTTTTAAAACAGTAAGTTAATTGTCCAATGATCTGTAGGAATGAGGTGATAATATCTGAGGCTTTGTGAGGTTTTCACCAAGGAAGTTTACCCACAGACGTCACCTATACAAGAACATAAAGGCAGGATACAAACTTGGTAATGTAGGAGTGCTATGGATTAGATATTTTGGGCAATAAAGCAGCTATTTAAAGAACTGCAATGTATTAGCACATGTGACGCATGAGACTCGATGTGGTTATTATTAACCTTGATAATAAAAGGGAGGGAATGACTTCATAGGGTTATCATAATGATAAAGTGGTACAATATATGTCCAGTGCTTTATATTCATAGAGGCTCAGTTATTATTTTAATTGCTGGCTATTATTAAATACTTCCAAGTCAGAAAATATATACTTGTAAAATATTTTATGATTTTTTTCTTTAGTATTTTATATTAAAAGTCTTTACATCTTCTGAAATTGTTTCTTCACAACACAAGTGTAAGACTTTTTCTGTCTACACACTTAACTCCTACAGGAAATTACAAAATGCCGACCTATCGGCACTTGGAAAGTGAATTATGAAAACATAGCTGCAAAAGACAGAGGAAGCAGCAAGGGCTTTAGAGGCATATCTGGTAATCTAGATCTCTGTCCTAAATATCGAATAAGGAAATGGGGATTTATCAAAAAAGACAGGGAAGCTATCTGTTACCCCAAAGCATTCTGCAAATGTCTGCAAACCATTAGTCTATTCAAAGGTCAGAAACACAAATGAAAAACTTAGTCAAAAAAGTGACATAATGTGAGATAAACATAATGTCTCACAACAAAATTTAAAACCTAGTGTTGTTTTTTTTAAAAAAAGGCCCAATTTTTTTGTAATAAACTATCAAAATTTCCCATCAGAAATTAGTTTCAAAAGAAAATGCTTTAAAAACAAACCTGATCAAGATTTCAATGCCAAATCAAATCTTTGTTCTATGAAATTAAAAGGTTTAATAATGATGCATCATAAATGTTACAGAAGAAATCAATGGTATGATTTTCAAGTAAGAGTTTACAGAATTAGTTTCCCACAGTTCTAAAATGTAGTTTTAAAGTCAAAAACAGATTTTTCATATCTTTCTCATTTAAGAGCCCCAAAGACTTATAAATTTTTAACTCCATCTCCCCAAGCTCTATTAATTCTCTTTTTGTAGACTTTCTGATGCACGGATTTGATCTATATACAATTCAGCTAAAAATTAAATGCACAATCTTCAAAAACTCTAAATCTTTTACAGTTGTGCAGTTGAAGATGAAAGAACGTGTATACAAATGTTTGAAAGAATATAAACCTTCCTATGTAAGATGGAAAACAAGAGGCTCAGTACTTTCTCTTAAATCCATCCTAAGGGATTCTATTAAAATAGTATGCTCCTCCAGCAATCCCATTACAATAGATATAACACTGGGAACAGAAAAGATTTATGGTCAGACTGAAAGTCAATAATAATTCTACCACTACTAAAAATAATATTAATTAGTACTTTAAAAAATCTTTTCCAATTAATTACAGGTCTATTATCTCAGTTTATATTTTAAAACACCATGTAAGGTAGTTTTCTCTTCACTTGATGAGTGAGAGGAGTGAGTTATAGAGACATTAAGCTGAAGGGTCAACAATATTATATACTGGGGTCGTTAGTAGTGAGTTAGCAATGTAATGAGGCCAGGTCACTTGTTCCTGCATCCAGAGCCTCTCTGCCAGACAGTCAAAGAATAAACACAGCTAGCATCAGTCAGCATTCAGGAGCTAGTAATTTGCTAAATATTAGCTTACTTAGTTCTGTAAAATACAACTCCATTCCACCATTGTACCATATCCATTTTTACAATGCAGAATACTGTTAGACCAAGTTAAGTGGCAGATCTAAGTTGAAGTCAATTTAAAAGTTCATGCTTTTTCCCTAAGAGAAAGAACTTAAAGCTAGAAATAACTCAGAAACTAAGATAAGCACTCTTTCCCTACTTGTCTACATAAACACTTTCTTATATGAGAAAGGGGAGAGGGAAATGAATTCAAAACACTAAGTAAATTTAGGCATGGTCTGCAAATTCTTATTGTTCTGACATTCTTACACTTCTGTCTAATCCTGAACTCATAGCCCAATGCCTACAGGCGCTTCTGCAGCAGTTGCTTCCGGAGGCCAAAACCAGAGAGGCACATTTCAGGAAGAGGACCACTCACCTTGTCTAACCTTTGTTTAGTTGAATATGTCTGTGGAGAGATTGAAGACAGTCAAAAAACATTGTTTCTCAGAGTATAGAGACTGTCTACACAAAAAGGGAGACTTCACTCAAACAAGTTGGAAAAAGACTGCATCATGGAACCCCAGAGCCTTGGGTCACAAAAAATTTAAGCACAGAAAAAGCTTTGAGCGGTATTGCAGAACAAAGGCCTATTTCACTTGGCTTGGCCAAGTAATTCTCAAGCATAAGACCTATTAATATTCTAGGGAATAGCTTCTGATATTTCAGACTTGATTCTGAAAATAATCTGATTGTGAAACACACTGTGCTTTTCTCTTAGGACAATTACTGCAGAGTGAACTCTTTAGGGCATTATCTACAAGGTACAGACATATACAGTACATTATCCTAAAGGTATAGTCAAGAAATAGCTCCAGGGCAGATGACACTAAATGGGTAATGTCTGGATATTAGAACTGGCAGGGCCCTAAGGGTCTTATCATCTCTTCATTTACATAGAAGAAGTGAGAGCCCAGAGGGATGGAGACCCTGCTCCAAGAACTGAGGACCCTGGAAAGCAGCTGCTCTGCTCACGAGAAATGGCCTCTCCTCTAGAGGACAAGTCTAGTACCGCAGCTGCGTGGCAAGTCAGAGGCTCGCCGTCTACACCTTGGCATTTTCGGTTGGTCTGGCCCAGGACTGACAGGGAGAAAGGCGAAGGAGTTGTTCTACCTTCTCGCTTTGCTGCTTTGTTCTCAAAGGAACGTCATTTGCCATCTGAGCATGAAATGTTCGCAATGGGTGTATCAGACAGGTGTTTGCCATCCTAAGATGTTTGCTTCCAGGCTAATAGATCCACAATTTCTCCCCAGCTACTGTACTGACGGGCATTTACAATACCCAAGCGTACTTCTCAATTTTATAAGGATCAATTGAGGAAAAAATAAGCACTCTTAACCATGCCTATATAGGGAATCTTTTAAAGTGGTTTTCTAGGGTAAATATATGTGTATATATATTATAGATATATATCTATAATGTATATTATAAATATATGTGTATAAATATATAAGTATATACACATATATACTCTTCACCATATCTATATAGGGAATCTTTTAAAGTGGTTTTCTAGGGTAAATATATGTGTATATATATTATAGATATATATGTGTATAAATATGTAAGTATATACACATATATACAGGGAATGTTTTAAAGTGGTTTTCTAGGGTAAATATATGTGTATATATATTATAGATATATATCTATAATATATATTATAAATATATGTGTATAAATATATAAGTATATACACATATATACTCTTCACCATATCTATATAGGGAATGTTTTAAAGTGGTTTTCTAGGGTAAATATATAGTGTATATATATTATAGATATATATATAATATTATATATATCTTATATAATATATATAAGTATATATTATATATCTTGTATTATTATATATCTTATATAACATCTATAAATATATAATATCATATGTATCTATAATATAGATAGAGTCTAGTGGGCTCCAGTCCACAGGGGTCACGAAGAGCTGGACAGGACTGAGTGACTGAACATGTGCATGCTAAGTCTATATCTGCATTTTATCTAAATGTATCTTTATACCCATATATGTGCATATATAGACAAACTACAGCTAAAAAAATATCTTGGCTAGTACTAGTAAATTCTGCTTCATACAGTTTTCAGTTAAATGGAGAGTCTTTATTAGAACTGACTCAGTAACTATATTATTTAAAAATTTAATCTGGTCTGTGTTACAAATGGTAAGAGGTACGGTGAAATGAGGTGGACATTCCTCTACTGTGCAGCCAACCCATTCTCTGCTATTCTTAGCTCTCGGCCACCCATCCCTAACATGAACGTAGGCAATACAGCGCTTTCTGGATATACTCTTTCACCTGGTGGAAAGTATCACAGGCTGGTGAGTTTAGTTACCCTTTTCCCAGCAGCACTTTTAGCCACTAGTCTCTCACTTCAGAAAACCCTTTCCAGAAATCTCTCTTCCCAAAGTCCCACTCATCACAGAAAGCAACAACTTCTAACCTCTACATTGAAATCTCTAAATTTCACCATCACCCTCTCAAAGACACAGCCTTCCTCGGTTTTAAGTTTCCTCCTTCTACGGCCGCCTCCACACCTTATGCCTTCCTTCTCAACGTAAGTCCAATGTCCCGGGTCCAGTCTGCTCCCAATCCCACAGGCACGTATTACACTAACCTGAACACCACCACCGAAAGTGCAGGAGATTAAAAAAAAAACACCTTCTGAGTCCTCACTCCTTTGATTTTCTGCATCCTCAAGGCCCTGCCCCACAGATCCAGGGCAAAGCAAGGTGAGAATCACAGACGTACATTCAGAAATCTTTTAAAACAAGACGGTCTTTTTAAATTAATATTTTAAAAGGTTGTTTATTTTCTATTAATCTCTTACTCATGCTCTTCTGACTAATAATACACATCTGAATTCCGCTGAGATAATTTATGCCTTGGGGGCAGGGGTGGGGGAGGAGGAGAGAGAGATTAACTGAGAAAGGGGCTCCTTCCTGAGAACCAGGACTTCCCGCTGCACCGACGAGACCCCAGCCATCGGCCCACTCAGCCACAGTCACACAACTCCAAATGGTCAGAATCTGAAAAAAAACCAAAAACCACTTTTTCTTCCCAGTTGAGTTCTTTTTATAATTTTGCTACTTAAAGTGAACAGCCACGCTCATCAAGCCTCCCTGTGTCAGCACTCGCTGGCCACGTCACCGAGCACCCTGACCGGGCCGCGACAGACATGTTCTCACCCGAGTTTTCACTCTGCGCAACTGTGTCCCTCGTCAAGCATGGCATATAAGCTGGTATCCAAGTCAAGAAATCCTGAATATTCTCACAGATACATATGTAATGAAAATCATGGCTTTCACTGTTGCAGGTGTGGGCTTCCTTCTGCCATTTAAGCTCTCTAGGTTTCATTTTTCCTACTTAAAAAAAAAAAAAAAAGCCGGGGGAAACACTACTCATGCATAAAACACTCCGAGCGCCCCAGATGAAAGCCCGGATATTTAAGTGTGATGTGTGTTTACTGCCTCTTCTCTGATGAGAAGTGGCAGCCTTCCGCTTGCAACGGGATTAGAAATTCTGACTATAACGGAGAAGAGAGAAGCCCAAATGAGTAACAAGCAGTCAGAATAAATAAAACTGAAAAGATTGAGAGCACTCCTTTTACAAAAGGAACATCAGTTGCAAAACTTGTGGTTTAATTTGGTATGCTTTCCACTTTTAAAAAATTGGGCTTCACTGCATGTATAATGAGCTACAAGCCGAAGGTACATTCAGTAGTACATGAATAAAAAATGACCTTTTCATTTGCTCTTCCATAGTCTGGCATTCCTATATTATTAAAATATATTAAAGATTAAGCAAGCGTATTAGCATACAGACATCATGCTTATGTGGCCATGGATACGAGGCTATCCAACATAAAGTTATTAATAGAAATCCATCCATATAAAATTTATATTTACAATACTATAGGTATCAATTAAAAAGAATGAGAACTTTTCTAACAACAAACTCAGCTATTCCATAAGGGATGAAATAGAAAAGAATGAGGAGAGAATCAATAAAGAGGGCCACAAATAATTACAAGCTCTTCACTAGCTGGGAGTGAGCCACGTTCTGTGCTATAGGAAACATTAAATAGATAAGCTCCCTAGCTTAATGAAACACAATACTCCCCATCTAAGATTTAAAATACTGAGGCAATTTTTATACCAACATTTTTGGGGGGACAATAAAGCATTTAATAAATATTTTCATTTTCGATAAAGTATTTATTCCTTTCTCTGGTTTAATTCCCTCTCTCATTTTTCTTTTTGACATATAAAACATAAATTTACAGAATATTAAGAGAACGGACAACAAAGTAATTGCAAAAACATAAATATCTTAAAATTACCAAGTTTCCAAAGGACAGGGCTTTCCTTTCACTTCATTATTATGTAAGCAATACAGGTTCATAAAAAAATTGAGAGTTCAGCAAAGTGAAGTGAAAGAAGAATCATCCTCTAAGTCTCATGCAGCCAGTGGTCACTTCTTTTGTATTTCCTTTACTATTTTCCAATACCCAGCCTTTTCTGTTTGCATGTGTTTTTCTTGTATCTCATATACTGTTACAATGGAGACACAATGTTATATCAGGCTCTTTTCCATTAATATGCCAAGCTGCATTTTATACCCAGGGTGTGTTTATTTTCTGTTTAAAGTTCATTTTTCCTTTTTCTTTTTTAAAAGTTGCTTCATCTATCAAAATGGAAAGCTGACATTCCCTGAAACTCTTGTCACTTGTTCTACAGACTGTCCCTCAATGGCTTGACAAATGATGGTGATGGTGTTACCTGGACCACTCCAAGGAAAGCAGACGCCAGAGTGCACTGGTATATAAAAGTCGGGGGTCCAGCATTTCTCCTAGTCAACCATGCAAGGATTTAGCCTCATATCTCACTTACAGGAAAGCGTGAGGCAAAGGAGGTTAAGTATAAGGTAAAAGCTATTCAGTAACCTTGGCTTAAGTTGGTTTTTAAAGATGTGAGCTGTCACTCTTTTTTTTCATCAGCTCATCCACCCTCTGGGTACCCCCAGCTTACTGCTGTTAACGTATAAGGAAACAAGGAGCCCAATCTTAGAACTACTATTCCCAGTTTGTCAGATTAACCAGTGAAGGATCTGTGTGTGAACACTTAAGTACGAACAGGAGAGAAATTCCTTCATATATGCATTCATTAAAATGGATAAAACTCTTCCCTATGTTTCAGAAAATTAGGTAAGATGAAAACCACACAAAGAGGAAGACTAACTTGAAAATTTGGGGGTGGAAACCCAAATCTTTACTTTTAAAATGATGTAAAATCAAAACAGACATTTATAACAGATGTGTCTTTGCTTTCTCTGTTGTTGTTTTGGATGAAAAACAATAGGGATTTTTTTAAAAAACAGTTTGCTATGAACAAAACTTATCATCTACTGATGTATTATTTCTCAACTTATTTTTCTTATTATCTCTCAGAGATAAATGGCAATAACAAAGACACATTAAAATGACACTAAGAACAGCTTTTTATAGTTTTAATTATTTTTTTCCTTTTTGGCAATAAAAATGATGTGGTATGTTTGCATGTCATATACTGAGAAGCAATAATACTGTTTAAAGATTCATAATTGTGAAGATAATTTTTACTTGATATTTAAAATATGAACTAGATTGCTTCTAGCCCCTAATATTACAGCCCTGTTTACTAATATATACTATAGACACACCTATATTGATGTCAATCACTTACTGCGCCTTTTATCCTATTCTGAGGTAGTCTGCATAGACATAATATTCTTTTATGAGTCCATCAAGTTTCACTGTCTGAGAAATAATTTCACAATTTGTAGTGTAGATAATGAGCACTCATTTCCCGTGTCTCTTGGGAACTGAGCTCAGTCTGGTCTGTGAAGTCAAAACAGAACTGAAATGAAAGTCCAAGACAAGGGAGCCCTGGTTATGGTCACGGAGGAGAGGGGCACTTGAGGGTGCCCAGCGGAGGTCTGGCGGGGTTTCCCAGGGCAACACTTCATCTGGATCATTACAGCTTGGACCCAGCCCCAACCTTAGCACTTGAGAAATGATTTTGTACTTAGAGTAAAACTAAACAGTCTCTTTGGGGTAAGCCCATGGAAATCAAATTCCTATATAATGCTGAGTTATTAATTTAGAATACCGTCACACATCACTGTGATGCAAGCTGTATTTCTGAGCTCTGCCAGACCTAGTGCACTCTCATCCACACGGAAACTTCCAGTAAGTACAGCAGCAGCACTGTAGGCCTAGTTAAGATGTAAAAGGCTTGATGGTTTTTATCTCAGGCTTCCTAGGCTCAACCTGTTCAGAGAAGTCTGCCTTTTGTCAGAGGTTCTCAACTGGGCTGCTTCCTTTTAACTTTTTAAACATAATTTTAACTTTAAACATTCTGTTTCCTACTAGATGGGCATACACTTAGATGATACAATAAGAAGATCGTGAAAATGAAGTCCACCTCCCTCTTCTATCCCTAGATGCCCAGTATCTTTCCCTGGAGGCCAGCTATGCTACTAGCAATTGCTTGAGTAGCCTTCCAGAGATAATCTATGCAATTTATAAATATATGCCATATGTGTGTATACATATATGTGTATCCTACATATATATATATACACACATACACACATACATATGTATGTGTATATATGCAATTTGTCTGCCTATAAATGCCATATGCTGTTTTGGCATTTTATTTTAAAACTTTCCAAATATAGAACTTTTAAGTGTACACTGGACATACAAATAACACAGACAGCAAATATTCTTAAATATTATTTCACCTACATGAGAGTTTATCTGTTAGATAAATACCTTGAAATGGAATTCTGGGTCAAAAAATATGCACATTTTTAGTTTGGAAAGTACTGCTAATTTTTGGAAATATTTTATAATGGTTAAAAGTTGGAATTCAAAAACACAACATGGCAATTAACTCCTTGCATGTTGTAACCATAGAATGATTTATTGTGATTTTTTACAGATGGAAAAGACAATTCAAATTTGATAAATTTTACTTCTAATTACCCTCTCATTCTCCAAGGTAATAATTCAAGGTATATGATTGGCTACTGAACCCTAGAAAATAGGCCATCAATTACATGAAGTATACTGCTTGATAGATGGGAAAGCAAGAAAAATAATTGGTTCAAACATGAAAGAAAAGATTTTAAACTTAGACTTTAAAAGGGTTCCGTTTTCTAGTAACTTTGTGCAGTTTCAGGGCAAAACTCCTCTTAAGCAATAGGTGATGAGAATAATTTTTTTTTTTAAGTGAGAAAAGTGAAATAAAACTACCAGGGCTCTCTGAACTGGAAATTCTAACATCACACATAGAGTCAAATACTGAGGGAACCTGGGGAAGAACGGATTCACAAGCAGACTGGGGAGGACTGAGGATCAGGTTTCTGGAAGGAATTTTCACTGATATCCTTACTGGAAAGAAATCTGTCCAAATGCTAACAAGGGGAAGGGAGGAACAGAAACTAGGCAGACCAAGTTATGGATCTTTGGACTCCAAATGCAACATGTCTCTATTGAGAATAAGAGAGACATCATGACACAGATTAAAGGAAGGCTGTGAAATCTCAGAAATCATTCACACTCCACTAACACTGCTACGACGTCACCATGTTGTGCTAAAGAAACATACTTTTAATATCCAAGATTTAATAAACATTAAAGTTGTTTTTAAACATAAAAACTAAATATATAGATTACCTTTTCAATATTTCTTTAACTTAAAAAGTCTGAGATATAAATACTTGGCATGGCCTTACACATGTATATGATTCCCACTGCTTTATCAGAAGATAAATAAAAGGATCCATCATAACAATTATAATTTCCATCCTAAAGTGACTTCTCTGCATAGAAGTTAAATAAGCAGGGTGACAACATACAGCCTTGACGTACTCCTTTTCCTATTTGGAACCAGTCTGTTGTTCCATGTCCAGTTCTAACTGTTGCTTCCTGACCTGCATACAGGTTTCTCAAGAGGTAGGTCAGGTGGTCTGGTATTCCCATCTCTCTCAGAATTTTCCACAGTTTATTGTGATCCACACAGTCAAAGGCTTTGGCATAGTCAATAAAGCAGAAATAGATGTTTTTCTGGAACTCTCCTGCTTTTTCGATGATCCAGCAGATGTTGGCAATTTGATCTCTGGTTCCTCTGCCTTTTCTAAAACCAGCTTGAACATCAGGGAGTTCACAGTTCACGTATTGCTAAAGTCTGGCTTGGAGAATTTTGAGCATTACTTTACTAGCATGTGAGATGAGTGCAATTGTGCGGTAGTTTGAGCATTCTTTGGCATTGCCTTTCTTTGGGATTGGAATGAAAACTGACCTTTTCCAGTCCTGTGGCCACTGCTGAGTTTTCCAAATTTGCTGGCATATTGAGTGCAGCACTTTCACAGCATCATCTTTCAGGATCTGAAACAGCTCCACTGGAATTCCATTACCTCCACTAGCTTTGTTCATAGTGATTCTTTCTAAGGCCCACATGACTTCACATTCCAAGATGTCTGGCTCTAGATTAGTGATCACATCATCATGATTATCTGGGTCATGAAGATCTTTTTTGTACAGTTCTTCTGTGTATTCTTGCCACCTCTTCTTAATATCTTCTGCTTCTGTTAGGTCCATACCATTTCTGTCCTTTATCGAGCCCATCTTTGCATGATATGTTCCCTTGGTATCTCTAATTTTCTTGAAGAGATCTCTAGTCTTTCCCATTCTGTTCTTTTCCTCTATTTCTTTGCATTGATCACTGAAGAAGGCTTTCTTATCTCTTCTTGCTATTCTTGGGAACTCTGCATTCAGATGCTTATATCTTTCCTTTTCTCCTTTGCTTTTCACCTCTCTTCTTTTCACAGCTATTTGTAAGGCCTCCCCAGACAGCCATTTTGCTTTTTGGCATTTCTTTTCCAAGGGGATGGTCTTGATCCCTGTCTCCTGTACAATGTCACAAACCTCCGTCCATGGTTCATCAGGTACTCTATCAGATATAGTCCCTTAAATCTATTTCTCACTTCCACTGTATAATCATAAGGGATTTGATTTAGGTCATACCTGAATGGTCTAGTGGTTTTCCCTGCTTTCTTCAATTTAAGTCTGAATTTGGCAATAAGGAGTTCATGATCTGAGCCAGTCAGCTCCCGGTCTTGTTTTTGTTGACTGTATAGAGCTTCTCCATCTTTGGCTGCAAAGAATATAATCAATCTGATTTCAGTGTTGACCATCTGGTGATGGCTATGCAGAGTACGTCATGAGGAATGCTGGACTGGAAGAAACACAAGCTGGAATGAAGACTGCCGGGAGAAATATCAATCACCTCAGATATGCAGATGACACCACCCTTATGGCAGAAAGTGAAGAGGACCTAAAAAGTCTCTTGATAAAAGTGAAGGAGGAGAGTGGAAAAGTTGGCTTAAAGCTCAACATTCAGAAAACGAAGATCATGGCATCTGGTCCCATCACTTCATGGGAAATAGATGGGGAAACAGTAGAAACAGTGTCAGACTTTATTTTTTTGGGCTCCAAAATCACTGCAGATGGTGACTGCAGCCATGAAATTAAAAGACGCTTACTCCTTGGAAGAAAAGTTATGACCAACCTAGATAGTATATTCAAAAGCAGAGACATTACTTTGCTGACTAAGGTCCGTCTAGTCAAGGCTATGGTTTTTCCTGTGGTCATGTATGGATGTGAGAGTTGGACTGTGAAGAAGGCTGAATGCCAAAGAATTGATTTGTTTGAACTGTGGTGTTGGAGAAGACTCTTGAGGGTCCCTTGGACTGCAAGGAGATGTAACCAGTCCATTCTGAAGGAGATCAGCCCTGGGATTTCTTTGGAAGGAATGATGCTAAAGCTGAAACTCCAGTACTTTGGCCACCTCATGAGAAGAGTTGACTCATTGGAAAAGACTCTGATGCTGGGAGGGATTGGGGGCAGGAGGAGAAGGGGACGACCAAGGATGAGAAGGCTGGATGGCATCACCGACTTGATGGACGTGAGTCTGAGTGAACTCCGGGAGATGGTGATGAACAGGGAGGCCTGGCATGCTGCGATTCATGGAGTCGCAAAGAGTCTGACACGACTGAGCGACTGAACTGAACTGAAAGTGACTTCAAAAAACATATAATAGTAGAGGACTATAATTTTTTTATATTACCTATATATTAATTTTCCTGAATATAGCAGAATATAAAATAGGTTTAAGAATCTAAATTTACATCTAAAATTTAAGGACAGTGTCAAACTATTAAAGTGTTCTTTTAATTATGTATCATTTTGGAAGGGAGTCAAATATAATTTTCCACCATTTGATTATCATTTATACAAACGTGCATTTTCACAAAGCTATCACTTATTTTATGATTTATCTGAAGAGGGATTTAAGAATTTCTCACTATTATCCTCAACTATTCAAAACACAACAAAAATTCCTTTATATTTTCTTATTACTATTTGAAAGCAAATGAGAATTATCTGAAATTAAATGGAACATTTGAATCTTGAAAATGAGCACCAAGCATTTAAACTTAAAAGTTAAATAATAGTTTAAAGCAAAAAAATATATTTTACAAATGAAATTGTTCATTCTCTGAAATGAATTATTAATTTTCATCTTGTATCTGCAATAAAGGTCATAATACCATATAACTGAATCTACACAATGTTTTAAATAGATGTCTTAAAATACATGATCTAGACTCATGTTTGTGGAATAAATATTCTAAAAGAAATGTGATGATACCATTAATAATTTATATAACATAAAAGTCTGTTATCATTAACATATCAATGTGGATTTTTTAGGTAACTGTTTTGTTCAGTCACTAAGTTGTGTCCAACTCTTTGTGACCCCATGGACTGAAGCACTCCAGGCTTTCCTGTCCTTCACTATCTCATGGAGTTTATTCAATTCATGTCCACTGAGTCAGTGATGCCATCCAACCACCTCATCCTCTGTTGTCCCCTTCTCCTCCTGCCCTCAATGTTTCCCAGGATCAGGGTCTTTTCCAATGAGTTTGCTCTTCATATCAGGTGGTCAAAGAATTGGAGCTTCAGCTTCAGCATCAAACCACAGCTTTGACTATATGGGCCTTTGTCAGCAAAGTGATGTCTCACCTTTTTAATATGCTGTCTAGGTGTCTCATAGCTGGCCTGGAGAGTTCCACAGACTGTATAGTCCATGGGATCGCAAAGAGTCAGACAGGACTGAGTGACGTGCAGTTTCCCTTTCACTTTGCTCAAAGCTTTTTCCCCAAGGAGCAAGCATCTTTTAATGTTGTGGCTGCAGTCACCATCTGCAGTGATTTTGGAGCCCAAGATAAGGTCTGTCACTGTTTTCACTTTTTCCCCATCTATCAGCCATGAAATAATGGGACCAGATGCCATTTTTTTAATATTGAGTTGTAAGCCATTTTTTCACTCTCCTCTTTAACCTTCATCAAGAGGCTCTTCAGTTCCTCTTTACTTTCTGCCACCAGAGTGGCATCATCTTCATATCTGAGGTTATTGATATTTCTCCTGGCAATCTTGATTCCAGCTGTGCTTCATCCAGCCCAGTGTTTCTCATGAGGTACTCTGCATATAAGTTAAATAAGCAGGGTGACAATATTCAGCCTTGACGTACTCTTTTCCCAGTTTGGAACCAGTCTATTGTTCCATGTCCAGTTTTAACTGGTGCTTCTTGACCTGCATACAGATATTTTCTCGAGAGACAGGTCAGGTGGTCTGGTATTCCCATCTCTTGAAGAATTTTCCAGTTTGTTGTGATCCACACAGTCAAAGGGTTTAGCATAGTCAATGACGCAGAAGTAGATTTCTCTCTGGAATTCTCTTGCTTTTTCTATATTCCAAGAGATGCTGGCATTTTGATCTCTGGTTCTTCTGCCTTTTCTAAATCCAGCTTGAACATTTGGAAGTTCTTGGTTCACAGACTGCTGAAGCCTAACTTGGAGTATTTTGAGCATTACCTTGCTAGCATGTGAAATGAGTGCAATTGTACGGTAGTTTGAACATTTGTTGGCACTGCTCTTCTTTGGGACTGGAATGAAAACTGACCTTTTCCAGTCTTGCAGCCACTGCTGAGTTTTCCAAATTTGATGGCATACTGAATATAGCACTTTAAAAGAGCATCACCTTTTAGGATTTCAAATAGCTTGGCTGCAATTCCATCAGCTCCACTAGCTTTGTGTGTATTGATGCTTCCCAAAGTGGAGAGTGAAAAAGTTGGCTTAAAGCTCAACATTCAGAAAACGAAGATCATAGCATCTGGTCCCATCACTTCATGGCAAATAGATGGGGAAACAGTGTCAGATTTTATTTTGGGGGGCTCCAAAATCACTGCAGATGGTGACTGCAGCCATGAAATTTTAAAAGACGCTTACTCCTTGGAAGAAAAGTTATGACCAACCTAGATAGCATATTCAAAAGCAGAGACATTACTTTGCCGACTAAGGTCCGTCTAGTCAAGGCTATGGTTTTTCCAGTGGTCATGTATGGATGTGAGAGTTGGACTGTGAAGAAGGCTGAGTGCCGAAGAATTGATGGTTTTGAACTGTGGTGTTGGAGAAGACTCTTGAGAGTCCCTTGGACTGTAAGGAGATCCAACCAGTCCATTCTGAAGGAGATCAACCCTGGGATTTCTTTGGAAGGAATGATGCTGAAGCTGAAACTCCAGTACTTTGGCCACCTCATGCGAAGAGTTGACTCACTGGAAAAGACTCTGATGCTGGCAGGGATTGGGGGCAGGAGGAGAAGGGGACGACAGAGGATGAGATGGCTGGATGGCATCACTGACTCAATGGATGTGAGTCTGAGTGAACTCCGGGAGCTGGTGATGGACAGGGAGGCCTGGCGTGCTGCGATTCATGGGGTCGCAAAGAGTCTGACACGAGTGAGCGACTGAACTGAACTGAACTGAAGGCCCACTTGACTTCGTACTCCAGGATGTCTGGCTCTGGGTGAGTGACCACACCACTGTGGTTATCTGAGTCATTAAGACCTTCTCTGTGAATTCTTGCCACCTCTAATCTCTTCTGCTTCTGTTAGTTCCTTACCGTTCTGTCCTTTATCATGCCTGTTTGGGGCATGATGGAGTGCCTACAATGCCCATGGAATTCCCCCTTGGCGAGATCTCTAGTCTTTCTCATTCTTGATGTCCTCTATTTCTTTGCATTGATCACTTAAGAAGGATTTCTTAATTTTCCTTGCTATTCTCTGGAACTCTGCATTCAGCTGGGTATAATTTTCCCTTTCTCCTTTGCCTTTCGTTTCTCTTCTTCCAGCTATTTTTAAGGCCTCCTCAGACAATTTCTTTGCCCTTGTGCATTTTTTCCCCTTTGGGGTGGTTTCGGTCACTGCCTCCTGTACAATGTCATGAACCTCCATCTATAGTTCTTCAGACACTCTGTCTACCAGATCTAATCCCTAGAATCTATTCAGCACATCAACTGTATAAGCATAAGGGATTTCATTTAGGTCAAATCTGAATGCCTTACAGGTTTCCCCTACTTTCTTCAAACCAGTGAGTTCTCTTGGCAAAGCTCTGTTAGCCTTTGCCCTGCTTCATTCTGTACACCAAGACCAAACTTGCCTGTTACTACAGGTATCTTCTGACTTTCTACTTTTACATTCCAATCCCCTATGATGGAAAGGACACTCTTTGGCATTAGTTCTAGAAGGACTTATAGCCTTCTAGACCGTTCAACTTCAGCTTCTTCAGCAGTATTGGTTGGGGCAGAGACTTGTGTTACTATGATATTGAATGGTTTGCCTTGGAAATGAACTGAGATTATCCTGTTGTTTTTGAGATTGCATCCAAGTACTGCATTTCAGACTTTTCTGTTGACCATGATGGCTACTCCATTTCTTCTGAGGGATTCCTGCCCGCAGTAGTAGATACAATGGTCATCTGAGTTAAATTCACCCATTCCAGTGTATTTTAGTTCACTGATTCCTAAAATGTCGACGTTCACTCTTGCCATCTCCTATTTTACCACCTCCAATTTGCCTTGATTCGTGGACCTAACATTCCAGGTTCCTGTGCAATATTGCTCTTTATTGGACTTAACTTCCATCACCAGTCACGCCCACAGCTGGGTGTCGTTTTTGCTTTGGCCCCATCCCTTCATTCTTTCTGGAGCTATTTCTCCACTGATCTCCAGTAGCATATTGGGCATCTACTGACTTGGGGAGTTCCTCTTTCAGTGTCCTATCTTTTTGCCTTTTCATACTGTTCATGGGGTTCTCAAGGCAAGAACACTGAAGTGGTTTGCCATTCCCTTCTCCAGTGGACCACGTTTTGTCAGAACTCTCCACCATGACCCGTCCGTCTTGGGTGGCCCCACAGGGCACGGCTCGGTTCACTGAGTTACACAAGGCTGTGGTCCACGTGATCACTTTGGTTAGCCTTTGGCGATTCTGGTTTTTCTTCTGGAGGCTGTGGAATTGTAGTTCTTGCATCTTCTCTCTGCCCTCTGATGGATGAGGGTAGAGACTTGTGCGCAATGGCACCTCCCTCCAGTACTCTTGCCTGGAAAACCCCTGGATGGAGGAGCCTGGAAGGCTGCAGTCCATGGGGTCGCTGAGGGTCAGACACGACTGAGTGACTTCACTTTCACTTTTCACTTTCATGCCTTGGAGAAGGAAACGGCAACCCACTCCAGTACTCTTGCCTGGAGAATCCCAGGGACGGGGGAGCCTGGTAGGCTGCCGTCTGTGGGGTCGCACAGAGTCGGACACGACTGAAGTGACTTAGCAGCAGCAGAGACTTGTGCAAGATTCCTAATAGGAGGGACTGGCTATAGGGAAAACTGGGTCTTGCTCTGGTGGGCGGGGCCATGCTCAGTAAAGCTTTAATCCAATTGTCTGCTGATGGGCAGGGCTGTGCTCCTTCCCTGATATAGCTGTTTGTTTTTTAAGTACTAACTATGGTATATTTCAGTAACCTTAAATAGATAATATCTACCTCATATCAATTTATTGTTATATGTGTCCTTCTTTTATGTTCTCTCCAGGAACATATATACCATTATATTCTTATTAGTAAGCACTGCACTTCATAAATATTAGTTCAATAATTGATCACTCAGTGAATACTGAATGAATTAACTGACTATAACATTAAATTTTCAGTTAAAAATGCTAAAGCACTCAAAGTAAGTGGTAAAATGAGAAAAATTACTATTATATACAGGAAAACAAAGACCTAACGGAATAATCATATTGACGAAAGTGTCAGCTTCTGTCATCTGTAAGGCTGAGGGACTCTAGATTGCACGGGCCCGGCCGAGGCCTGCGAGCAGTGCTAGCACTATCGTTGCACAGTCCTGCGTCTTCATAAGGTGTTTTAACAGCTACTTAGACTGCTGCACATTCAGAGCCTAAGTTTTTATTTGTAATATTGTGATTGATTTCGTAAGGCATGGAGGGGAAAATTATAGAAGTGCAGGCTCCACAAACTTGGATCTGCTCCCCTAGAGCTCATTATACTGAGGATACCTGCACACAGGAATGAAAAGCAAACCAACATTTGGGCAAGGAACAAGGACTTGGTTTGCACCTACAAATATATGTCATTTCTTGTTAAAAAATCAAAATATAGCCAGTTCTAAGTTATGGGCTAGCACATTACTCTGAAAAACAGTTTATCATCTAACCAATCATGTGGTGAGATTTCCATTAGGTAGGAGCACATTTTCTCAAATTGCAATTTTCATTTCTGGTAATTATTCTTGGACATTTACTGACAGTTAACAGCTGCTGTACTACTTCACATATTTTACTTCGTGTTGACATTTCACATTTAACTCATATTTTCAGATAGCCTAAGGTGCTTGAAGAAAACAGCACTCTGATATTACTTTTTCAATTGTTTATGATTCATTCAGCATATAAAATATCATCAAGTTTCTGTTTTTGCCTGTGCAATCTAACATGTCTCATTAAAAAGTGTGCAGTAATTACAATATACATATAACATTCAATTTTCAGTTAAATATTTTGACATACACATTCTACTAAAATATCAAAAGTCAGCCATCATGAAAGCACCATGAAATACTTTGAGTCAATGAAGTTTTTGTTAAAGCCAGAAAAAAAAAGTAAGTTTTCTTTACACAAGTGAAATACAAATACTCCTAATTGCTAACAGATTTTTTTTGGACAAGCGTTAGCCCAAAATGAATGTTTGCAACCTGTGCTGAGTAATGGGCGCCTGGAAACAGCATGCACGTGGAAGCCCTGACAATTTTTTTGGTTCTCACTAAAAAAATTAAACATATATCCAGGGTAGCTTAAAGGGGTAATTAGAATACTCTTGACCTTGGAACGATGTAAGAAAACATTTAAAGAATATCTGATTCTGCTGAAAACAAGATCATAAGATTTTGTTAAAACAAATGCCTGAAGGTGTGAGTGTGATATTATTTAGATACATACACAGACACACACACACAGAGACACACACACACCATGGTCTACAGCAAGAAATATTTTGATGCTATTCGTAGGAATTTTGTTATTTTGGAGGCAGAAGGTAAGAGAAATAGGAAAAAACTATATGAAGGACATATTCTAAAATTTACAACTGAATCATGCTTATTACAAGTGTTATATCGCTTGCTTTCCTTTCTTGTGTTATACCTACGTTATTTTGTAGAGTATGTATCTTAAAAGGTGGATACTGAAGACTGAGGAGGACAAGACTTAGTTTGACTTGCAGGAAGGCTACTCTAGAATGCTTATTTCATTTTGAAAATATAAACATTAAGGAAATACTTTTTGATGTCAGGAAGATACGGTATACGAGTGATGGCTATGTGCAAAGAAACCAGGGAAAATCATTTTTAAATGGATAATCCTGTGTTATCTCTTCTTACTGTGTTTTCATGTATATGCACTGTATACCTACTGTATACCAACAGTAGGCCTAAACAGAAAATAAGAACTTATAGGAGACAGCTGCAAATTAAATCATCCTCATTAAAGAGCCAGATTCTATAACCCGTAAGTCAGAAAATCACAGAGGTAAACTAAACTTTCTGCTGATACGTGGACAAAAGGAAGATTACTTTCTTCTTCCTGCTCCTTCCCCTCATCCTGCTCCAGTGGTTCGAGTCAGAGAAGAAAGCTGTCTTCCTTTTCTTGGTTTCAAAGGGTGCCATGCCCCACACAGCTGGAGGAAGAAATGAGAGCTGAGGACTCCCACATGTATCTTTCTAATTTCAAAACCTTCTTCATGCAGATGACTGAAACCAAGGGCTGATAAATGATTTTTTTCCATTTCATATTCTAGACTGCTAGACATTATTTCTAAGCTAGACAGCACTCCAGTGGTCAAACAACAAAACTAATTTGCAGATTACTCTTAGAACTACCCACCTAAATAAGTTGCTTGATTCTTTCTCTATTGCTGTCCTAAGATAATTCTTTGGACACATGGCATACATTTCAAATTAAAGTATTATGCATTAAAACAGCAGGTTAAGTACAAGTTTTTCTCCTTATAACAGATTTGTAAATGAATCTATCAATGCTGGAAATCTAATCACAAATTACTATATTCACTATGTCATTCTCTTATATCCAATTAGGCCCTGCAAAGGCAAATTCTGCAAAAGATTCAATAACATGTCTAATCTTAAGGCTCTGATGAGGTTGATGTAGTTTCCTTCAGAACTGCATTCATCTTCACAAAGTGTGGGTGTCTTTGAAAAAACACTATTAGGTTCAGAGACATTAACTTTTAGAACTACTTTTAACAGGTCTTCCTTATTACTAAAAATCTTACTTTTCATGCTAGGTAAGTGCAAAGAGCTTTTCATAAGAGCGTAAAGAAAGAAATTGCCATTAACATGAAAACTGAAACACTACACCTGCACAGGGTTGATTCAACAAGGGTACACTTCATCACTACCAATGCTTTCACCCAGTTCACAAGATGCATCTGCTTCGCCTCCTGTCATCTCCACTGCATACATCATAATAGTACTCATTAGCACAAAGTCATTAGGGTAAGCCAAATCTCAGTGGCAAGGATCTCAGCATTTCTGGAAACACAGATATAAAGATATCCAAGTTAATGTCACTTAATTAAAAATATAGAGTTTACTCTGGACAGTTTTTACTAACCTTGGTGCTTATTATCTGGACTCATGAGATTAAGATAATTTAGGGCTGAAGAGTTCAAGTGCAGCAGAGCATAAAGGCCTTCTAAAACAGAGAGGCCCAAATCCAGGATACCCACTACCATATAGCTACCACTGGGAAATGCAATTTTAATTTGCAGGAGGATTTTAAGGAAACTTCACTGGAAATGAAAGTGAATCCTGACAACAACAACAACAATGAAGCAATTCGGTGATTCTGCAGACGGAGCAGATAAGGCATTGCTGCAACACTGTTCTTTTAAGACCAACCAAATGCTGTTGACTGCAAAGAGTTCTCTGAGCTAATCAGAATGCAAAGCACCTTGAGATACAATTTAATAAGATAAAAGACCAATTTGTGAAAAATTTTTTATGTTGCTGAGATAAAATGCACTACCATCCATAGATGGCACTGCTAGGACAAACTCAGTCCTCCCACTCAAATTCCCAAGGAGCAACTTACGGCTTGCTTGCTAAAACCTGCATTTTAATAAATATCCTGTTTTTATTTAAGTACCACTATTGACTGTGTGGCCAACCTAGATAGCATATTCAAAAGCAGAGACATTACTGTGCTGACTAAGGTCCGTCTAGTCAAGGCTATGGTTTTTCCTGTGGTCATGTATGGATGTGAGAGTTGGACTGTGAAGAAGACTGAGGGCCGAAGAATTGATGCTTTTGAACTGTGGTGTTGGAGAAGACTCTTGAGAGTGCCTTGGACTGCAAGGAGATCCAACCAGTCCATTCTGAAGGAGATCACCCGTGGGATTTCTTCGGAAGGAATGATGCTAAAGCTGAAACTCCAGTACTTTGGCCACCTCATGGGAAGAGTTGACTCATTAGAAAAGACCCTGATGCTGGGAGGGATTGGGGGCAGGAGGAGAAGGGGACGACCGAGGATGAGATGGCTGGATGGCATGAGTCTGAGTGAACTCCGGGAGTTGGTGATGGATAGGGAGGCCTGGCATGCTGCGATTCATGGGATCGCAAAGAGTCTGACATGACTGAGGGACTGAACTGAACTGAACTGATTGACTGTGGCTCAGATCATGAACTCCTTATTGCCAAATTCAGCCTTGAATTGAAGAAAGTAGGGAAAACCACTAGACCATTCAGGTATGACCTAAATCAAATCCCTTATGATTATACAGTGGAAGTGAGAAATAGATTTAAGGGACTATATCTGATAGAGTACCTGATGAACCATGGACGGAGGTTTGTGACATTGTACAGGAGACAGGGATCAAGACCATCCCCTTGGAAAAGAAATGCCAAAAAGCAAAATGGCTGTCTGGGGAGGCCTTACAAATAGCTGTGAAAAGAAGAGAGGTGAAAAGCAAAGGAGAAAAGGAAAGATATAAGCACCTGAATGCAGAGTTCCAAAAAATAGCAAGAAGAGATAAGAAAGCCTTCCTCAGTGATCAATGCAAAGAAATAGAGGAAAAGAACAGAATGGGAAAGACTAGAGATCTCTTCAAGAAAATTAGAGATACCAAGGGAACATTTCCTGCAAAGATGGGCTCAATAAAGGATAGAAATGGTATGGACCTAACAGAAGCAGAAGATATTAAGAAGAGGTGGCAAGAATACACAGAAGAACTGTACAAAAAAGATCTTCACGACCCAGATAATCACGATGGTGTGATCACTCACCTAGAGCCAGACATCCTGGAATGTGAAGTCAAGTGGGCC
Organism: Oryx dammah; assembly: GCF_014754425.2. Lineage (NCBI taxonomy): Eukaryota > Metazoa > Chordata > Mammalia > Artiodactyla > Bovidae > Oryx > Oryx dammah. The sequence continues at coordinate 3,488,897 of NW_024070189.1, read as the reverse complement.
TTAGAAAGCATCACTACGAAAAAAGCTAGTGGAGGTGATGGAATTCCAGTGGAGCTATTTCAAATCCTGAAAAATAATGCTGTGAAAGTGCTGCACTCAGTATGCCAGCAAATTTGGAAAACTCAGCAGTGGCCACAGGACTGGAAAAGGTCAGTATTCATTCCAATCCCAAAGAAAGGCAATGCCAAAGAATGCTCAAACTACCGCACAATTACACTCATCTCGCATGCTAGTAAAGTAATGCTCAAAATTCTCCAAGCCAGGCTTCAGCAGTATGTGAACCGTGAACTTCCAGATGTTCAAGCTGGTTTTAGAAAAGGTAGAGGAACCAGAGATCAAATTGCCAACATCCAGTGGATCATCGAAAAAGCAAGAGAGTTGCAGAAAAATATCTATTTCTGATTTATTGACTATGCCAACGCCTTTGACTGCATGGATCATAATAAACTGTGGAAAATTCTGAAAGAGATGGGAATACCAGACCACCTGACCTGCCTCTTCAGAAACCTGTATGCAGGTCAGGAAGCAACAGTTAGAACTGGACATGGAACAACAAACTGGTTCCAAATAGGAAAAGGAGTTTGTCAAGGCTGCATACTGTCACCCTGCTTATTTAACTTACATGCAGAGTATATCATGAGAAACACTGGGGTGGAAGAAGCACAAGCTGGAATCAAGATTGCCAGGAGAGATATCAATAACCTCATACATGCAGATGATACCATCCTTATGGCAGAAAGTGAAGAGGAGCTAAAAAGCCTCTTGATGAAAGTCAAAGAGGAGAGTGAAAAAGTTGGCCTAAAGCTCAACATTCAGAAAACGAAGATCATGGCATCTGGTCCCATCGCTTCATGGGAAATAGATGGGGAAGCAGTGGAAACAGTGTCAGACTTTATTTTGGGGGGCTTCAAAATCACTGCAGATGGTGATTGCAGCCATGAAATTAAAAGGCGCTTACTCCTTGGAAGGAAAGTTATCACCAACCTAGATAGCATATTCAAAAGCAGAGAGATTACTTTGCCAACAAAGGTCCATCTACTCAAGGCTATGGTTTTTCCAGTGGTCACGTATGGATGTAAGAGTTGGACTGTGAAGAAAGCTGAGTGCCAAAGAATTGATGTTTTTTTGAACTGTGGTGTTGGAGAAGACTCTTGAGAGTCCCTTAGACTGCAAGGAGATCCAACCAGTCCATTCCAAAGGAGATCAGTCCTGGGTGTTCTCTGGAAAGAATGATGGTAAAGCTGAAGCTCCAGTACTTTGGCCACCTCATGCGAAGAGTTGACTCATTGGAAAAGACTCTTCCCTCATTCTGGCACAGAGCTCCTAAAATCCTTAGAATTCCCAAAGCACTGAGAGATACAATTTTGTCTTTTGTTATGATAGTAAGGTGACTTTTGGATCCCATTTAAGCAAAGGGCTGATGGCCAGGAGAACCAACCCTGTCATTAGATTACTGGAATGTTCTGCCCCAAACTCTTTCCCCTACTAGCTCCGGAAGGAGGGAGGTGCTGAAGGTCTAACTCATGATTTAGTCAGTGGTACCAAAGTAATGAAGCCCCATAAAATCCGAAAGGATGGTGTCAGCAGAACCTACGGGCGGTGAGCATGTGGAGATCTGGGCAAAGCGGCCAGACGGTACGGATGGGAGTGCCTCGGCCTCTCCCCGTCCCCTGCCCTGTGCGTCTCTTCCATCTGGCTGTCCGCGAGTCACATTCTTTTATAATAAACCAGTAATCTAGTAGGTAAGATGTTTCTCTGAGCTCTGTGAGCCGATCTAGCAAGTTAATTGAACCCACTGAGGGGGGACATTAGAACCTCCAATATGTAGCCAAGTCACTCAGAAGCACGGGTAACAGCCTGGGCTGCAACTGGCATCTAAAGAGAGGGTGGCCTTCTAGGACCAAATCCTTCACTTTGGAATCTGATGCTACTCTGGGCAAACAGTGTCAGAATTGAGTTGAACTGCAGGACGCCCAGCTACAGGTGTCAGAGCTGTTTTTGGCACAGGAAAGTATCTCCACATGTTGGAACCAGTGATCAGAATCCTTACCTACCTCATCCCAAACTTGTCCATTGTTTCCTTCTTACTCCCATCTCCCAGTTTCAGCTGGCCTCTCTCTCTGTGTTTCTCCATGCTCAAGATTCTCAAATTCTAAAAGGAACCTCCCTTATTCTATTTTACCCCAAAGTCATTGTCCATTTTCCTTTCACCTTCTTGAATACAGGCCAAAGCATTTAACTTGCTGTCCTTTCTGTCTCATCTTTCCCTTACTCATTGGTACGTCATAATCTAGTTTCCATCCTTCACACATTAGAGTATACTCGAGCAGAACTACCTAAGTCAAACAATCTCCTGAGTCTATCTCAGGATCGATCCCAAACAGCTTCTGCAACATCTAGTTTTGTGAAACACCCCATTCATGAAGCCGTCTTCTTTCTGGCAGCATCAGATTGGTTCTCCTGTCTTTCTGACTGTTTCTTAGTCTCCCAACATGTGTTAGAGGAATTCCCTCAGCTCCCTTGAATGGGGTAACCTCATTTATGCCAAGTGATGTGTATATCGTTCTTCCTGAGTGATTCCCAAATGCCTTCTTGGCCCTGATCTTTATCCGTAATCTTTATGCCTGTGACGCTTCTCTAAATAAACTTCAACTGAGATCTAACATGTCTAAAAACAATCATCATCTATATTCCCTCATACCTGATTTTACCAAACTAAAGTTTAAGAGAGCTCACGTGACAAAACATAAAAAGTAATAGCACTAAAGGAATTCTTACTGACACCCCCTAAGCCCTCCCAAAATATGATATAAATGAGAGATATTACTGCAAATTCAAGTAGCAGCAAAAGCAAGTCAAGCACAGTTACAATGTCATGATCTGCAGAAATATTCCTAGAGAGGATGACAAAGAGTCTTCAGCCATATCTTAATCTTAACCGCCAACTCATTTTCCATTAACTCTTCTGCGTTAGAAACATTTACGATGTCTTAGAGGCAAACTAAGGGGCACTCAACCTTCTCGACACGAAATATGTTGCTTTCAGCAGAAAAATATTATAGAGCTAAACAAAAAAAAGGACCATACCTGAAGTGAAAAAGACTTTTCAAAAAGGTAAAATCACATTAAAAATTACTGAAAAACATGTGCTCCTTTTATGATAGCCCTTTCTTCATTTACAGATATTTTTAGTTCAGGAAGAACACATTTAGCCCTAAGTCAAGTTATTAAAGCTAGACATACCAGTAAGGCTATATTTTAATGCAATTTCATAGCAATAGCTGGTTAAATGGCATGGCAGAGTAAAAAGGACAAAAATAAAAAATGGAAAATTTTGTGTCTGTATCACTACATTTCGAACACAAAACCTAGGGAGAAATCTTGCTTAATGGATAAAGACTGAACGGCATTGGTTTTGAAATTTCAGAGCTGAAGTGGGTAAAGGGGGGAAGAGAAGAGTATTTTAAACATCGGTGACCACCTTGCCTACTCCCTGAAGCATCTATGAAGACGTGAGACATAAGTTATAGAAAAGAAAATGTTACTCATGACTTTAACTACTTTCAACGATAAGATATTATCTACCGGGATCTAAACTGAAGACAAAACCTACCATGAAAAACAGTACACAAGAAAAAATGAAGAACAATCAAAACGTAAAAATGAAGTAATTAATGTGTTCTCTGTGGAAGACTCAGCAGAGGAAGATGAGGAAACAATATAGCAAGATTTTAGAGCATAAGCTATTTTTCCTAAAATGCAACATGTTAAGGCCTTATTATGGAAAGCATTCAGTACTATATTTACAAAGCATTTTCTATAATGAAATATGGAATAACATAGATATAAATTCTTATCAAGGATTAGTTCAATCCTAATGAAATCAGGCTCCAGGATTTTTTACCTAGGGAAGAAGGGAAAAAAACCCAGGGGGCTGGAAGAATGACACTATTACAGCTTCTATACCTGTCTTATAATAAGACGCTGTGTGACTAAATCACGCAAAGCCAAGATTAAAACCTTTTCTTGCCAGAAAAGGAGGAGGACACAAAGCTATGTGGAGGCTCATTCACTCTTCACCCAACATTTACCTATTGCCCACTGACTGCCAGACTCTGTGCTAAGTAGTAACGAGGACAGTCCTCTCTTTACAGAAACAGACAAAAGCCCAGAAGCCTGATGAGTGTGATCACAGAGGTTTGTCAGTGCTCTGGAAGCCTGGGGAGATATACCTAACCCAGCAGGCTCTTTTGTTTAATGTGAAAGACTGGAATCAGAATTCTAACACAATTAGAATTAGGTTTGGATAAAATGCCCATCGACTGGGTTCCACAGAAGAGGAAGCTGCATTCAGGAATAACTGGAAGCGGGGCCAATGAAGTCCTCCTTTCTTTGTGTTTCTTTCCACTTCTCTCTATACACGGGCTTCATCCTTTCAGAATAATTTTCTGCAAAACTCAGAACCGCAGCTGAGGAAGCTCCAGGGTTGACACCTTCCCAGGTGTCACTGGCAACTGTGAACTGTGTTTACAGCTGATCCAGAACAATCACTGAACAGGCCCTCTCAGGGACACTACCTCAGAGGTCTGAAGTCAAACCCTTCTGATGTCTGAGAAGATGATGGCTCAGGAAATGGCACCCCACTCCAATATTCCTGCCTGGAGAATCCCATGGACAGAGGAGCCTGGTGGGCTAGAGTCTATGCGGTTGCAAGAGTCGGACACAACTTAGCAACTGACCCACCAGTCCTGTTTCAGCAGAAACTGCACTTCCCGGGCATGCTTTACTAGAATACCGGGTGCCTCCTAGTGAGGCCGGAGGGAAACTTTACTGACCACCTTAATTATATTGCTAAAAAATAATATGTGTAATGATGGGGCAAAGTGATCCTGAAACTCTCTCCACAAGCGCCTTTGCAGAATTTTGCACATACTCCTGATACAGTAAGTCTCAATATATAATTGTTGACTCCCGATTAAAAATATAAATAATGTATTTGGTATCTCATGTTCTAGAAGCCACAGGGCAAAGTTCCAACGCTTTTAAAGACAAGACATTCCTTACCTGTGTTTTAATCCTCAACGATATACAAGGACCAGAGAAATTCATTTGAAAAATACACAATGCCCTCAAACTCAAAACTTCCATCATTATTAACCTGATTGGAAAAGTTCAATGTGTAATTATAGACTCAGTAGGGAAAACATAACCAAAGTGGTTATAAATATCGGTATGGTTACCGCATAGATGCAAGCAGCGAGGTTTGGGGACCACCTCCCAGGGGATTTAGAAGCAGCCAACTCACCTTGCATTTCCGGTCAGGTAAAGCAGGCTGGTCTCTTTTTTACTATCCCACGATTGCAATGGGCCTCATTTACACAACAATTACTTAGAAGTAACTCCTCTGAAATGCACTGTGTGATTAATTGACTTGGCTTTAGGAATGCAACATTGTTTCTACACTGTTGTTCACTTCAACCTAATGCCCCCTAGAGCACAGATCCAATTAAGAAGCAAGGCAGGGAGGCAGACTATTTCTATATCATAGAGCACTTTCGCTGGGACTGAACACCACCACCTACTGTCTGCAGGCTCTTGATTTACTCAGTGCATCCCTGTGACACTGGGGTCCTGGGGGATGGAACTGAACCGGCTTTCAAGTAAACATCTTAGAGGAGAATTAAAACCAGACAAATTTAACTTATTAAGAGATGCTCTTTACCACAAAAGCCTAACTAAAGCTAGAACTTAATTTTCTCATAGAAATACAAAGGATAATGGTCTGGCTTATGGATTATTCTGGTATGTAATGAAAGGAGAATTCTCTTCAATGAGATGTTTCCAACCATTGTCTCTCCATTGGCAGGGGAAACCATCCTTGAGTTTTCACAGGGATTTGCATTTCCCATTCTTTTAAGCAGAAATCACCCACTTAGGTGTTAGAGGCCAAATCTGCAATCAGCTGTGCCACATACAAAAGGCCCGTGCATTCTGGGAAATTAGGGCCCTATCTCCTCTAAGACAAAGGGCATGGGACAGTCACATGTAAATTCACTGTATTATCTCAGGTTCAGACAGTACTCGAGTCTGGCAAGTGAGGTCCAAGTTGCTTCCCCTGGCCCCACTCAGTCTGAACCCATCCAGCTTCCTTTCCCTTTTCTCTCTCTTCTCAGTAACTCTCCTCTCTGCCTACTTCACTATGCTCTAGCGCCCTCTGGGCTGCAAGTTCATTAGGAAGAAAAAGCGTAAGCCCCACTCTCAATTCTACATACAAATTGAGGCAAAGTGGCTTCCTGGTGGACCAGATCTCCGAGTTACCAGCACAGGGTTAGCCCCAGATGCAAGACAACTGAAAGCCAGAGGCACAGTGGTAACTCCCCCTGGGCCTCTGCTCTCTGACCTTGGGAAAGCTGCTGAGTGTCTCCCGGCCAGGTACATCCTTACAGTCGCGGACACATGGAAAATAAGAAGGGCTACAGGAGATCTCTCAAAGTTCCTTCGGAAAATCAAAGCACTAAAGCACTACAACCATGACGCAGAAAGAGCAGTGGGTCAAGCAGGGACTATGGGCTCAGACTGCCTGGTTCAAACCTCAGCTGGGTCATTTCCTAGCCATAAATGCCTGGTTTCTCATCTTTAAAATGGTGATACACCTCATAGCATTGCTATGAAAATTGAAGTATTCAATACTATCAATATGCCTAGGAAAACCCTCAGCACATATCAAATGTTCAGCATGTGTTAGTTGCTCTCGTGGTCATTCTAAAATATTCCAACTACAGACAGGTGTACGAAGCCACCCGACACACTGCCTCTGTTCAGAATAGATAAAATTTCACACAGTAGCAAACTTTTCTGCTTATTTCAAGTGTTCTCACTTCCTGGCAATATTCCTTTATAATTTGCAGTGTGCTAGAACATGAGCTACAATGACAGCCCCGAGTGATCCATGAATTCGTTTTTGTAAAACATCAACTAATAATACTAATGAAAACGAGAACTGTAATGAGTATTAGTGTTTTGTCTTCAGTCCCTTTTGTAGAATTTATTTCCCAATTTTTGATGAACAACTGAATAATGCTGTGTCCAATTGTCTTTGACCAAAATTAATAAGAAAAGATTGTAAAACTAAAGTGAAAAAAGTTGAATTCTTGTAATACTGAGGGGGTAAGGAAAGCCTTTTGGCAGTAGCTCCATAACAAAATTTGTTATTTAAAGAAATGTTGTCAATCAGCTACCTGCACTTGTTCAGGAAGGCAATATTATGCATCAATATTGCAGAAATTTTATGGAATTAATGCCTTATTTTTCCTTGCCTGTGACTTAAAGGAAAAACAATTTTCGAAAAATATAACCCACAAATAAACAGTATCTAAGAAGGTATAAAATATGAAAACTCATTAAATGGGAGCAAACATGCACCTAATGACTGTTTTGGGAGGAGGAAAATAAACACTAGACCCCCTCTCTCTAAGGCTTCACACTCAGGCACACACAGTTAAGATAGCAACTATTTTGATCATACATACACGGATACACATTTTGCATTCATTCCCTAGCTCTGTGTATACTTACAAAACATTGCTTTCTAGGATTTTCCCACTTGTGAAGCAAAACATCAGTTTCAGAGTTGATGAAACCTACAGGTAGCTTAAAGTATATGGGAAATGTAAATGTTCTCATTAAATATAATTAAACAGGACCAAAAAATGTATATGGCAGAATTGTACCAGAACAGAGCAGGCAGTCCACAGGCATCTGGGTTTGGACAGCAGCGCTTAGCATTATCGGTATGAAAGATCTGTTCCACACCTCAGCTAGGAAAAAGGAAAAAAGCAACTTTGAAAATGGAAAAGAGTTTCAGACTGATTTTCATAAGAAAGGTGGGAAACTCACTGTTTAATCGTTTCTACTTAGCAAAGAATTTATCTTTCATATTCTTATAAAGTGGCTTTCTTCTGTGTTATCAATAAAAACTAACACTGACCTTCCTCCTGGAAGGTTAAACTTCTAACTTCTGTTTGAAACGCTAGAGTGCCTTTTCTCAGAAGAGATGCTACATATGCGTGCCGCGAGCAGTGAAAAGAATGCACCATCTCCCCGACCCTTCATTAGTCAGAGAATCTTGGCAACAGCGATGCCGCTTGTATACGGTCTCTGCATGAAAAACTGGTTTCAAAGGTAACCTTGCCAAGGGCTACGTCTTGGCAAAAAGAAGCCAACTTTACTTTTCTACCGATCGGTTTGCTCTGCATGAGAAACAGGTGTTAAGGTATGAAACGGGGCTCAGAGCAGTAGCACACTAAAACTCACCCCCAAATAAGTTTCATCTGGAAAAAAACACAACTCTGAGATAATAAGCCTGCAGGGCTGACATGTTTTTGCAAAATGCAAATCATGAAAACTGGTTAAGGGATTAAATGCTCTTTTGCAAAAATGACCATGGAGATTATAATCATTAATTAAAATCATGTAAATAATTTTCTGAAAGAACTCTCCCTTTTTATCTCATAGGTTTCAAACAGTCTAATGGTAAAAAGGTTTAGTCTCAGAAGAGATTCTCTAATTAAAACTAGAAATCTGGTATAATTAATAAGTGTCAGTCTGCAATCTCAACCACTTAGTAAAGGCAGAGAAATCAAATGCTGATGTTCTATAAAAACTCCAACAAAATCTCTGAGAAAATGAAATTGTTATAGCCTCTATTTCCTATCTATACAATAGGTGTCCCAGATGGGACTAGGCAATTGTTAAATGGATAAATATTTTAACACTGACAATTCCTATATGCCAGTTTTATTCATTTTTCTTTCTCTTTGGAGTTTCAGCTTGACTCACAAGTCAGCATTCAGTGCTTTAACTGGGTTTACATTTTTTAATTTTCTAAGTCTTTGATTCTTTCACCCTCAAATCTCCCATTATCATCTCTACCCAGAGATGAACCAGAGCAAAAAAGACAGGACAAACTCAACGTATCCATTCTGAACGCTGATTACCTTATCTGCACAGTCTCTGCATCTTCCTTCCCTGCACTGGATGTTCTGACTCTAGGGCAGTTTTACTGTTTATAAGTTTAATTTATCTCCCAGGTAATAGCTCAAAGAACAAGGGAAACTGGGTTTTCAGGAACGAAGTTTCTGGTATATAACTTGGTCTGCAGTTAAGCACACCGAGGTTAGGAAAACCGATTACTGCTATCAGGCAACATACAGCACATTCATCAAAACCCCACATGTCATCACTTGTTGGTGGCTTGCCCTTCTTTTTCAATAGGCCTCGACCTCCCCTGGGAATCCACGGGTTCTAGAAATAGACTCCATCCGGGGCTCCCGGCCCCGGCCCCAGGTTCTCAGCTCCTCGGTCAGCGCGTTCTCCACCTCTGCCCACACGCAGCTCCCCAGTGCAGGGGTCAGCTCAGGAGTGTGCAGGCTCTGTGTAACCTCCCCAGAAGCCCTTTCCAGCTCTGGCCCACGTGGGTGCAGAGGTCAGCCGCAGGGGAAAGCCTGTGAGACGCTGAAGACGACAAAGTCAGGAGAATCCCGGGGAAGGCAGCAGGGGCTGTGGGATGAAGGACACTCGGAAGCCCACCCCTCCCCTGGGGCTCTGTTTCCACAGGCCAGAATGTTCCTGACTGAATGAATGTGAGTGGCTGTTCCTCCCCGTAATGCAAAGTAGCCAAACTAATATAAACGTATAGAGGGTATACAACTCAATCACATGAAAAATTATAAGACGGCATGTTAGAGATGAGGTATGCCGCTCGGATCCCCGTCCAAGCAAGGTCTTGCTGCCAAATATGGGGCGGGGTCAGCACCTGCTTTGCTGTGGACCTGGTCTTTCGGGTCAGCCTCGGCTACAGGGAGCTGGCTTGCCCAAGAAGCAGCCGTCCACAGGGACAGAAAGACCCATCTCTACTTCAGCCCTGAGCAGGACCCCGAACAGCAATCCAGCTCCACAGGCTGCGTGGAGGCCTTGGCAGCACCAGCATCATGGTCTGAATTTCCCCTCTGCCCAATACCCCCTTCTCACTTGCTTTCACAGCAGCTGATCCCTAACAAACATCTAGACCCCAACCAACCTCCCTCTCAGTGTCTGCTGCCAAAGAACCCAACAGTATCACCTTTCACATTAAAACACACCATCATAAAGTAAGAAAACAGAAGAAACTATATATATATGAAACCACATGTGGGAAATCCTCACCAGAATTCCTATGAACCAAAGGCACAGCAGATTTTCTTCTACTCCACCTAGCACTCTCCTTTTCTAACCTTTCTTTGATAATAGTTTCCATCCACCACATATAGAAATCTTGGTAGAGGAGGAAGGAATTATTTAACAAATCAGAGTAATACAATTAAGTTGGCTGAGAACCTACTGAAAATTGACAAGGCCCGTGAGCAAAGTGATATTTCCCAAGAGTCAACAATTTTGCTTTTTTTTCAAAGTCACTTTGAATGTTGCAACAACTTTTTCTCATTACCGCACTTTTTTATTAAAGGGGATTTGCTGTATAATCTAAGTAAGATTTTAAGTACAGGTGATAAGGAAAATATGTTTTCTATCAAAATATGCTGTGAAGCAAACTTACGTGAATCCTACTTTTTAATTAACTGCCATCATAAAGTTGGAGATCAATTGAACAATAAAAAGATCACACCTGGGAATGCAATTTTCTTTAAAACTAATCTAGTTAAAAGTATAAATAACTTTGATAAAACAATAATTTAGGGATTCTATTCTTGTTTCCTCATCACATTTCTCATTTCCTCATTTCTTGCTTTCTAGCCTTGAGAGATGTTCATATCCCCAAATCCATGGACACTCATCCATCCCGTTTTGCTGACTTCTCTAAAACTCTATCATTCCCCAACACTCTTCTTCCTTTGACTCCTAACACACAACACTTTTTTCCTCCTTTTACTCTCACTTTTTTGTACTTTCCGGCTCATTCTCTCCCACCTGGTCATTGAAAGACATCCCTGAACACTTGGTCAAGGGTCCCTTCCCTTGTTAGTCTATAAGCAGTCTCTAGTGTTCACAACCATACCTATGGTTCTAAAGCAACACCTTTCCACAGATTACTAATACACAGACACATACAATCCACTCACACACAGACCACTCAGAACACTTGAGATGAAAGCCTCAAAGGCAACTCCAATTCCACATGCCAATGGCAGAACTCTTGACAGCCCTTCTCCCAGATTACCTGTCTCAGAGAATGGCTTTGCTCTTCATCCTGTACTGAAAAACCAACTGAAAAGTCTCAGCGACATCTCACTCCTTGTTCCTCAAATTCAAATCCATCAAGTCCTGTTAGTTCTGCCTCCAAACTTATGTGTCAAGATAAACTCTTTTTATTTATTTTTTCAACTACTGAAATGTAAAAGCCAGTTTTAGCTCATGGGCCACACAAAAACAGGTGGTGCATCAGAGCGGAACTCCATGCTGTGGTTGGATGACCCAGGTCTTATAAGAAACAAACTGCATACCTTTCTACGCTTGCATCACTTCAAGATATTTTAAGGGATTCTCAGACATCTGGTCCTATTTTACTTTGTGGATTGTTATACATTAACACCACACATATACACACACTCACCATTTTTGGGGGGGAGGGTGGTGTACATTAAAATAACCAGTGAATTAACTTGTGCCACCGAGTTTTGGGTCCCCTCCCACCCCCCGCCTTTGGGGAGAGTGGCTCTGCTTAAAAGAATCACTTCTCTTGCCATCTTGATTAAAATGAAGACTATCACAATGAGACAAAGCAAACTACTAAACCAAACAAAACCTTCCACATACAACTACTTATTTGTATGAATTCAGAATTATCTGAAATGTCCAACCTAAACAAAATATAGAAATGAATTGAAAGCTAAGGCTAATGTTGTTTTGCAACTCCTATACAAAACACATAATTTAAAACTAATAGTAATAATAAGAAAAGTAAAGAACATTTACTGATTGCTTACTATAGACCAGCCCCTTTGCATTCTGAATTATTTCTTGAGTAAATATTGAATACATTTGAGCTTATACGACAAAATTACAGTTTTAAAAAATCACATTTCTCTGTTTTCTAGGCTGGAATTTGTATACAACTTCATTTGGAAAAGGAGATCGATTTTTATTTCTCCTTTAATACACCACCCACTTGGGCATTTTATTGCATAGTCTTACTGGTTGCTACTCTACTGTCCATTTTATGTGAAACTTTCTTCTATAGGCAGGCTGTTAAGTATGCTCCTTGAGGTCAGGCATCAGACCTTATGCCATTTCTCCTACTCCTTAAATACGAAATAAATATCCTATACACTCTCCTAAAACAGGGCTCAGGCCAAAGGACCCTTCCAAGAAGTGGACTGCTACTTATAAAAGTGAATTTTTAACTTAATCTGTGAGCTCCATAAATCTCCATTTGCTTAAAATGCATTTCAATTAAATTGAGGTGCATGTAATTTTTCCTGTAAATATTTAATAAACTCTAATCCCTATACTACACTGCAGATTAGAATAGTCTCTGGTAGCAAAATAAAAAATTTAGCTTTAGTAGTAGTAAAAAATAATCATGTTTTTTGTTAATCTGGAGTCAGAAGCGCTACTGTTGTGCCATGAGTTCCTGCTTCTTTTGCTAATCTATGTGTCTAACTCTTCTGTCCAGAAAACACAGTATCCCTCTTCTGTTTATATTCTGGCTTTAGCCTTGGCATCTGCTAGGCTGAGAAAAATAGGTGAACACAATGACAGTAGCCGAATGACACCAAGAGTCAGCCTGGAGAAACCAGAATGAGGCTGAGCTGAGTGGGTCTATATTTACACAAATAAGAAAACTTACAAAGAAACTGTCTATAGGTCTCATTAAAGACTTTCCTGAAAGGAGTACACAAATAAATTAAATACCAGAGGGATTTCGATTAAATACCAGAGGGATGAATGTTTCCCAAAGGGAAGAGAAGGAAAATAATCAGTAAGCACTGGATTTGTGCACACTGTTAAGATGTATTATGTATTTTAGAGAATTTAGCTATTTCTGTTTTGAAGGAATAAAGGACAATGAATTGAAGGGCTAATTATAGTATGCTCTCTTCAGTCTCCAAATTAAATATATCACTAATCTGTGAAATAATTATCCAGAGAATCAGCAAAGGAGACAAGAATAAAACATTTCTAAACCATTTACTGTAGATAAATACTAAAATATTCAATTAAAATTTTAACCTTACACATACATAGACTTCTTCACACACATACATAGACTTCTTCACACCCTTCACTCCCCTCTCCCTGTTCCTATCCCAAAATCCCAAGCATCATACATATTTCCAGGTATGCTTCTATGGACAGTCAATTAAAAAGCAATTTTTATGATTTATTAAAATTGACAAATATTTCCCTATCAAAGAATATCACCTTTCTGTATTTTACATGCCACATTTTATGACTTATTAAAATTGGTAAATATTTCCCTATTGAAAAAAAATCACCTTTTCTATATTTTATAATATATTCTTATAATAATAGTCCCACTAAAAATCTTAATCTACTTTAAAAAAGTAAAATGCTGTAGCTTAGTGCAGACAATTATCTCCCACTGGAACTAGAGCACCCCTGAGTTTTATAAGAAAATTCAGTCTTGCAACATCTCCTCTCCCCCCATCTTGTCAGTAATTTACTAAGAGACAGCAAAACTTTGTAAGAAAGCAAAGGTGAATCCACTGATGTGAAGCATGAAAATGATTACCAAAGAAGATTTCCTCTGAATTTTTAATAAGAAACTCCATCTTGAAATGTATCCAAAAGCTAAAAAGGTAATTTATATACTGCTAGATATTCCCTAAGGGTCACTAATGAAAAAATACTAAAGCATGCAGTGTTTAGCATCTGAGTGTCTCAGAAGACTCTTCTTTACTACCCTGAATAGGGAGTAAAGGTGCACAATCCTGCGCTGACAGTTTTTAACAGCTTTTGATTTAGTAATTTCACTGCATTTATATTTGCAAAGATTATACGCAGACCTGAGTGAGTGTTAAGTGAGTAGCTGTGTCTAAGGGTAATGACAATAGAATGAGATTCAAAATTTTTAACTCAGTAGGGTGTTTATGTTTTATTCTAATACCTAACTTTACTTCAAGATATAAGTAAATGTACAACTGGAAAGAAACAGAGCATGATTTTTAAAAATCAAAGCCATTAATGTACTCAGAAAGCCATAAATTCAGGATGCTGGAGAAGAACACATCTGCGTGTACGATAATCTTTAATTTTAGATGCCCATATTCTCTTCCTTTGTAATTCCTCATGCATTCAATGTTCCCAAATAGCAGCATACAGCCTACGGTTTAAACATCAAAATTTGTACTTGCACATAGTATGCTCCCTGAAGCTTGCAAAGAGCCCTGGGCTCTTAAAATGATTACTAGAGCTCAGATATAAAACACAATCTGTGGCACTGAGCAGCATGTGCTACTTCAGTCATTATTTTGTGCAAATTATGCTCCCTGCGACCAGTTAGCTAGTTAATCAAAAAGCAAGGGCAAAACACGAGGGGAAAGCTCTTCTGCACAAACACGTTACAAAATCATCTTTCTAATAAAATGGATAAAATTAATTAAGTATCTCTGTGTATCTTATATCCAGAAACTTGTCAAACCCTGGTAAACTTGGCAATTTCACTTTTATATGATCAAGTTTCTGTATCACAAATGCCAGTAGGACAAGTGTAACAGTATATGCTGTTTGGAGAAAAAAATCCAGGAAACCTCTCCCTACTTACTCATCCTATTTCTCTCCTGTTTCTTTAAAGAACATCAAAACTATTTCTAAATTCCATGTTGTCCATTCACATGGACAATGAACATTTAGAAATTTCTCATTCATGCATAAAAACGTGTCTGTGATTAAACAACAAAAAACAAAAGCTGCCAATGTGCTCCTACTGTTTTATGGGAGAAAGGTCTTTTTGTAATTGAAAATATATTCCTTTCAAAATCTGTAAGGGCTCTCTTATTTTGTTCTAAAAACGTTAGTGTCTAAAGCATTTCTCCGGACTAATTATTACATGATTCACTCTGATTAGAAACCTTATGGAAGGTGAAACAAAAAAAAATTACTATAAAAGCCTGAATTTTAAAAGGCTCATATCAAAACTGATAGAAACCAGGGTACAAAAAAATAAACCAGTGAGTGACCTCCTATGAGAAATCAACTTAATATTTGTCTGGGCAGGCCTATTTATTATGCATTTTATCAGAACATTTCAAAATTGGTAGGGAACCAATACTACCAACCATCACTCCAAGGGAAAAAACTTGCTTCTGCAGGCAAATATGGTAAGTGAAACATTAAGCTTTTCTATTTTACATATAAGGAGTCCCTCTTAGAAAGAAAATGTGTCATTTATACATTCATTTAAAAATGTTAGCATGTCACATGCTTACATTCACAGGGGCAGGAAGACATGTATTTTTCTTCCCTATTAAGTATTTCACATGTGCTCATAATCCTACTTTTGAAGATCTCTAAGCAACTTTTATAAATACCATCAGATGGCAAAGTTGTTTACCTATAATATGAAAATGAAGCAAGAACCGGGAACAGAAATCAGTGGGAACCTCAGACGCTTTCTCACTTAATATGTGGTATTTATTTAACCTTTACCATACTGTTATGAAGAAGGAGAAAGGATGATATTTATGCCCATTATGTGGGAAAACTCAAGCTACATAAAATTTAAATAAATTATTTTAGTAAGCTATTAACAAAGAAACTGGAGAACAGAAGTCTCCTCCAGCTTTCCCCCTACATAGTACAGAGAATAAATCAACTCGGTAGCTATTCAAATTAATGAAATGAAATCTAACATCAAACTGATTTGATAATTTCCTGACAACTGAGGTCATTTTCTCTCCAGCAAATCTTAGTATTTGTTGTGTTAGGAACCTTTATGTACAATTTATCATTGTTAATATTCAGCCAGAGGTAATAAATTACAAATGCAGTTACATTTCATTCACAATAAGAGCTGATGTAATGATAAGCGGCATCATTCATAGCGTTTTCACCTTTAAGTCAGAGGCCAGAACACAATGACACAAATTCAATTATTTGAAAAGAACTAGGAATTTTATGAAGAGAACTGTCTTCTTAGAAATAAGAAAAACTGATAAATCAATTTCCCAGTCAGGTAAAATCAATGCTGAACATGGACACGCTGTCTCTGCCAAAATATGACTTTTAAAAATAAAGATAAAATTGTTGTCTAAAAGTTTAAAATTCTTAACAGCTGAATATACTCTGGGTCTGTTTAAACAGTATGATTACCATATCAATCTAGTTATCTTCCTAGATATACACTCAAGGTGTCTTAGAATGGCTATGCTTGTTAGCAATTTCATAAAGACTCCAGAAAATATGATCGATTACTCCAACACAAAATATCCTATGATTTTGTTTATAAATGTTAGTTATCCTTTGCATATGTGCCACAATTTATTTAGGCATTGACAGCCTACATAGGAAGAACTAGCAAAATGATTTTTCAGCTCAGTAAGAAACCATTATTCACTATCAATAACACAGCTCCTGTGCAAATAGAAAATATGGTGTTTTTCAGACATGAGCAGAAACAGATTTTTAATTCAGACAGTTACTCACATAGGATATCCTCCAGAATGTCTTTGGTGGTAGCTCAAAATTAACACCAAGTTTATAGGGAAACATTTGTCCCAAAACACCACCAGAAACTGTGCTTGTGTTGCTCTGGAGGGAGAAAGTGTGATAGAGAACAAAGGGGCAGGGAGAGCGGAGCAGGAGGCAGAGAAGCAGAGGAGAGCCCACACACTGGCCCAGAGCCGGAAATCAGATGACCAGGGAGCAAGCTCTTGGAAGAGTGAGTTTGGCATTGAACAAGCAGACAATGAAACAGGCTTCCCTTAGTTGGGGGTGGGGGTTCAGGCAGCAATATTGGGCCTAGACACTGTTTCCCCATCTATTTCCCATGAAGTGATGGGACCAGATGCCATAATCTTAGTTTTCTGAATGTTTTCTGAATGTTGAGCTTTAAGCCAACTTTTTTTACTCTCCTCTTTCACTTTCATCAAGAGGCTTTTGAGTTCCTCTTCACTTTCTGCCATAAAGGTGGTGTCATCTGCATATGAGGTTATTGATATTTCTCCCGGCAATCTTGATTCCAGCTTGTGCTTCTTCCAGCCCAGCGTTTCTCATGATGTACATTGCATATAAGTTAAATAAGCAGGGTGACAATATGCAGCCTTGACGTACTCCTTTTCCTATTTGGAACCAGTCTGTTGTTAACTTTTTAATTAATTTTGGTACACAGAACATCTTTCATTCTCTTAACTGATATTCTGTAATCTAAAATTTTCCCATGCCTACAACGGTATGGTAAGTTATACCACAGAAATGCAACCACTTTCTCAGTTACCTTACAGAGAGTAAGTTAACCTGGTATGGCTTTACTCCTTGCACTGCAATATATTAATGTTTTAGAATACTGTTCATCTATGGATAATCTATATTCGAGACTAATTTAACAATCTTAATTGTCTCAGGGATGCTAGCATTTCAGGGAACACACTATTCATAGCATGATTTTTATATCCATATCTCCACCACCAGTAATCTAAAGGAAATCACTAAAGGAAAAATTAGTTACATATCAGAGTACTGTTTATGTATTATAAGTCCTTGTAAAGTTTTTTTAAGATATCTTTAATTTCTAGGTTTTCTTTAGCAAGAAAACATTTCGTTTGAAGATGGCATCATGTTGAACCACCAGAAATTATTTTTAACTTTTTATTATGAAAAATCTCTAATTAGAAAAAAGTAGAGGAAATAATTTCAAGGAGCATTCACACATGCACCCCTGGAGGTCAGCTGTCATTCACTGGGGACACTTCCCATCTCCCTCCCACTGTGAACTGCTTTTAAGAGAATCTCAGAACTTATGTTATCATATTTGTATTTCAAAAATTATCTTTAGTAGATCCTCAGGTTTTAAATATTTACATAATGCAGGGTTTTCGTGGTTTTATTAAACTGTTTATACTTTACCAGGAGTTGGTTTCATAACACAAAACTAAAACATGTTTTAAAAGGACTCTTAGTAAGTTCCTCTTGGTAATTTATAACATCAACAGCAGTTTTAACACAGCTAAAATAAGGTTTTTTTTTTTTTAATTCCTGGCTTCTTCAGGTACCTTCTGGCAGGCTCTGATTACAGAATTTGTATTCTGTTTTTAAGAATAAAAATTAGAAAGGAAAGGCAAGTTATAATGCCATAGTTTTAATCAATCACTAGAGCTTAATTTTTCTTTGAGTTGCTTTCAAGGCAAAAATATTCATAAGAAGATCAATTCATTCTTGGAATTTAGATGTACTGAGACAAATTTAGACATTTCACTACAGATACAGATGGAGCCGTAAATATAAAAGATGAGAACATCAGAAATTCCATAGCAAAAATCTCGGGTAAATGACCACAGTTTTCAGAAGGAAGAAATTTGGGGGTGGGGTGGGGTGTAGAAGACAGCGAATCTCTACACTGCTCTCTAGCTGGTAGAGTTGATTCCCCGAGCCTTTGATGTGGATTTCGGAGAGCTACCAAAGGAAAGGGCAAGGCTGTGTCATTTTTACATCAACCGCTTGTTTCTGGGCATGCTCCGAGAGGCATTCAAGAACCTCTTCAGAACTTCGCTTTCAAAGCTTGATTATGAATGGAATAGCATAGCAGGAAGACAGAGAAATTCAATGTGTGTACACAGACCTCTGTCCACAGGCCAAGATTTTATTTCTAAAAGGACACAGGGCCTTCTCATCGAACAATGCCATGGTTAGCTCATCATACCGACAGAGAGCCTGCGCCAGGACATTTACTCTTTCCATGTTCCACTGTTCATTACTCCCTGATGCTTGCCAAGGACCGACCAGACTGAGCCCATTCAGGATAAACTTAGTGCTGGACCCAATCAAAAGACTTCAAGGAAAACATGAACAAGTGTTTTGTACGCAGAATCCAGCCGCTGGCAGTGTCTGTTAATGTGACACTGTTCCCAGCTAATTCTTCTCCCTTAGAAAACGGCTTTTGAACTAAATCGAGTTACCTCTCTGCTGTATGTTAACACTGTATGTTTAGTTGCTCAGTCATGTCCAGCTCTTTGCGACCCTTCTGACACAAAAAGGAGAGAATGTTTATAATTAGCCATCTTAAAACACACTTTGTGATTTTCCAAGCAATCTTCTCCCACGCCTTGCAATGGCACATGGACAGGGAAACTGGACAACAAGTACCAACTCTTAATCATCGTCTATACTATGTTTTGTTTTTATTTTAATTAACAAAAAAATTTTCAAAACCACTAAAACATAGAATAGAATGTACAAAGGATACCACTTCAGTTGGGAGAAACGGTAAGGATATACTTGATAAAAAGTTCAAAACAGACATCACAGAGGCAAAAAAAAAAAAAAACCTTGAGAAAATGGTGTGCTTGACAGGCCTATGTGAATGGGTTCACCAGTTCCCAGGGCAGCTGCACTCCAGGGCGGAGGCACTCATTCAGCGTAGAATATGAGTGGCTGGGGCTCAAATGAGATGACTTCAGTCAGTCTCAGCAGCCTGTCCTCAAGGAATGAGGATTAAATACATCTTTCTTCTTTCAACTCCCATTACGAACTAGTGGATTTCTGTCTCCGAAGAGTGAGATTCATGGAAATGAAATATGGACAGATAAGAGGGGTCATCAGCGAAGCTGTGTATGTGCTCAGACACTCAGTGTTTCTGACTCTTTGAAACCCCACGAACAGTAGCCCACCAGGCTCCTCTGTCCATGAAATTCTCCTGGCAAGAATGTTGGAGTGGGTTGCCATTTCCTACTCCAGGGGATCTTCCTGACCCAGGGATCAAACCCACATCTGTTGAGTCTGCTGACTAGCAGGCAGGTTCTTTACCACCATGCCACCTGGGAAGCCCATCAGAGAAACTGATTACCCCCAAAACAAACTCCTAAGTGACACTGTACTATTTTTAAATATCAAAATTTTTAATGCCTAATCAGTCTCAAATTGGGAAAATAATTTATTACAAGTTTTAATCTCCATTTGGTAGCTCTATCTTAGCAAATTTTTAGAACTGAGGGAACAAAGTCAAGCGTATGGTGATTAAAGAGATGGAACTCAGAGCTGAGGTCTAATCCTGATTTCACCACTAACTGGGATCTTAGACACATTATTTAATTGTTCATAGTTACAAGTTCCTCATCTGTAAAATGGAAACAATGCCTACACTGAGGCTTTGTATTTGGTGTGTGTGTGGTGAAGAGATGTCTTTCCATTTCAGCTTGCTCCACCCTGCTGGCCTGTCTCACTGCTGGGCTTCGCTATGGTTCTCTTTTCCTTCATGTTCACAACTGTACACACGACACCAACCATAAAAAACACAAGACAAAAACCCTCCATGAGCAGAAACTGCTGCAGACACAACACGGTGTTGTAAGTTTCCCCAAGTGTCACTCGTGCTTGGCTGTCTAAAGAATTCCTGGCAGAAGAAATATTTAAATTACATCATTTATAAGATGGGAGATCTTATGAGAAAGTAATTTTCTCATGGCATTTTTTTCTGCCAATAATATATACTATTCTAAACAATGTAAAGTCAGAAGTAATATTAACTAGTAGGAAAAGTCAGACATACGAGAAACCCCACAATAAAGCCAATCAGAGGGGGAAGAAAGGGTATCTGCCATCAGAATTAGTGGGTACTTTGCAAATACATTTACCATCTTGTGAAACTATGGAACTATCTAATTTTTCTGTCTAAAGGTTTTATTCTATGTGAGCCAGTTAATCTGTCCTTACCCTGCTTAAAACTATCAGCTGTGAATTCACTTTGATAGAATTTGGAAAACAATCAGAGCAAAAAAGACCCCTTTCATCAGCTTTATATAATTATGCAGAAGGTGACCTGTATTCAGTAATTCAATTTCCGAAACTTCTGGAAACTTCCTGCAGCTTATGCTTCGGAGAAGGCGACGGCACCCACTCCAGTCCTCTTGCCTGAAAAATCCCATGGACGGAGGAGCCTGGTGGGCTGCAGTCCATGGGGTTGCTAAGCGTCGCACACGACTGAGCAACTTCACTTTCACTTTTCACTTTCATGCATCGGAGAAGGCGATGGCACCCACTCCAGTCCTCTTGCCTGAAAAATCCCATGGACGGGGGAGCCTGGTGGGCTGCCGTCTATGGGGTCGCACAGAGTCGGACACGACTGAAGTGACTTAGCAGCAGCAGCAGCATGCTTTTAAGCTGCAGTCATTTTGTTTTCCAGTGGCACGAAGAACTTTCAAATTCAAACAGCATTCCTTAGAAACACACACAAAGCTGGGCATTGTCTCTGCTTCAAAAATAGTACATTTGTTGTTTTTGTTGCTTTAATGATCATTTGGTCAGGGGATCCTATCATCTGATATTTTCCATGTAAATCTGCCCTAGGAATTTAGGAAACAATAGAACACAGCTCTGGTCAGCAGAGGTTTGTGAGCACTAAAACTAAAGAAATCATGTGAGAAGATTAATTTTGAGCTTTCATGTCTTGTCACACCTTTTATCAGGAAATGTCATACTCCTGCAGTAAAACTTTATTTGTCAACTGTTTCACGGGAAAGATACTTTCTCTTTCATTTACCACAATGCGTATATTGATTTCATTCTGATGGAAGGGATGTTTTAGAAGCTAGTTGGTCTTTTATAGTTAGAAGGATAACAGGTCTCTTCTGCAGTTTTTGTACTGACTTTATTTCACTTCTCAGAAAGTTCCCCTTCATTTATCCTTTTTCTCAGTTGACAACCAAGTGAATCTTACACTTTTTTTTTTTTTTACTGATTTTCCCATTTTATTCCCCTCAAGTAAACACCCTCTTTTCTGCTTCCATGGAACAAACTACCAGATTCTAAGCTGTATGCAGGACATTCTCAAATTTCCTTCATCAATTTTATTCTCTCCATTACCCAAATACTAATTTTACATGCGATTACATTTCTAAATGTTCTTTTTATTAGAAAGGTTACCTACAACAAAAATAGAGAAATTTATCAGTCCTCTAAGATTCCTGAATTTTACAAGGATCACACTAAGATAGAGGTTCAAATGTCGAATTCAATCAACAGTACTTACTGAGTACCTCCTACAGGGCAGGCCCCTGTGCACTCCTGATAAGGAAGAACAAAAGCTTAAGATATAGTCTCTGTCCTCTGAGGGGCTTTTCGCTTTAGCTGCACAAGTAAGACTAACACACAAGAAAATATTAAAAACAGATATGAAGAGTAAAAGGATTCATTCACCGAGTGTAATACGTGATTCATAGTTTTGTGACAAAGCACGTGTCACAAAACAACACCTATAGGATGTCCCCGTTTCTATTAAAAACATATTAAAAATTACTGGAAATACAGAACTCTGTAAGTAGAAAGAATTTTACCTTTTTCTTCTCACAATTTGGATGTTGGGTTTTTTTTTAAAGTATGAATTAACAAAGAACCAACGATAAATAAAATAGATTCAGATGGGTAAAGAGAAAAGAAGGCTTCTTGGAAAGGCAGAACATCAAGATGTGGGCAGGCAGAGAAAGCACACAGCACTGTGAAAGAAAGGCCGTTAGCACTCGCAAAAGACTGTAACTTTGCCAGATTGTCTTCAGGAGGTGATTGGGGTAAAACTGTAGCAGAAAAGTTGGGCTGCTGTAAGTGGTGAAGGCTTTTAGATAATCCGGTTATTAAGCCATTAGATCTTGCATATGTTTCTCAAAGCTGCTTGTAACGATAAAGAAGGTAAAGGAGCAAACAGCTTTCTTCGGATACATAACCAAGTTACAAACACAAATAGGAAAAATGGGGAAAGAAATTTAAAAAACTCGGAAAGAGAGTTACATTTAACTCTTGATTACCTGTATATGTAAATTTTCTGCTTCACTTCTTATCCTAGACAAATCATCATATTTTTCCCAAAAGGAACTGGACAGAAGACAAGCTTTGCTCTCAATATTTTTGCTGATATAACTAAAGTTAACTAACAATTACACAGACAAAGAAAGAAAATTTAACTTTCACAGAGTTTATATTCTATTAAAAAAAGGCCATTAAAGCAAGGGAAAAGAAAAGAAAAAACCTTAATATCTCCCTCTATTTATTTGCTTAAGAATACACATCCATAAAAAAGTGAAATTGACAGTGACAGAAAAGGAATAAGAAGAGTCTGATGCTCCACAATTTGCAAATTAACTTTACATATTATTTTACTGAACCACTGCAAGAAAGTAAGGGATTAATCCTACTTGAAATAGTGGAAAAAGGAGGCTCACACAAGTGGAGTGATTGATTTCTCAAGGTCACTCAAGTAGTAAGTAAGAAGCTGGGTCTGAAACACAGTTCGAACTTGAGGGCTCTTTCTACTATGTCACTGCTACCAACTCCACCACAGGATGCTGCTGTTTAATCACTAAGTTGTGTCAGACTCTTGCAACCCCATGGACCGTAGCCCACCAGGCTCCTCTGTCCGTGGGATTTCCCAGGCAAGAATACTGGAGTGGGCTGCTATTTCCTTTTCCCAGGGACCAAACCACTGGCTCCTGCACTAGCACGTGGATCCTTTACCCGTGGGCCACCAGGGAAGCCTCCACGACAATACGTAGTAGGGAAAACTGAAAGCGTAGAATAACCAAAGCAGGAGAGGATTCCACTTCTCCTAAATGTGAAAATAAAATACAGCTTAAAAGACAGACAGTAACAGGTGCCAGCAAAAATGTGGAGAAACTGGAGGCTTCATACACTGCTGGTAGGACTATCAAATGGTACAGCCACTGTGGAAAAGGGTCTTAGAGTCCCTCCAAGTATTATACTTGAAGTTACCACATGACCCAGTCATTCCACTTCCAGACAGACAGATAAATAAATAGATGGATAGAAACAAAGAGGACATATACAATATGTGTATTTTATACATTATAAACACAATTTTAAGCACACCTGTAAAATATTATATATATATAAAATCTCCATTGCATCAGAGATGCCATCCAGTCATCTCACCCTCTGATGCTCTCTACTACTTCTGCCCTCAGTCTTTCCCAGGATCAGACTTTTCCAGTGAGTTAGCTGTTGGCATCAGATGACCAAAATACCAGTGCAGTGGACATGAACTTGGGCAAACTTTGGGAGATGGTGAGGGCCAGATGAGGCCTGGAGTGCTGCAGTTCAGGGGGTTGCAAAGAGTTGGGTGTGACTGGGCAACTGAACAATAAATATATAAAAAAATCTCCAAGGGAAATGAAAACATCTGCCCACATAAAACCTTACACACAAATGTTCGTAACAGCATTATTCCAGATAGCCACAAAGTAGAAACAACTCAAATGTCTATTAACTAATGAATGGACAAAACGTGGGATACATATCCATTCAATGGAATATTACCTGACAATAAAAAATGAAGTACAAACAGGTGCTACAACATGGAAGAGCACTGAAAACACTGTGTGAAGTGAAAGAAGCCAGACACAGAAGGGCCCACACCATTAGTCCACTGATAGACCTGTCCAGCACAGGGAAGTCTGTAGAGACAGAAAGGAGGCGAACAGCTGTCAGGGGCTGTGGAAAAGGGATAATTGGGAGAGACTGCTATTAGTTACAGGGCTGATGAAATATCCTACAGTTAGCTTGTGGTGATAGTTGTAATATAATAAATACACCTTACTACTACTACTAAGTCACTTCAGTCGTGTCCGACTCTGTGCGACCCCATAGATGGCTGCCCACCAGGCTCCCCCATTCCTGGGATTCTCCAGGCGCAAATACTGGAGTGGGCTGCCATTTCCTTCTCTAATGCACGAAAGGAAAAGTGAAAGTGAAGTCGCTCAGTCGTGTCTGACTCTTAGCGACCCCATGGACTGCAGCCCAGGCTCCTCCATCCATGGGATTTTCCAGGTGAGAGTACTAGAGTGGGTTGCCATTGCCTTTTCCAAATACACCTTAAGATGGTGAATTTCAAGATATGTGATATACATCCAATAAATGTGCCATTTTTAAGAGCTGGAAGAATTAAAAGCAGAAAAATTTTTTAAAATAGGAATTTTTACAACAATAAATTATATAGAATTTTTCCCTGACAACCTCTCAACTTTAAACACAACTGTAAAAGTGTATTATTTGATATCTTTTGTTCATTGAGATTAAAAAAAATCAAAGTTTTCAAACTATGATTATTATATAAAACAATTCAGTTTCCTCTGTGGCTTGAAAACGTCATTTCACTAAGCTTCTTTAAAACATTCTTTTCACTCCACAAGTCTTAAAGACAGAGAAATAAAAAGGTGAATTACAGAATTCAACCTGCCTTTATGAAATACTTCATTTGAATGAATATGCGGGAACGGATAAAGCAAAAAAGACATTTTTAAAGGGATAGGTGACACGTACATAAAGTAAATACACCTCTTGGGAGCCTAAAGGACTCTGACAGGTAAGGATGGGCACACATTTGTTTAGGGTTGACTCAGGTAAGCCTGTCCCACATCTTCTTTCTGCTCATCTTTCTCTGACATGTATCCTAACCAATATCTGCCAAAATACACTTATTTTGATGCTGTTTTTATTGAAATTGAATTAATTATATCCTAGGGAATAAAATAAAAAAATTTTCTAAGACTTTATTTCTATTTTTCTAAAACTTGAGAATCTATCCTATGAAATGTAAATAATACTATCCTATTTCATTTTTACACACATGCTTACTCCTCTAGAGAAGTATGGTGTAGAAGGAAGTGCAGAACAGGAAAGCCAGGCTTCCTGAGTTCTAATCCTGGCTCTGCAAACTGATTAGCCATGGCTCTATGAGCCCAAGGTAAGTGAGTCACTTGACCTGTCTGGGGTCAGGTTCCTCATCTTAAGCAGGAAAGTAATCATAACTTCCTTTCAAGCTTGTGTAAAGATTAAATGAATTAACAAATACATATATATAAAGCACTTTGATCAGTGCTGTGTACATGATATGGCAACAGCACAGCCTAAGAGTCGGCTCATTCCTTAGTCATGAAAACAGGAACAATCTGCAGTCCCTCCCTTTATCTGCAGCTTACACTAGGGTCAGCCTTGGTCCAGCTGGGCACCTCGGCTCAGAGAGCACAGCGCATACGCAGGACGGCTGCCTCTGTTCCCTGGCCCACCCACTTCACAGAAAGTACCCTGTGGTTCCGTATCAGAGAGAAGGAGTATTGGGGCCACCACTACAGAAAGACAGCAATATCCCCTGAAGATAATCCTGTCCATAAATGAGCAATTTTAATTCCCAATGTTCCTTTTTACTACTTGTTGCCTCCATTTTCTATCCTGTTCCTGATTTATAAGAGCCTTTTAAGTATTTCTTTCTCCCTCTAAAATTACACACGACGATCACTCATTGCTGTACTACTTAAGAAAGGTCACTCGGAATGGAAAGGAGAAATCAATCTTAAAGAAACTGACCTAGAATATTGACTATGTCCTTTCACAAAAATGCAATGAAAATTTCTGTAGCCTTTATGGTGATAAAATAATAAAATTTGTTCATTACATACACAATGCTGATATACAGAATATTGCCTCCTTGCCTAAATATAGGAAGGTCTCAGTTTTCGGAACAGAAGGAAATGGAAAAGGCAGTGGACTAGAAAAAAAACAAGCTTTCAAAAACACTCAACACCTTGGAAACTCCATGCCTTAGCTAGTTTAGCACAGCAACATGGGGTTTTATGTGGGCCAAGAACAGTCATCAAGGGAGGACAGTCTCTCCTCTTCTTTGTAGTTCCACATACAACCCAAATTGACTATAACCTTAGACTACATGCTAATCTCCACTCCTATCATTCCGGTCCACACCATAATCATATCTTACTTAAGCTAATAGAACACTGCCTAACTAACTTCTCTCCATCCTTTCCCTGGTACTGTGTATTCACTATTCACTAGCCAGCATGATTCTTTTAAACCATAAATGAGATCAGGTCACTCTCTCAATTAAAACCTTCCCATAGCTCTTCAGCACATGTAGAAAAGCAGACCTCCTCACATGACCTACAAGGCCCCACATAACCTGCCTGCTGCTGAGCACCCCAACCTTATACCTTCTCCCGCTTCCTTCACCGACTGCGCTCCGGGGATACTGCTCTCTCTGCTTCTCAAACACACCAGTGTGGCTCTGACTCAAGGCCTGAAAATTTGCTCTTTCCTCAGTGATGCCCACAGCTCACCCCTTGACTTCACTCCAGCCTCTGCTCAGTGCTAGCTCTCCAGTGAGGCAGACCCTTTCACCAGCTGGAGAGAACGGCAAGCCGTACTCCCCAAGCACACATCCTACTCCCTAGACCACTTCAGCTGTCATAGTAATGCTCTTCTTACCACTCTCTGAAGAGTGCTTTTATTTGTTCTTTATCCATCCCTCCTCCTGGAATGAAAATCCATGAAGGCAGGGTCTGTTTTGTTCACTGTTGTAACTCCAGTGCCAAGAAAAGGGAGAGCTCAGCAAGTATTTGTTGAATAAATAATCACAAGAATGTCAGAGAAAGGGCTTAGGAAACTATGAAATATTATGTGCTCTTCGCAACCTTAGGGCTGAGCACCTAGTAAATTTGAAGGATGAATCCATGACTGACTGATTGCAGTATGATAGATGGACTCATGAATGAATGAAGTGGTATTTAAGGATAATCAGGTTAGGCGAGGCTTATATATTTGAATGAAGATATGAGTGAATATATTCATTCATATATTTGAATGAAGATAGACTACTGAAAAAAGTTTTTTTATTACCCTCTCCATTTTTTCAGCACCAAGTAGAACACTTCTTAGATAGCCTGAATTTGTGTTCTTACCTGAAACAAGACAAACTGGGGGAGAAAGCACCCCGTTAGATCAGGTTCCCCAGTGGAGTGGGCCAAAAGAGTCACACCCTCAGACAAAGACCTATCGGGAAAGTAAAAATTAGAGTAGGCAGGAAAATACCTGAGCTTTGCAAAACGCAAGGCAAGGAGTAATGGAGAGACTGGGATAGTAGCCATGCTCCCCTCCCAGGATTCCCAAACGTGAAATCCTATGAGCTTTCATTATTTTTATTACATATGCATTGGAAGGACTGATGTTGAAGCTGAAATTCCAATATTTTGGCCACTTGATTTGAAGAGCTGACTCATCTGAAAAGACCCTGTTGTTGGGAAAGATTGAAGGCAGGAAGAGAAGGGGATGACAAAGGATGAGATGGTTGGATGGCATCACCAACCCAATGGACAAGGGTTTGGGTGGACTCCAGGAGTTGGTGATGGACAGGGAGGCCTGGCGTGCTGCAATCCATGGGGTTGCAAAGAGTCGGACACGACTGAGCGACTGAACTGAACTGACTGAATATAAACAACATATAGCAATACAAGAGCGATACATGATTAAGATGCTTTGTAATTTTTTTATAGTAATACTGTTACTGAAACCCAGGTACATATGCCTGAGGCACAGTGACTTGAAACATTGACAAAAGGTTGGGAGTCTGGAGCAGAGACAGGTTTACTGAGGGCCATGGAAGGGGAGGAGCAACTCATGCCTTAAATACCACAAACTCCCCGAAAGCTTTCAGCAAAGGCCTTTTCTAGGAAAGGTGAGGAGGGTGCAGGGGGATTAGTTATTGTAAACTTTTTGTTGTCAGATCCTTTACCCCAGAGATCAGGTTATGGTCTGGTCACAAGGTTCCTGTAAATCTCTATCTAACGGATGTTGTTCTCCTCCTGAGGAGAAAAGGCGAGGTCCCGAGGCACTGCCTGCCCCTCAGAGGTCCCCGCGCTGGCTAAGCGAGGCGGGCGGCTCCCTCGGGGCCAGGTCCCCAGACCCTGCTCCACGGTCATCGCTGAGGGAGCCTGGCGCCGCAGGCTTCTCAGGCCGCCTGCGAGGTGGGGCCCAGGTCCCCCAGGCTGCCTCCCAGGCAGATGGCTGCATTGGTGGGGACGGGAGGCGGTTCCGGCTGGCAGGTGGCCTTGGTGAGGGCGCTGGGGCCCTGGGCACATGGCCCCCGGCCTGTTCCTGGGCCCCCAGTTTACATACTGGCCCGAGACCCGGAGAGAAGAACGGGGCCCGCCTCTTCCCTCACGCTCCGCCGGCTGCCATGGCTGACACTGCCTCACTAACCAGGGGCGGCTCCCTGACAGCGGCCGCTTGTGGGCGGGGCCCGGGGCCGACCAGTGGCTGAGCAGGACCGCAAAGCCTCCTGGTAACAGGGGGCGTGGTAACAAGGGCGCGCTCAGGTGCGCTCCGTTACGCTGCTACGTTTTCCCTCAGTCAGTCTTCACCCATCAAATACACCAAGTCCAAAGGAGACGGAGGAGGGGCGGGGGTGGGAGGTAAACTACATCCACGCAGTTAAAATCGGACAGTTTCTCTTCTTTGTCATGTCTGTCAGATAACAGGGTCAAACGCCGGTCTTCTCTTCCAGCTCGAGAGCAAATGAAGCGGTTCACACCACAGCGCACAGACACGAAGGCCTGGCTGTCGCCCCTCGCCCCAGTCCTGCACGGGATGGCTGTGCTCGAGCTCACGGCGGCCCTCGGACCAGCCTGGCAGAGCTCTCAGCGCTCTGGCGGGCCTCGGCCTTACTCATTTGCTTTCTAACGTACTGAAAAAACGCCCTGGGTCCAAGAACAGCCAAGCAGAACGCGAACCATAATTCTTGATTAATCTCTTGCAAAATCCTCTTTTCAAGTTTAATTTGAAACAAACTCTTCAGTAATGCAAACTGTTTATAATAACGCTTGAAATCGACTAAAGTATGTTATTTCCAAGTACAGAATCTCTCAGATTTCTTAACTGGATATTAATAGAAATAATTACAGTGCATTATAGCTACGCCATTCAAAAAAGACAAAGAAACAAATGAACTAATACATGTATCATAAACAGAACTGCCACTTGACTATAGTAATTAGATTTTAATTAATGGGCCCTGTCTCAAGTTTGTAAATAAAGTTTACTGCTTGAGAGCAGTTTCCTGCGTAGACCCCTAATTTCCACACAGAGGAAAAAGAAAAAGGCTTTAAACAATTTCAATTTTCAAATGCTGAGTAACATAGAATTTTTTTTCAAAGTATTGTATATTTTAATACTTAAGAATTTAGTGACAATAACCATTTGTCAAGCCTGCTACACTATGCTTTCTTTCCTTGTACTACATTAGCATGCTTTAAAAAAGAAAAAAGCAGATTTTTGCCTGAAATATATCACTATTATTGGCTATGCCTTAATTCTTTCATGAAGAAAAAGCCCCACACACTTTAATGAGGATGGTATTTTATGTGTTTCCTTGATTTTGATTAGCGAGTCAAATAAAATACCCTAATAGTTATTAAACCTGGGGTCTAAGCCTCCTTCTCCCTCTTGCCAGTACACTGAAGAGTCCGTATTACCAGCACCAAGTCTCTTTCATCAGGACAATGGCAATAAGAAATCTTCAACAAGTGTCGGCCTGACCCCTTTTCTTTTTCTGCAGATCCAGCTGAGCATCAAAAACTGCTTGAAATTCAGCAATCACATTTCTCACTGTTCCAGAATGACCTACTTCGCACTAGAATGAACCAGTGAATTCATACATATAAATAACTATCTGCAGATGCTGCTTTTCAAAATATAAACAGGCATAAGCCAAAAAAAAAAAAAAAGGTGGGGGGAGCTATAGTTAAAAATGAAGATTTGATTGAATTGGTATTTTTCAACTGTTTGAAATGATAATTAAAAACAAAGCAGAACTACATAACTTAGCTATCAATTCTACACTTAAAGTCTTAGAAATTGTCAATATATAATATTCATGAGAGTACAAGCTAAACCAAGTTAACTTTTTCTTAAAACATATATTATGTTTTTATTGTGTATATGTTTAAGCTATCCTTTCTAGATACCTAAGAGAAGAACATGTTAATATATTTCTAAGTAGACTATGCCTATAAATCAGTTGCAATATTCTTCACCCACACACATTTATTGAACACTACTGTACACAAGATCTAATTATATGTTATGTCCTGCGAACAGTTTTCTAAGACTTCTGGTCTCTCTTTCCATTCTTAATCTTTCAGTCATTGTATAAAATTGTACATGTCAGCTTTTTCCATTAGAATATGGGATCATGCTTTATTCATTTCTATATTCCCAGTGACTAACAAAATCCTATCACGTAATGAACTCTCAATGAATATTTGCCAAATGGATTGATTACTTAAGTCTCAGCCCTTGAGAAGCTTATGAAAGCTCAGGCAGTGGCACAGAGAACCCCCTAGTCACTCACGTTAGAGCTCTGTGTCATAAATGTTGGGCCCAATAGCATACCTTGAACTGACCCAGAGATTCTGACTTCAGGCTCTGATTATATTAATATGACCAAGAATCTTAGGTACATCAAGAGCTAAAGATTTTTTTAATATTAATAAATTTTCCATCAACTCTGAAACTTCTGCTTCCAGCCACGATGAGAACAGGAACCAGATTTACACTCTACCTCAGAAAATCACTAAGCAAGACATATTAAAAATTGGTATTCAGACACTGACAACAAGCAATGCAGGACAGTGATCTCTGACAGCAGGGAAATAAACAAGTGAGCCCTACACATCAAATACTCACTGGTGAGAGTACTTCCAGACCACTGCATGGGAAAGGAGACCCCAAAAACTCAAGCACAAAAGTCTTGCTTAGTTCAAGAGACACAGTTCAGAGTTCTAGAACCCCAAGGAGGCTAGAATCTGCTGGACAGAGTACCAGAAAGGAGGGAGCTACACAGAGCAAGTGAGGTGTCCAGTAGAGTCTTGACCTAAAGACTGGTCTGGGTCTGCATAAAAGAAAACAAATGAGGCTAGAGAAGGCATCATCATTCAAGAGAAAGTGGAACAACGTCTGGAGCTTGCACAGGCCTGGAAATACCTGAGACTTCCACAAGTCAGGACAGAAAGACCTGCTGACCCACAGGGCATCAACTCAAGGCCTCAGAAGGACAATGTTCCACTAGTGTGGAACATTAGCCAAATTAGCCCTTAACTAAAAGCTTTTCTGGATCCACCTAAGAAAGCTTAAAGGAAAGCCACAGATGATCAAACTGTGTCCAAGTAACTTAACTGCATCCCAGCACAAAGTCAAGACAAAAAGTGATACCCAACAACCTAATATTCACAATGTCTGGCACCCAATCAAAATGATCAGTCATGAAAAACAAAGATGAAAATACATCCCATACCCAGGAGACAATCAACCCATAAAAATAAAGAAATGGCACAGATGACAGGATTAGTGAACCAGGATATTTAACAGGCATTATCAATACACTGGGCTTCCCTGGTGGCCCAGAGGTTAAAGCGTCTGCCTGCAATGCGGGAGACCTGGGTTCAATCTCTGGGTTGGGAAGATCCCCTGGAGAAGGAAATGGCAACCCACTCCAGTATTCTTGCCTGGAGAATCCTATGGACAGAGGAGCCTGGTGGCCTACAGTCCACAGGGCCACACTGCTGCTCATAAAGGAGGAGGAGGGTGGCAATGAGGCCATGGAGTTGGCCCAGGAGGCAGGGGAGCCCCATCTCTTTCACTTTCTGATGCAAAATAAGGCTCAGGGGAAAAAAAGGAGGAGGAAAACAAAAGCATGATCAAGAGACAACTGGAAGATACAAAAAGATGCAAACCACACTTCTAGAGATCAAATGGTCTGCTGATATACTTTAAGGTCAAAATATCCTATATTTAACAAACATTACCTTTTCATAAACCTTTCATTTCTTTCTCTGACTTCCTCTGATATTTAAACTCTAAAATAGGGGTAAAGCAGGGGTAGGGAATTGTATCACTCTTCACTGGTTCCAATCACACTTCATTGGTTCTTAATCTGCCATTCATAGTCCTAAACTCTCTAAATTAATTCCCCGTCACTGTACCCCCATTTACAGGTAGAAAGCTGCTCCTCTAAAATTACACAGTGTAACACTGATCCAGTTGATCGCAGTCTAGATCCTGTCGATGACTCACTCCACTTCTCTCACGCGTCCGCTTTCTCTGAGACATCTATCCCCCAGCTGGGTAGTGTTGTAGATACATCGGAGATACCAGATCCCACCTCGGTTCTGCTTCTGTGTGAAAACCTCGAGGGCAAGTGCCTGGATCTCATATCTCTTAACTTAAAAGAGTAGATCCTTTTAACCTTCATGGACAATTGTTTCTTTTTTCTTTTTTTTTCTACTGTGCCACGCAGCATATGGGATTTCAGTTCCCCAACCAGAGACGGGCCGATGCCCCCTGCAGTAGAAGCACAGACTCTTAACCACTGGACCACGAGGGAAGTTCTCAGTGGGCAGTTTGTAAACATTTTTAGCCACTGAGCCCTTTAAGCCCAATAGGCAGGACAGGCATGCTCGGCTACTCCTGGAGTGGGTGATACGTACACATTGGAAGAGGAGCACAGGACTGGGGGGAGAACCTCCTCGTCACACAGTCTCTCCCCACTGGTCCCAGTCATTGAGTTCAAAAACGACTGCATTATCCCTACCAGTCACCTCCAATGACATTTACTTACTCATTCATTTATAGGTGTTTATTGAGTCATCTGCTATAGGTCAGATGTATGTCTGGGATACCGGGACCTACCAGTGGGTCTGACAGCATGTCTCCATCTGGAAGGCTCCAGGTGACTGAGGAAGTCTATGAGGAAAGACAAGGGAGGCAAACCACACTCTATCTTTCATTCGAGCAGTTGTAACCTAGTTTATTAGTTATCAAACAATAATTTATGCTGATATACTCTCATAATCAGAAAAATATTACTGCATTGCCCTAATCCAGATCCTACGTATGGGCTAGTTTATTGCTAATCAAGTTATTTGTTACTAATAATCATGGCGATTTTAAAATGACTAAAGTGAACAGAAAGTCAATAACTATTGCAGGTTATATAAAATGTGCTAGAAAAACTATTTTCTTAAATTTTGTTTTCAATATATCAAAGACATGATGAATTATGAATGGAAATAATATATGTGAATCAATCTAATAAAGTGAAAAATACTGACAAGTGGAAAGAAAAAAGTACTTCTGAGATGTCTTTCTCAAAGGTGGGAATACTACTGAAGGACTCTCAGAACAGACACCATCAAAAACTAATGCTGCTGCTGCTGCTGCTAAGTCACTGCAGTCGTGTCCGACTCTGTGTGACCCCATAGACGGCAGCCCACCAGGCTCCCCCGTCCCTGGGATTCTCCAGGCAAGAACACTGGAGTGGCCTGCCATTTCCTTCTCCAATGCATGAAAGTGAAAAGTGAAAGTGATGTCGCTCAGTCGTCTCCGACTCCTAGCGACCCCATGGACTGCAGCCCACCAGGCTCCTCTGTCCACGGGATTCTCCAGGCAAGAGTACTGGAGTGGGTGCCACTGCCTTCTCCTCAAAAACTGATGAGTATATGAAAATGTCGCCTAAGAAGTACACTCCCCACATTGAAAAGATTCAATCCTAAGGATGCCTTCTTGGAGGAAAGGAAGACCTGCAAAGTCTGTTCCCAGAATCTCTACACAACAAGTCCTTCTGCCTTGAAATAATCTCTGAATACGACACTTGAAATAACCATCCTACGAATATAGCTGTGAAAATCATTCTTCAGAAAATTGGTTTTTCAAAAGATAGAACACACATTTTGATTTCTTCTATTTTTTGGTTCTTTTACAATCAAAAGAAATGTTTAATTATTAATTTTATGAGTTATTTAAATGATAATCCTTTTCATATCTTTCCCAGTTATAGAAAGAGATCAGTGGCAGTGTCTATTTGGATTACACAGCAGGCTGTATATGAAGGTCATAAAGCTAATCTTGGTTACCATTATCTGTAATAAACAGAAAACATCCTCCAGGAGTTTATACGCCATTCTGTGAACATAACATGTACAGACTTCATACTCGACAATTCCTAGAACTTCACAATTGTTTATGGATTTATTGTGCATAGTGACAATCTGTTTACTCCTAAAGTGCTTCTGATTTGTTAGTATCTTAGTGAACACATTTCATTCAATTCCCTATAAGTTGTTGTCTCTGGCTTCCAAATTACTATAAATTCAGCATGACATCAAGCATAAATCATCATTTATATTAATTGAGTGCAATTGTTATTGAGAGACAATTAGGTACACATCACTAAATGTCTGACTGAAACAACTTAGGCAGGAAAATAACTTTATAGCCTATAATCAGAAATAAAGTTGTTGTGTGCTCAGGTGGCCCACATTCTTTGCTTGTGATGGTGTAGGATACTAAGTGACTTTTATATTCTTATCTGTGGCCATTTGTTTTTCAAACTGTGTATATCATCAGAAGAACACTCAAATGGGCAAAATTTACCCTGATACTGAATGAAGCACACAAATGCTTGGCACATTGCAAAATGTTTCAAGCTTGGTTGGCTTTTCAATGCCTGAAAAGAGAATTAGAGATAGGCCACTGAATGCTAATCACACTGCTGCAGCTCCTCACCACACTGAAACTCTTAGGGCGAACACATTTATCACTGACTTGTGATGCTACACCATTTTTAAATATTGCTCTCAAGCTGCTGGATAGAATCTCATGTCCCAAGTCCAGAACACCAAGGTAAATGACAAACAGGTTGCAGATTTCTTTTCTTACCCAGAATATTAACAGAGTGCCTCTAATCCTATGCAGAAATGTAATTCAAAAAACACAGCCATGTATTTTTTAAGTGTACACAAGAATGCAATCTCCAAGCAATATATTTTAAGCAAATGCAATCACCAGACAATTGGGCAAATTCAAGACATATTAGAAAAAAACTAAGGAATAACTGAATAATAAATGTCCAGGTGCAAGAACTTGATAGAACAATAAGTGCTCAAGTTATGCAAACAAAAATATTTGTCCTTTCCAGTTATCCATGGTAAAAACAGTAAGTTTTTTCTAGCGGGAAAAAAAAAGAAAAACAGAAGATGCCATAGGCTTTATTCACTGTCTATGACAACTAAATTAGCTTTTAAAATGTGAGAATTTAGTGTGTGTGTATGCTGAAAAATATATTTACAGTAAACTAAAAAGTGTTTAAAATGCACATACTATCATATCTATAAACATTAGTCCTTAACTTCTAGACTGGCCTCATTTTCTGGACCCATTTTTAAGTAACAGCATACATACATACAGGGAAGGACGGGGGCAAACTGGAAAGCACAGTCCCTCCAGAGATGGCAGTCATCATTCCTCTCAAGATGCTGGGAGAACAGTGGTAACACACCCCATATTTTCACATCTTCCAACTTTTAGGAAAAAAGAAAAGAAAATCTCCTGATTTTTAAATTTTTACAACTAATTCAAAGTTGAAAAGTTATTTCTCCGAGTAATTCTACAAAACGGTCCACATATATAGACCATGCCAGTAATGAGCAGCTGAGCAAGATGAAAAGGAGTAATTAGAGCTATCAGAGATAGAGAAGGCCCCAAGACAGCATCTCATCTGGCCCCCTGCCTTCAGACAGGTAAGATACTCATCTAGTTTAAAAGCTGAGGCAGCTAAGCCTTAATGAGATTAAAATAAAATTGTTCACAGTCACAATGAAATTAAATAACAAAACATAGGTTGATCACCTTCTATAACTGTTTTTTTTGTTTTTAAGCTAAATAACCATTGGCTAAGATATTTTGCTAATGACTGGCTTCAAAAAAGACAAAAAGATGTAACAGAAATTTTGAAATAAAGATGACTGAACAAAATCTCCTTTGCAAGCATGTAGTAAACCAGAAAGACCGTAAAAAGAAACGAGAAAAGTCCTAAAGTCATAGGAACATATAATATAGAATAAATAGAGTAAGGTCCTTGGCCTGACGTCAGTAAAATGACTCCTGGAGTTAAGTCTAGGAGAAAAACAGGGAAGCAAAGGAGGAAGTGAGTGTAGAACCAGGTCAGGTGATGAGAAATTAGGAATAATCCACAGAGGGGTAAAGAATATCATAAATCCAAATCAGACACATAAAAATAGATTTTAAAATAGAGCTTAAGATAGAGAATAAAGGGATGAAAAATGCATGACCATTTTTCAAGAAAAACTCGTGTCATCACAAAAAAGTCATCACTCTGAAAAGTAACTGAGATAGGTCCCTGCAGAAATAAACACTCAGGGTTCCAATTCCTTGAATCCTTGAGTCCTTCGCTTTGGCAAGGCTGGGATGATGATTCTCTGTACTTTGTCAGGTAAGTGACTCTGCAATCCCAGAGAGGAAAGGGATACATACAAAAATAATGAAGTGTTTCAAAACAATAAATTGTATACTTTTGCTAGGATTAGGAATGTTTAGTTTGATATTAATGGTATTTGAAATATTTAAGAGAATCTGACACATTAGGAAATCTGACATTTTAGGCTTGTGATTTTTATTTAAACTATTTAAAAGAAGCTGACTAAGAGTAAACTTGAGATTTTAATTTAAACTATTTTAGGACAGTCTGATTGACTACGTTTACACAGTTTTTGAAAACTGATTGACTAATACATACATTAGGTTTCCAGTTTGTAAGTTGTGTTTAAGTGCTTGGGGAGGTTTTTCAAGGTTATCATGCTAAAGGTTTAAAACACTCAGGAAAATTAAGTATACTGGGTGGGGGGGAATTATCACTTGAAATGTCTAAAGGAATTTAATTAATCAAGTTTGAAATGGTGTGAAATGTTTAGGAGAATTTAGTCTGTCAAATCTATGAGCTAATTGACTATTAATCAAGGAACAAATGAGAGAGTGTTTATAACCTAAAATTACTAGCTTTAAAAATGACGAGATTTATAAATTGAGCTTAAAGGTTTATAAAACCTCAGCTTAAATATTGTAAACCTTTAAAAACTGAGTATTAATAAAAAAAATAAATAAAAGGAAATGTGAGTATTCCTTTCAAATATAAAAGATTCTCAAAGATTAAAAGCCCAATGAGTCATGGAGATGACATTAACATCTCCAATCAAGAGGGTTTTTTTTTTTTGCAATACCTTGAGATATTAATAGATATTCCTGGAAAAGAAAAAAAAAAGAGGTCTCTACTTGAGAAAGAGACAAGCTCAGGAAGGAGCTAACCCCTCTTGGAAATTTCTAAGTGTCTGCACATTATTTAAGGTTTTGAGAAGAACTGCAATAAAGACATGTTCCATTTTGGTGCATTTTTTTTTCTTCTTTTTAGTGTAGGAGTTTATTTAATGCTTATTAACATCTGCAGAATTGCAGGAGGTGCTTCACAGAACACAGTTTGGGAAACCCCATATTAAATAGTTGTGGAAAATTCTCTCAAGGCGTCTTCTTTGTCAGGAGGCTGGCAGAAGGAAGGAAAAAACAGCTATAGAAGATCAGTTTCCATTACTCGGTGGTGGAAATAACACTACCATCACTCAACAGCTGGCAGGCAGTCTGACTTAATGATATGGGATAGCTCTGTCTCAGGAGGTGCTCATGTATTCTGAGAGTCCAAAACCACCATTTATGCTTTGCTGAGTATTAAACTTGAACCTCTTCTTTTCTCTATTACCCATGCATAGAGATGATTTTCACTATGATCTATATATATCCTGATGGCCCCAAAATCTTTAACTCCTGTCCTGATTTCTATCTTCAGATTCAGACCAAATTACCTAAGCAATATCTCAGCTTGGGCAACCATGGTAACTTCAAACTCAACATGTCCAATATTGAGTTCATTCTTTTCCACCTGAAATCAGTTTATATTCCAATTTTCTACAATTTAGTAACACCATCCCACCTACCCAGATGCCCAAGATAAAAACTAAACTCCAGATCTCCAGGAATAGAAAATGGCAACCAATCCAGTATTCTTGCTGGAAAATTCCATGGACACAGGAGCCTGGCAGCTACAGTCCCTGGGGTTGCAAAAAGTTGGACAGGAGTGAGTACGAACTCGTAACGTGCAAGAGTCTCTCGCCTCCCTTGGCCTTTAAAACAGAAGGCCTACACACATCCTGAATGGCCCAAGTTTACCCTCTCCTTTCCATTCTGCTTCCACTACTTACCGAAGGGCAGGATGTCATAGCTTCTTCCCCTGGCCCGCTGCAACAGTCTCCCCTCAGGTTGCCCTGTTTCTGATCTCCCTCTGCGCCGCTGTGTGGCTGTTTTCTGCTTTTCAGTAGAAACCATCCAATGCCTTCCTATTACTCATAATGACAATTTCCCACCTTCTTGGTGAGACACCCATGGCCCCGCATGTTCTGGCTCCTATTTATCTCTCTAAACTCCTCTCTCAGCTACGACCTCCACACTTAGCCTGTGTTTTAGATCCTTCCAGCTTCTTACACTTCCTAGTATAGGACGTGACCCTTCAAATCTATCTTTACACATGTGGTTTCCTCAATCTGAAATGCCTTTACTATTCTCCTCTTCCAAAAAACCTCCTAACTCATACATTAAGATTCAAGTAAAATGTTATCACCCTGATGCTGGGAAAGATTGAAGGTGGGAGGAGAAGGGGACGACAGAGGATGAGATGGCTGGATGGCATCACCGACTCGATGGACATGAGTTTGAGTAAACTCTGGGAGTTGGTGATGGACAGGGAGGCCTGGCGTGCTGCAGTCCATGGGGTTGCAGAGAGTCGGACGTGACTGAGCGACTGAACTGAGCTGAACTGAAAATGTCACCTCCTCTCGGGAGCCTCACCTATTCCTGGCATTCTTCCCTTTCTGTGCTGATTCACTGAACTTTACTCATATACACAGAAGGCACTCATTTCAAACCGCTGCAATTATTTGCCTTATACCGCCGCCTTACCCACTAACTCTTTCTTCATCCCATAAAGTGATCTGAGGTGGCATGCATTATTGTCCAGTTGTTTGTGGTTTTTTAAGCCTCTAGTTCTGTACCTAAACTGAGCCAATACTTCTTACACGTTTTTAAAATCCTAAGTTTGCAATGTGACCATTTCCTTCCTCACTTATTCTAACCCTCTAAGAAACTCCAGAAGCAATGCCTATCTTACAACCTTGCCTAGTCCCTCATTTATCCCCCCACTGTAAACCATAAATGCCCCCTTCTGTCTTCCACAACTAGAGCACAGAATATACAAAAGTTTCATACACCATAATTCTAACATAAGTCTCTCTTGGTCACAAATCCATATGCCTGAAGGGTATGAGGATCTCAAGGGCTCGGGCTGACCGTGCTGACAGCATCAGAGACCTGAGTCTCTCTTCCTCTAAGGGGAAAACTGATTCAATTCAACAAATACTCTCTGAACAACCACTGAAGTAAAAGGCACCCTGTTAGGAGAGATGCAGCCCCACTAGGAAGATTCCAGTTTTCCTCTACTTGCCAAAAACTACTCATGGCAGCTAGTCCTCTATCCACCTGGACCCTGCTTAAACACTCCAGGACTTGCAGCATGATTTTCTATCTGCAAGAACTCTTTCTTCCTCCCAGAAAGTGATCTGCTCTTTGTGTTTAAATATAACTTTAGGCTTTGGTTAGAACACAGTATAGGAGGATGTACTGGTTAATATGTTTCCTTCTACTTGCTTCTCAACTTCATGGCTCCAGGTTTTCCCTTGCCTTGGGAACAGAAGCATTGCTTCCTGTTTTATCTCTGTTGTTGCTGATGGAACCTAGTGCAGTGCTCTGCATATATTACAAACTACAAAAACACATGGCTTCTAAAAGGCAATATTCCCAGAGTACGATTTTCTTGATCCATGTATTAACATCTTTCATCAACAGTTCACTGAATTAACACACTTTCTGTAATCAAAAGTTACTAGAAAGTCAGGCTAGGATAAAAGCAAAAGGGGATGTCAGTGGCTCATTAAAAATACAAATAAATGTGACAGAATGTGCTATTCCAACAGCCTCTTATCACTCCTGGTAAGTGCCCTGGGTGAGGACTGCACAGGGTCAGGTGGGAGGGTCCCACTCAGCTCCCACCTGACCCTGGCGAGGATAATCATGTCCCGAGGTGGTGCGAGGGGAATGCCACCAGTCCCAAGTCAACAAGCTTGTTCTATTCATAGCCTGGAATAAATTAGGCCCTTCAGGGAAGGCAGCTGCGCTTCTCCCCGGGAGGAACCAGGGCTCTATGAGCAGGTCAGAGTACCTGCCTTGGGCATGTCCGGTGCCCAGCCAGCTGTGAAGCTCTTCCAGCCCTGCTCAGTCGGAAGCAACATAATAGGGTCCATTGTTAACACTGAGAAAATCAGGAGCCTCAACTTTAGAAAGAATGCACTTCCCATCTCTCTGAAACTCCATGAAGAAACTTCTGGGATGTAGACCTTTAGAATCCATGAAATTGCCGCATTCACATATTTGTCAGAAAATTAAATGAGTACCTCTAATGTTCTAACGAGACGTTGACTGTATAGTAACCTCCTACTAGACACTCTGCAGAAGTTTTTGTGTAATGAGAATACAAGTCAGCATGGCCTACTCATTTTAGATTTATTCAGCCTCCTGACATTATAACAATAGCAGCAACTCCTGATCGTTTCTCTACGTTTTCACACAATTCTGGAGAACACGATTTTAACAAATTAATCTGTGACTGGATTTCCATGGTACAGGGCCTGTCACAATTCAGAAGGTGGCCCACAAACAGTGGTATCTGATGAGCTGCCCGCTGGCTCTCGTATTGCTCACCAGGCGCTGGCATTTGGCGAGCTCCGTACTGTGCATTCGCCATGAGCTGCGGCAGTGCTGACACACACTGCATTACTGCTATCAGCACTGCCTTTACGGCTAACATCCGTCTCCACTGCATCCCACCCCAAAAGCTAGGGGCCAGGTGGAGGGGAATCTCCCTGAGAGTCGCAGCTTCACTTCATTACAGAAATACAAACTCCCTGCGGAGAATGGGAGGGCAGAAAATATCCCTCTTCTGGCTCCCGAGCCTCTGGGAACAAAGCAGTCAATCCACAGGGTGAATAAAATTAGTTTAAACCAGAGAGCACACCACCACTTATTATCCAAATCTGATGGAAAAGGTGGCTTACATCAAGATGGGAGTTATATGAACAACTGCCTCATGCTTCATCGCACCTTGCTAAGAAATAATCTTCAGATTCAACCACTGCTATAGTAACTAAAGATCTCATGGAAGAGAAAAAAAGTCATTTTAACTGCCATGACAGGTAAAAGAAGAACTCTGTCCTGAATGTGTATATATATGTCATTAATAATTATAACCTTTAAGTTCCGATACCATAGAGGAAAGAAAACTTACTGGTTTATTGTCTGATCCAAAAGTTTCACTAATGTATCTTTAGTGCCTAGAACAGTAGCTGGTAGTATACTAGGCACTCAGATATTGATTGATCGATTAATCGATTAACAGAATGAATGAGGCTATCCTCTTCACAATGCTTACTGTTTCTTTATATAAGTCAAAAGCTCAAAAGAATAGAGAGATTTCAGATTTAGTCCATCATTATTTAAGAATTTCTAAATAAACAGACTAACACTATTAAGAAAATCTTAATGTTTTTTGGCAATGAAATATATAAAATGATGATAGATTGACAGACTCCCTCACATACACAAAGGATTGACAAAAATGAGAAAAGAAATATTTTTAAATTTTACAGAATGATCTTCTGCATATTTTAACATAACTGTTCATTATACAAAAGACAAAGGCTATATAACTCTAACAGATACAAAAATATGGTTTCAATGTAAAGGTTTTCTTCATCTTATTTTTGAAAATAAGTGATGAAAAGTGACACTTGGTTACTTTGTATTTTCATATTCCACCCTAAACATCTTATATTTTTTGGATAACTAATACTCTTAATTCCACGCATTGGAAGAGGGTGGAAGCAAATTAACAAATACTGAAACACCTTTGAAGAGCAATAAAATATTCTCTAAAATTATATGTCCAGTTTTGAAATTATATTGGGTCCTCAGAATACAAATATCAACAATAGCAATAGCCAACTCTTATAAAGGACTTATCATATACTAGGTAGGTACTAGCTATAATATATATAGATAATCTTATATAATTTAACTTCTAAAATAAAATACCAACTAATATATATATATATATATATATATATATATACACACACACAGACATACCCATATATATACCCATACTTACATATACAAATACAAGTATATTTGATCCTACCAAAAATCCTATGAGGTAGATACCATCTTTTCCACTCCAAAATGAGGAAACTGAGACACACAGAGGTTAAATAACTTGCTAATTAGTCATACAGAAAAAAAAGAAGCCTTCAGGGCATTCTCTGGCAGTTCAATGGTTAAGACTCTGCATTTCCACTGCAGGGAGCATGGGTTCCATCCCTGGTGAGAGAACTAAGATCCCAAATGTCCTCAGACTAGGCCAAAAAAAAAAAGAAAGAAGTCATACAGCTAACAAGTAACAGAGCTAGTACTCAAATTCAGACAGTCTGGCTCCTGAGTTCATGGTCTTAATCCCTGTATGTCATAGAAACATGGATTTCAGATTTTTTGTAAAAGCATCACAAATTAAGTGCATTGTAAGAAAATGTAAAGAAAAGTGCCTGCAGCAGCTTCTAATGAATCCACTTATGAATTTCCCTTAAAATATGCACCTGAGTCGCGTGCATGCACATTTAGCTGC
The DNA here is from genome assembly GCF_014754425.2 of Oryx dammah. Classification (NCBI taxonomy): domain Eukaryota; kingdom Metazoa; phylum Chordata; class Mammalia; order Artiodactyla; family Bovidae; genus Oryx; species Oryx dammah. The sequence goes on along the minus strand of NW_024070189.1, from coordinate 3,445,198 downwards.
TCAGTCATGTCCAACTCTTGGCCACCCCTTTATGTCACCATAAACGGGAGGCATACACACATATAAGAGGAAAGAAACAGAAATAACTTCTAGGGGAAAATATCTAAACTTAGAAAATCAACATTATAGGATTTAAAACTATGTGCCAATTTGTGTTCACATAAAAACGAGACCTCTGAGTACCACATAGTCAAAGTCATCAAGAAAGATGCCAGTGATTCTCAGCGGTGTCTAGGGTACTGTCTGTCGGCATAAGTCTTCACAGAAAATGCTTGAGGAGCTGCTCCTTCCGACAGGCTTTCAGAAAAGCACGTGCAAAGACACAGCAAGCTCCCACGGTCACCCTGGTTATTGGTGGGGCTACCACGTTCATGAGCCTAACGTTCAGTTCACTAGAGGGCTTGCCTCTAATACTGCCAACACATGACCTTACTCCAGGCTGCGGGATGCAAGCCTTATTATTGCTCATCTTCAAGTCCGATTTTACTCTGTATTCTTTTGCTGCATATAAGATCTCCTACGTCACTGTAACAGACCTTTTGGGAAAAGGATGTTTTCACTGTGGCACTGCTTGCTGTATGTATATATATATATATATATGCTTGGTTGAGATTTTTGCCTTTTTCTTTTTTTATGGCCACCACAGTTTTGGTAAAACCTTCCACAGGAGAGTCAGGATTCTATCGGAATCACTCAAATGTCTCTATTACAGCTTTCTCCAGAGAGAAGTGCATTAGTCTGTTTACTTCCTTCAACCTCACACTTTTTTCCCCCTCAACACAGGCAAAGCTCCAAAAAGCAACCTCAAGCACTCTTAAAATAACTGAAGGAGGCTCCCTAACGATCCACAATCATCTCTATACTGCCAATTCTTAAAGAAAAATCTTAAAATAAACATCACTGTGGGCACTGAAACGGATTCAGCTACTATATTTACATTTCTATGGACAATTTTAATGAAACAAATTATTTTCTGGTGTTTTGAATTTTTAGTAAAAGACGTATCATGGAATCTTTTCCTGGGAGCTTACCTTCTAGAACGAAAGAAAAAACAGCAGTCTGAGTGAAAGCAAGTCCTAGTTTCATCCTGTTTCAGCACACCTCAAGCTGTCACCTCACCGTCACCTTTCATTAGCTGACACTCCCTACTCCCCTGTCCCTTCTACATACCAATAAGGAAAACTAAACCCTGCAAAACACAGGATTTCCTAGACTCTGCAATTGGTAAAGGGGAAGCAAAACCAAGAACCGACACTGAAATGGCACAGACAGCACGTATCACAGCATTCTTAGCGACGGCCACTCACAAAATGAACTGGAATTTCTGGGTGCCTGGGGCTGTGAGTTCCTCTCCCAAGTTTCAACAACAGAGCGCCTACCAACTAGGAGTCTTTCTGAAATTATATTAAACCTCCCGCTTAGCTTGAGTCAGTGACTGCTTATTCGTGGTGAAGAACCACTTTGCACACCTCATGTTGACATTACTAAACTGCCTTTTGACAAAGTAAGAGAGACACTGGGTCTGCTTATGCTTACTGTAGTCTACGGTTTTAGAGTTTTGGCCAACTTCACCAAATAAGTCCTCCAAATTTACCTTCAACACTGCAGTTTCAGGTCAACTAGAAGTTAGCTTAAGCTGATAAGAACAGATGTATTTATATTCCTGAAATAAATACACATTAATCACAACAATTTCCTTAGATATGAGGTATATCAGAAAAGAGCCAAAGTGACACAGGAAAACTTAATTTTGGTCGCATTTATGCTAATTTCTAGGTCTCTGACCTTGGTATATTTCTTAACCCCACTAGGCCTCAGTTTCATCATATGTAAAATAATAAGGCTGCCCCAGATAAACTCTTTGGCTGTTTAAAAATTTTAAACTCCAAACTTAAGCAAATTTACCTGAATTTTAGAGAATGAACACAATTACAGATACTTAAGCACTGGAATAACTAAATTGCCTATTACAACAAGATGCAATGGTACTGAAAACCATTCACTTTGGCTAAAAATGTGATTCGACTTTAATAAGAGTGCTACCCAGCTAGTAAGCAAATACCTGCACATTGAAAATATTTTTACAGCAAGCATAAACAGTTTGACAGTAATTTGTATCATTCTCACGGGAAAATAACTTCTCCAATCTCATCTTTCTAGTCTATGTAGCAGTGCCAATTTATAGGCATATAAAATTCGAAATCTCTTCTGTGCATCAATTATAACTTACGCAGCTCCCTGAGCAGCATTTAAAAAGCAAAGAAGTGCAAACAATATTCTGCTTGCTGACATAGTAAGAAATTTAGCTAGCATAGCTTTAGAACTTCACAATTTAACTGCAATCAAATATCCCCTTTTCAAGAAAAGAAAGCGATGAGGGCAGTATCTTAAGTCTAAAACTCCATCCCTGAAATTATCTATCTAATTACCCAAGGAGAAGGAATGCTAGGCTGGAAACCTGGCCAATAATATTTTTCTTGCTATTAATGTACTAGAAGCCATACAATCCTACATTATATTTTTTGAAAGGAATCCATTTAAAATCACAGATATACGGATCTAAGTGACACACAAGGAAAAATGTAACACAGCATAAAGAAAGAACAGTAAATATTAAAGCCTTCTCTACTTGTACTATACAGGAGGATAAGATTAATGTACAAAAATAAACTTGAAGAAATTGAAAGTTTTGTGGAAGTTCCAGAAAAATCAATAAAAATAGGTCAAGGTCAAGACTGAACAAAATGAGAAAGACTTAAATATCAATTAGAATTTAAGTTAGACAGAAATAAGAATTTTCTCAATGAGATACTCAGAATTTGTATCTATGTATATGAGTAACTATTAGAGTCTTTGGGAGGGAGAGTAGGTTATGGAATTTTATGAAACCTTTTCTAAAACAGCAGACAGTTTTGATCAACAGTGATAGCTTTGGCTGACTATGTCAAAGGATATTCTGATTGACATTTACATATAATGTTCATCATATTACCAGAACTATGTTACAGTTTGTGCACGGGAGACAATGGATCCTTTTCAAGCTAAATGAGTTCCCAGAGGCAACTTGAAAACCTTTCCTTAGTCCATATATGCTCTTCCACCTTCCTGAGAAATGAAACCAGGGAAACGAAACACCTGCATGTTCTCACAGTGCAGAAACAGTCAACAAAAATTCTAAAAGCCCATAGTGTCAAAATCCTGTTTCGCAACTCCTTAATTTTAGATTGCTCTGATGGAATTGGGCTTTTGAGAATTTTCTCCGGAGCCATCACGTGCAGCTATGAGAGGTGCAGAGGAAGTCGTTTCTGGTCAGCTGTCGACCAGGGATAGGCCTAGAGTACCCTACTAATAACACATGGCTTAACTAAAATAGAGAGCATAATTTAGCCTCTAATTTGATCAGTTTAAAAATCAGGCAGAAAAAAATTGGGCCCTTAGGCTAGAACCTGGTATATGAAATATCAGCTCAAGGGCATATTTTCTTAGAAACTATTTTGGAGGTTTATAGGTAAAACTAGATTAGGTTCACTCCTCTCTCTTTTCATTTAAGAGTCAATTTCTTTTGTTAAACCACTAAGCATTTTTTAAAAAAATTCTGTCTGCTAAAGAAATAAATCTGAAATTCCATCCAACTCAAATCAGACTATTTTTACTTGAGATTAAAAATCATTTTGTTAACATTCTAGACAGCTGAGACCCTAGGAGAAACTTCAAGTTTATACTTTTGACCACAGTCATACCTTTATTTCATATATATGTGACTATATCATTAATTCTTAGAACAAACATACAGCCTGCATCAGTTGCGAGCCTACTTTCTAAAAGAAGGGTAGGATGAAAATGCTCACTGTCTTTAAAGCCATTAAAGCACAATATTTTAGAGAAACAGGCTTAGTCTGTTGTTTAGTTCTCTGAGGAACACTGAATAGACTCTTACAAACATCACACAGATTCCATTTCGAGTCACCAGAAGCCTTCGGGTATCTAAACTCTTCAAATCAACACAGTTTTGGTCCTGACCTCGTGTCTCTGTAGTATGTTTTGTTGTTGCTCTTCGGCTTGTGCCAATAAGAATAACAAGAAAGACACAAATATAAAATTTAAGAAGTCATTTTTGGCTAAGAAAGTATAATCATAAATTTGGAAGTCAGACATTTGTCTTTGCAGAAGCAGCTTTCAAACTGTCATCATTACTGCAGCACTAACTAAGGCTATGTGAGGCTACAGTGATAAGTTCTGATGCTTGACAACAACGATGACTAATAGCAAACTGCTGCCGTTGTCTGTCCAAACTATAATACAAAGAAAAACAGTGCAGAAAAGCTGTGTAGGCACAAAGGCGTTGCGCATCTTGACTCTCTTTTGAAAACTGCTATCAACGCTCACTCAACTGACCTAAGTAAAATGCAGAGTCAGCATAACTAACAGGACTTTGAGTTTCAAAGGAAGGTTACTGACACGGAATACTCACAGAGAGGGTGGTGCTTAGCGTTAGGAAGATGACGACGAAAGAGGGGCTTAGAAACATGATAAACTAGAAAGGATAAAATTCTGCAGCAAGCCACTGTTTAAAAAAATAGAAACTCAAACTTTGTTAAATCTATTTTTTAAAATTCTGTCTCAGAAAACTATGTTTAGTACAATATGAACTTTCAAATAATTTTTCTAATGTCAATTCCTTTGAATGAAATCAACCTAATAAAACAAGCATGGATTAAAAACTCATTCTTAAATATGCTATGTATAAAATCATCCAAACATTGAAAATGTTTGAATAACAAGCCCAACTGAGAATTTTAAATCTCAATTGCAAATTTCCATGAACAATTTTTTCTTTCTCTACTTATTCATTATTAAGAATTTCTCCATAATCTTCCATTAACCAGAAAATCTAATCATCATTCAGTCATAATTTTTTGCTTTCACTGGATTTTTATCTATTATGAGTGGTGGGCAATGTTTTACGCTTTTCATTTCTGGTATTGTTTCCCCCAGTAACAGTCAGTTGTGCTACTAAGGGTTCTTTAGTCAACTAGCCTGTGTCAGCTTCACTGCTAAAAATACTACTACAATCAGAAAGAAAGCCATGAAACAGATGGAGTGAAAGGGTTAATTTACCAACAATAATTTATCACTTTATTATAACTTGCCCTGTGGCATACAGAAGGTCTATGATTAAAAAAAAAAAAAAAACAACAATAACCAAGAAAGCTTCCCTTAACACAATACTCCCGATGGCTTGTCATGATAGCTGATTAAACTACCAAAGTCAACAAGAGTCTACAAAGCACAGTTGAAAATTATGTGAAGATCCATAGCACAATTTTTTTCAAAGCACTTTAAAATTTTAATGAGATATAGATCATTCAACACTAGGTAAAGACAGTAGCTGGAATACACCAGGGAGTATCACTTCCAACATAAATTTCAGCAGATAATGCCAACTGTAAAGAAAATAAACTTTTCAATATTATGTATAATTTCAGCAGAAACATCTGGATATTTAAATATTTGCACTATAAAAACAAGCTCAACCAAGTTCAATTATTACATTTACGTTTATGGTACTGTAGGAATTCATTTCCCACCCAGCTATTTAAACAAAATTTTCTGGTTGATGTGATTTTTGAGTAGATGTGATACCAACAGCTACTGAGAACTGCATTCTCGGAGAATTGCATCAAACAGATAGACTTTAAAATGTGCTCCAGTCTTGACGATTGTTAGCAGAAAATCTGAAATTAAGTATTTTCTTTCAACTGTAAGTAATCAGTCTACCTATACTGCATCCTGACGGAACACATGAGTTAAGAAATAGAAAACCAAAAGAAAGGTTCGTTGAGCGGTGTCTTTTCACAAAACAGGGTTTTACCAATTTGTTCTGTGGTTGTATATGCTGTCAGGTATTATGAAGTCAGTGCAATGAATTCACTGGTTGTCAGTCACAGGATGACAGTATTGTAAATTAAGGGGACGCATCTTCAAGCAGAGTTGCATACACATATTTCCAAGGAATCCATTTGCACGCTGATTTATGCTCTTAAAATAGACAACCTACCACTATCTGTTGAAAAGTCTCACAGGTATGAAATTGCCTAATTGAATATCATTTTCCTTTATAATCAAAGTAGTCTCCCGTTTAGCTTCAATCACTTTACAGTCTTAACCTTAATATTTTCTATACAGTGAAAAGGAGTCAAAAGACTTCACGAACAGTTTTGAATAACATTACTTATTTAAATATGTCTCTACTGAGATGAAAATTACTGAATAAAAATATGTCACGGTAGTTGTATAACTCCTGAGGATATATTAATAGCAGTCCTTAAAGCAGTAATTCATTATCATGATAGGTTGCTAAAATCTATTCTAAAACCTAATTAGAACAAAGATTTTTCAAAATAAGTGAAAATAATTATTGGCAGGTATACTAAGATCTTTTAAATTTAAAATTACATTAAGTTACCATTTGTTGAAGACGCCGTTGCATAATCTTTTAACTGAACGATGCTTTCTCATTGTGTGTGTGTGCTTGTGTGTTTGTGTGTGTGTGTGTTAGCTGTTCAGCCATTTCTGACTCTGTGATCCCATGGACTACAGCCCACCAGGTTCCTCTGTCCATGTGATTTTCCAGGCAAGAATACTTGAGAGGGTAGCCATTCCCCTCCTCCAGGGGAGATCTTCCTGACCCAGAGATCGAACCTAGGTCTCCTGTATTGCAAGCAGATTCTTTACCATCTGAGCCACCAGGGAAGTCTTTAATCACATATGCATAATAAATCTCATAAAAATGACCAGGCCAGGTAAGAACTGGTAAAAGTTCTGATAAGTCCATGTAAATAATTCTATACTTCATAATTTTTAATTTAAACAGCAATATTTTAATAGGAGAAAAATTGTTTTAAAGGAAGGATATTTGTACATAAACTATTTTTAGGTTCCCTTTGTCATACATTATTATATACCCATGAACATATACTAAATATAACTGATATTTAATAGTTTTTATCATAGATAAGAAAAGAAGCACTAAAAAGGTTTTTTGAGGTCAAAACTGAGACTCAGAATAGGAAAGAAATGAGAGGAAGAACAATTTCTTTCTCTTATACACACAGGAAATTGCCATTCTAATGTACAAATCACAAACCTTAAAACTGGCAGAAAAATCACGTATCTTAGTAATCAAGAAGCTGTAGGTGGGAGTGAAAAGAAAAAAGATACTCATAAATATTTGGCTATAGTCATATAATTTTGAGGGAGGCCTTTAAAACTACAATGAAATGATTGTTTTAATGTCATCAGGCCCATGGGATGGGATTTCAAGGGTTGATATTACATGTGGATTCAATTCACATGAATGAAGAAAGAAAAAAAAATTTTTTTAAAGCTATCTGTTCAAGATTTTTACTCTAGGTGGTAAGATGTAAAAACTCAGAACAACTTTATTTGTAAGGACTACTTTTCTGCATACTGAAAATTTCTTAAACCAATTATTTTCTATTGTTACCTTATAGGCACATTTATCAACCACTAGGGTTTAAAGTGTTAAACAAAGTCCACTTTAAAACCCCACCATATATTTTTAAACTTTAGATAGACTGTCAATTGCATTCCAACTACATAAGAGTTACGCACTCACAGATGGCCACAGCCACGGTAGACAGGTGTGCTGAGGGTAGGACAGCTTGAACCCATTCAGTTAATAGCCCCACGTTGCTCTGACCTAACCCGAAAGACTAACTTTAAAGTCACAGTCCTCATTTTTAATATATTTCCCATTTAGAAGTTGATTCTAAAAAATGAAGGTAGAATAAGCAATATTTTTCATTACTCCAGATTTTTCAAGTCTTTCTAAACTTTCAAATTTTAGCAAAACAGCAGAACTCAAGAAACATACTATCCATATAAATCTCCTTGTAGTTCTTGACTCTGCTACTGAAATAAATAACATATTTCAAACAGGAGAAGGAACAATTTTACAGATTTAGATCTACTCCTGCTTTATGTCTATTCTGACACAAACTTCTTGGTTCAAGTTACTTCTAACACCACTAAATTATTAGTTACCGGTTACATTAAACGTTCCTTGAGTATCTAATGAATCTTAAATAATAAACGTGTTTCTTTGACTATTCACCACTGGAAGTTCTGAATTCTATTATAAATAAGTTCATGACTATTTGGTAATAATATTTTGATCTGTGAAAGATTTGCAAGCAACCCAAAAATTCAGGTATCCAAATCACAGATGAAGAGACCCCCAGAGTCCTCATTAATAGGATGACTATAAATGATTTAAAATTGTAGTGAGGCAATTCACTACAACTTACATAGGCATTATTGGTTTTAATAATGAAAATCCATACCTTTGAAGGAAAATCCTAATAAAACATTCCATTAGAAAAAAAAAAAAAAGTGGGGGAAGAAGATATCCTCCTTATAAGCTAATCACCAGTGTGAATCCCCTTAGATTCCCAGAGAAGCAAGAGACCACATTTTCATCAAAATATAAATTGTTACCACAGAGGGAATTGGCTAGCTAGTTAAATAATAATATTATAATATTTGTTATTATAATTATGAATGCCAATTATTATATGGCTATCATAATTAGGTTTTCATTAAACCTTCAATTTTCATAATATCTAAAATTATCTCAATAAATGTCAAGGCTGAATTTAAGGAACTTTTTCATGGAATCCTTTTAGTTATTTAGAGTACTATTATTTTCTATTACCTTTGATTGAAGGAAATCTCTTTTAAGAAAAGGAAGAGTATAAACAGCTTACACATAGCTTTGAAAATTATCTCTTATATATACTTAACAATGACCACAATAGATGGAAATCTGTGTACTGTTACTAATGTTAAACATGAAACAGTTGAAAATCCTAATTAGCTAACACACTAGTGAATAAACTTTTTTGCTTCATGTAGTACGCTGTGTTTATAACAAATATTCAAAGGCTATATATATATGACAGTCTCTCTTTAAGAATTATTTCAAAAGGACTTCGTTTTCTAATTGATTTGATCTGCAAGTTTAAAAAGCTTACATTTCCGTAGCCTTTCATCCAAGTAAACAATGATCTACGAAATACGTTTAACTTCATTACTCCTTCCGTTTGACAGTATGTTTAACGATGGTGTTCTTATAGTACAAAAGGTAACCTGGTTTCCCAGGCCAACCTGTGTAAACGTCACCAAAAAGCATATAAGTTTTCCTCGCTGGGCCTCACACACACATAATCTGTAATCTCAAATATGAATAGAACATCTCCCTCTCGGTGTCCTGGATTAGTTTACCTCACAGTCAGCACACACACATGGAACCAAGAGAGAGGAATATTATATGTATAAAAACGGCTGCCTATAGTACTGTTAGCAGTGGGAAAAATCGGAAATAAATAAATTTTTCCTTCAAAGAGGGAAATGTAAATGATTAAGTAAATTGCGGTAAACACGCACTCAAGGGCACATTTGGCAGCAAGCTAGTGACAAATATGATCACTCTGAAGAGTCCAGAGAAATATGCAGGCAGAAGCTGGTGAAATTATAAGCACTATGGTGATTAAAAAGCATCTATTATTAACAGTAAAGAGTTAGGGTGCAAACATTTAAAATTCTGAAATTCTTAAAGTAAATTTTAAACTTCTCACATAAACTATCTCCTCTCTGAACTATCCTCTGTCTGTCCATATGAAAACAATTTTACATTAACCCTGGCTCTTTCTTTGAGGGGTTAGCACCCAGCACTGTATCTAGGGAAAGCGGACGCCTGCTCAGGATGACACTGCACTGTATTTTACCATTTCCTAATAGTCCATTTTAAATTCTATCTGCTGAGTTAAGTCTTATTTACTAAGAGCAAAAAATAAGCTATTTGAAATTATAAGAGAAATCTAAAGTTTCTATTTTATTTTCTCTATTCATTCACTCCTTTGCACATTCATTCAGAGGACAAACGAACAGCCCATTCTGGAGAAGGAAAGTTAAGTTCCCTGACAGCAACACTGAATTCCCAGTGTCAACCAGTGTCAGAAATTCAGACAACATGTAGAGATTTACTGGAAGAGGAGAAGAAAGAAAGAAATGAAGGGGTTATGGGAAAGGAAGGGAAAGGAGGTGGTCTATACATAGCAAATGAAAATAAGTAAAACAAAAGGAAGAGGATGTGAATAAGAAAAGAGTAAAGAAATGCTTAAGTTTTAGAGTCAAACATGTCAGCTTGAATTCTTTCTAACTGAAAATCCTGAATACGTTTACATTTTTATGTTCCCTTTTCCTCATCAGTTAAAATGCGACTCAAATGAGTTGGCATCTGTAGAAAGTTTAGTGGAAGTCCAACACGTGGTAGGTACTCAGGACATACTTGCTGTCTTATTAATGCCTCAATATACATGAAGAATACGTATTTTTAAATCACTGTTAATGTTCTAATACCATAAAGTAGTATTACTGCCAGGAAAGGCTAAATACTGGCTGCCCTTATTAGCTGTTCTGAAGATATATAACCATCATTTAGAAAAGCCCAAAGATCTAACTTCATTTTTTCCAAAAATGGCAAAAAACAATAAATAGCAATTCTTAAGTCCAATGCCAAGCAATTCTAGTATTTGTTACATGACCGTAATAGTCCACTGAGGGAAATTATATGGAAGAAAGAAAAAAATTCTTGTATTTCATCTGAGAATCAGAGTTGGAAGCAAATACATGAACAAATATGTGATAATAAATATAGAAAATATATCAGCGGAGTCAAACAGTGAATCTCTTTTGATCATTTTGAGAAATCATTTTATGATGAAAATAACTCCCTCTTAAATTTGTCTTTTTTTTTAATATAATTTAATATATCAGGTTTTCTTAAACTGGGGCATACTTCTATGTCTACCCATAAATTTAAAACTAGCAGATAGATGTAATTTCAGAAAATGACCAATAAAAAAGAAACACAACTAATGTTTCCCTCAAACCACACAGCTGAACCAGAGCCACTCTTTCTAAGATAATAGCAGAGCTCTCTTTCCAAGGAGGGCCTGGCACAGTGCAGTGAAGAAAAGCACAATCGAATCCACAGAGGCACCACAGGAGATGAACGCTGTGGCCAGAGTAAACACTGGCAGTTCCCCGCGAAGGCGCAGACTTCAAGAGCGTCCACACGTGTAAAACGCGCGCTGCACTGATGAGCCCACTGACTCCCAACCCCGACCCCAGCGGCATCTGGGCTCCTGAAGTCACCCACAGGCTGGCAGCCTCTTCTGCAGAAGTCCTCGGGCTCCTTTCCTTCCACTTCTGCTGTGCCTTAAGCCTCCGCTGCACTTCCTTTTCTTTCTTTCTTATTGACAGGAAAAGCTGTCATGGATTTAGAAACGTGTTTTATGAATTTACATTTTAATAATCACAGCATTATATAACTATATTTTTGTTACCCTATGTTTAAATAGAAAGCATTGGTGCTCTCTCTTGTGGTCCAAAATAACACTTTGTGATCAGTAACTTACAAGCTTACAAAGGTTGGCAACCACCTAATATATTCCATATATTCAGTGGCAGCTTCAGGATTTCATTAGAAAAGGGGTTTGGGAGTATGAGCCAGATGGGAGGAGTGTCTACGGAAATCATCTAGCTGGGGTTTTTATGCAAAAGAGCCATAGTGTTTGCACCCTCACAGGTATGGAGGGAGAAAGCTGGTGGTGGTTCTGAGGAGAGCCAAAGATCCCCGCACACCACTCGATCCTGGACACAGCGCCTTCTTACCTTTGGGAGGGCGGCTTCAACGCGGAGTAGAGACAAAGGTGGGGGCCCAGAGAATACTCACTGACAGTGCGCTGCTTTTGTGCCTGGTAATTTTACCTGACATTCGAGAGGGTGAGAATTACACACCACCTGGATCTCAGTGAGAAAAAGGACTTGGTCAGCTTCACGCATCCCTGAGATTCAAGCCATGTTTGCAAGAGACTCAGTCCTCCGCTAATGCCTGAAGCACTCCTCAGCAGTGGACAAAGCTAGATGTTTCTCCTCTCCCATCTTTCACAATTCTTGACACTGTTAAACATTTCTTTTCCACTAAACAGCAAGGAACTTAGGCTACATGTGAAATTTTGAGAAAGCCAGAGGCAGGAAGTTTCCAAAGGTTAACATTCGCACTTGGCATTTCCTTTTCCTCTCAATTTTGGATTTGGGATTTGGGGGTTCAGGGGTAGAAAAATAAGATGGTTATTTCCTCTCTAATCAATCATTCTAATCTCTATAATAAGTTGAACATATCTGATCTATCAGAAAAAGAAATATTTCAGGAGGCGGAAAGATGGAGGCAAAAAAGTTCTAAAATATTCACCTCTTCTCTCAAACCATTCAGCTGTCAGTGCCTCCAACACAGTTAGTACTTCATAGGCACAACAAAGATAAGGGGTATTTCAGTCATCAATGAGCAACGTCAGCTGCTATTTCCAAACAAGGGAGAAAAAAGTAAGACTACTTCTGAAGAAAACATTTTGTTTTCATCTCTAAATGTATACATGTAAGCACTGTATACATATGTATACATCTCTAAATGTATGTGTGTGTGCTGTGTATCAGTAAAAGATACACATTCACATTGTTAAGCTCAGTTAAACCTCTTAGATGTGGAAATGGAAAGACCCTCCTTTATTAATGAGCTCAACTCTAGAATCAATTCAAATTACTACTGGCTAATGTTTCTGGCCTGGAGAATCCCATGGACAGTGGAGCCTGGCAGGCTATAGTCCACAGGGTTGTAAAGAGTCCGACACGACTCAAGCTACTTAGCACAGCATAGTGTTTCCTGAATCACTCATTTCCTCTAAGTTTCATTCATTCTCACAAACAGGTAAATGGGCTTTTAAGCTTGCTAAATGTAAAAAAAAAAAAAGTATTCATATATCAGATCCAAAACCACTAAGTTGCAGTGATAGCAAGTTTCAGTAACATGTTTCTTGGTATGCTGTAATCAAGTTTAAACAATGGTATTTCTGGTCCTGAAGTTGGTTGTGGATATAAGAACTTGTTTTTCTTGCCCAGACAAGCAATGTGGAATGAACGATTACAGTCAAAGAAGTAGCTGCAAGAACTGCAACAGCCAGTCTACACAAACACACACAGGGTGGTATCCAGCAGCACTCTGCTCACAGCAAATATGTGAGTATATGCACACACACACACACACTAACATATAAACTAACCTCTCAGAAAAAATGTTTATAATGATACTAAATTTGCACTGTCAATAGAGCCCAACTGGTGAAAATTTACAGGACTTGGTAATCCTAGAAGTTTCTGTGAGTAGCTATTAGAAATGTGGTTCAAACTCAGAGGGAGTTTGAAACTTCTCATGCTTCTAAATTAGTCTGAAAAAAGTTATTTTGATCACTTCATTTTTTCTTAATATAGCACAAAAAGAAAATATAATGAATCCAGGATTTTTAAATCAGGTTTTAAGTTACTATTTTAAAGTTATAACTTTAAATTAGATAGATAGATAGACATAAAGAAAGAAAAGGTCACATTTACTTTAAATTCCAAGAAACTAATTTTGTGGATCAGATAACATGACCCACTCTTTTAAATAAAAAATAATAAAAATTAAAAACTAATCATCAGAAATTCCATATCGTAAAAAGTTGCCATCAACTGAAATTCTCTGTGAACAAAATACATCTCTCTCATGACAAAAATCGTAACACTAAATCATGAAATATGGAAAAATCTTGAGACGTCATGTTTAAAGAAGGATGATGCTACTCAGTGTAACTTCTTATAAGTGCAATTTCTGTCACTCGGTCTGCAGACGCCGGCTGTCTCTATATCACATGCTGGAGCCCAAGGCGGTCTTTTGCGGCAGGAGGCTTGGCGACCAGCCGCCACTCTATGTCGCGTTACCTGGAAAAGCCTCCTCCCTGCACTCTGTCTCCACTCCGGGACAGTGGCTCCTCATCTCGGCCACGTTCCTAAAGCCGGGACCACCACCCACGGCTTCGGTGTGTTTCAAAACGGGCATGGCCACCTGCTGGCAGTCACGCATGAGAGAAAAGCGGCATGCCTCCTCTGAAAACAGCTGCTCCAGACGTAACTACACACCGACGAGAGTCTCTCATTATCCCAGAGCTTATCACTGCCCAACAATTATGTGCTTCAGAAAACACACCATACTTGTGAACTAACTATCTGCGGTGAAAGTCATGAATTCAGTTTGATAATCAAACTTTCTGGACAGGTATCTTATTAGTGCCCCTGTCTTCCTGATAATAAATAGTCTAACATGACCACTTAAACGTTTATTTCAAAAAGTATCTGTTGAATAATGTGAAACTTCGAATGACAGGAGAGGAGTATTTAGTTAACTTAGGTTCAGTGAAAACTGGATGAGTTGCCAGGAAATAACACTGCATATGGCTAGAACTATTGATAATTTGGGCATAACAGTTCTAAGATAAAAACTCACAGCTATTAAAGGTATTCTTAATGGCTTACTACTTGAATTTTAAGTTACTTTCTCTTATTTTTCAAGGACCTTTGTGCCTATTTTTTTGTTCTCAGGACTAGGGTGTTTATAATGCAAAGATAACTTAAAGATCCAAAATCAAAAGGGCAACAAGACTGTTGGCAAGATAATGTATTGTTAAGGAACTTGCCCAAAGTTATTTTTAAAAAATAACAACAATAAGACTCTAGCTAATTGGGGGAAAGAGTCTTATGGACAACAGTGAGAACATGTCCGCAACCAGACTGCAAACCCCAAGATCACTGACATTTTCAGAAAACCTTTGCTTCTTTCCTATTGTCTCTGTCTGCTGGCCTGTCTGGCAAGTTTTTCATTGGCTTTACTCTAAACATGTATTATCCATAGAACTTAAGCACACAGAGTAAAAGAGAAAATTTTAAAACTCCCAAGTTTTTTGTCTTGCAGTAATTTTGGTAAAAGATTTTGTGTGGGCTTTTGGACTGTAAGCGTTTTATGCTTTCCGCCTATGTCATTGCTTAGAATAACTGGGCTTGACATTAAACAGAAAGTAAAACACTCCTTCTTGAATTGCAAAGGTAAACTGCATAGGGTGAGGGGGCAGAGAGAAATAGCTTGTCACAAATAAAGTTTAAGCCTTTGTCTCTCTCACTCACAGCCTTTACCCTGAGGAAATAACGAATCATGTATGCATTTATTATTTCATTCGTGCCTTTATTATTTACTTGCTGCTTACTTACTGTCTCATTTGTGCCAGGACACTGAAACACAAAGACTCACTCCCTGCATTCACAGAACTCAAAAATGTATGGGAAAGCCATGAAATTCTGTGATAGGTGCTTGATGGATAAGGCAAGGGAAAAGGCCTGCTTGAACTGGCAGGCAAAAGCAATCAGGTTGTCCAGCTAAAAGGGGGAAAAGACCCTCAGGGCAAATTTTATAGAGAGCGCCCCCTATGGGCTAGACTCTGAGGTGAGAAGTGCCTCAGATTTACTAATTCACTGGGAATGAGCATTTCTCTCTTTTCAAGGGACATCATTCATCAAAGGAAAAGCTTCTATTCTTAAATGACCAATTGAGAAATCTTTAATACGTGAAACAAGTGATCTGACTGAAATACAGACGCTTCCAGGCATAAAATAGGCACTAGAAGAATTAAAATCACATCATACTTTGTGTGTCTGTGGGGGGTGGGGGGTGGAGAAAGTGTGAGGGGAGGAGCATGTAGAGTGAATGTTTCGCATTAAGTAACTGAGGATATTCCGAAGCAGAAAACACTAGATAAGAAACAAATTATGTCCACTTAGCACCTGGGATAGAACACTTGCTAAATCTACAATTCATAAAAGACTGACTCTATACTGTCATCTACAAATTTGAATGCATGGAATCTGACACCTGTCTGGGACCACCCTAGGTTCGCCGCGCCTCCAGATCCAGTGGCGACCACCATTTTTGAGCCTCCATCACTGGGCTGCTGAGTTCCACTGGAGGAAGTACAGCAACCGTGTGGCCTGGTGCCACTGCAAAGTTATGGTTTCCAAGCTCGCAAAACCACTCACAATTCTGCATTCTGCTGGTCAGCTCCTTCTGCCCCTTCCCACAGCAGCTTTCCGAAGCTTAGCTCCATCCCCAGGGCCCTCCCTCACAGCCTTGGGCTTTCATCTCAGAAATAGTAAGGCTTCAAAGAACAATTAGTGGCCATGAAGCTAACACTCCACACCCCTGAGAATGTTTAATCAGCAACCCCTCTACTCAGAGCTAGAGGGTTTCTTCCCTTCGCGAGGTTAATTCCTCCTGACACTCCCTCCTGCCTAACCATGTCCCCTGCATTCCTCTTAGACCCCCCTCCAGAACTTCCCCCTCCTCTCACCTATGTCTCTCATCTCCTTTGACTCAGAGTCTCAACAAGTTCAAATCTCACCCACCTTAAAAAAAAACTGACAAAACTCCTCAAGTCTACTGTACTCTGGGTTTCCCCCTCCAACCACATTGGTAAAACAGCTTTCCCTAAAGCCAGCATGATCCTCACAAATGCTAAATCCACAGGTCTCTCCTCAGCCCTCAACTTCACAACCATCTCTAAGGCGCCCGACATCTCCTTCTAGAAAGTTTCCCTGCCTCTGGCTTCAAGTAACAACCACTTGGCCTATTTTCCTGACTCCTCCCTGTCCTTTTCTCTGGGGTTCCATCACTTTCTGTCCATGCTTTATCCATGGTGTTTGCTGAGGTGACCTTACACCACAGCAATCCTAGGAGAGCATATTCACACCCACAGCTGTAACAGCTGCCAAATAGTACGGACATCTTCCAAAACCTGGCTCGGATTTCTCGCCCAAGTTCTCCCCGCTAGATTCAATGGCAAAGTCTACATAAACTCAAAGAGATCCCACAAGACTCGAGATTACTTACCTTACCCAGTGAAAGGCACTGTCCAGTGAAATCCACAAGAAGCCTGAGCCACCCCTTTTTCCACTGCCCACGTCAAGCCAGATGGTAAGATTCACTGATGACGTCGCCTGTTCTGTAAACGTATCTCCCATAATACTTTCTCCCCATTCCTGCCTTCAGTCTGGGCAACATCTTCTCCTACCTGGACCACACAAACTGTCTCCCTTTCACCAATTTTCCTGAACCCTGACCTTGAACCTCTCCTACTTGCCCTAATGTGGAGATGTGATGACATCGCTTCTCCAGTCAGTTTTCTTCAGGACAGGCCCTGTCTGCCTCTCCTGTCTCTTCTTGCAGATTTCATGCTCTCATAACAATGAACCATCTCTGTTCCTCCAGACGTGGTGTCACCTCCTATGCTCTCCCTTGGTCTCCTCAAGAGTAGCTTATTTATCTGGCAGAATGCTAAAGCCGACAAGGGTGCACTCAGTTTCCAGGTGACAGACCCCTGGTGAGCTTAAACAGTCCTCGGGTTGCGTGCCCCCCACCCACTCCCCTGAACACTCACAGCCCGGGCATTTTCTCACATGCCTTCCCTTCTGTCATAACGACCACTGTGACTATAGTTCTGTCCACACCACCTTCTGATTTGCTGAACGTCTGCTTGTCGGTTATTCTGTGAACAGAGCCCTCCAGGTTTCCTTAGCTTTGTCACTCCAGCCGCTGCAAAAGCCAATCAATATTTTCTCAGTGAAAGGGGTTGTGGGGGGGGGGGGGGACTGGTCTATTCCTCTTTCCCATCACTCTTCTCCTTCTACACAACTAGATGAGATCTATTTCTAAAAACAGACCCGCACAGGTTGCACCTCTAATTAATCTAAAGCAATGAGAAACCTCTGAGGGAATTTCCAAACACCTCAAGATGGCATCCAAGTCACTACATGACCTGCTTCAACCTTCTTTACTTCCCCACAATCACCCTCAAATCAGACCTCCCCGCAGTATCAGGCTATTTCTCGTTTTTACACTTCCTGGCCTGTACGCATAGGCACTACGCTCCTCCAGGGGCTGTGTGGGAAAATTCCCCTCATCCTGCAAGTCACTAGGCCTGTATGAAAACACGTCCGTGTGTAGGCCTCACACCTCCACAAAACATTTCTGACCTTACCATTCATCCCAGGCTGAGTGGATTCACCTGCCATGTCTAACTCAGCTTTCTATTTTCCATTTATCTCACACTAATTATTTGTTTCAAAGTTTGCTTCCTCCTATGAGAATGGCAGCTACTTCAGAGAAGGAACAGTTACATTTTCTTTCAAATCTCGGGACACATAAAAGCCTACGTTTCAAGTGCTAGCAGGATAAGTAAAAAGAAGAGCCAAGCATGTACAAATACAAAACCACAAACATTCTAGCTTGCTCTGGTCGGCATTAATTTGTCTACACTTAAAATACTCTCTCCCTCTATTCTTATCACTTTTGCACTGGCACTTTAGAAACTATAGGAAGCTACACTCTAATTATCATTATTTTGAATTCAATGTTTTGCTTCCCCTGTAATCTTTTTTGCAAACAGTAATTTTTCAAAGACTATTTTGGAAATTTTTTCCCACTCCTTCCAGCAAAAGGAGATTCTTAAAAGGTGTTTAATGAGCTAAATCTGCACAGACCCAAAATGATAACAGTAAATAGTGAATCAGTTGGGCTTGAATTTCCATACTTTCCTTATTATTTTCCTTAAATCAACTCAAAGCAACAGCATGCTGGCATTAACAAGAGCACCTCTGTCCAAAACTGCTGTCTGTTTATAAATATATATGTTTGCTAATGGATTTTCCCCTGAAGCCAACATAAGTAATATTAATAAATAATACTAATCACTGCATCTAGAAACTAGTTGGAAACAAAGAACACAATAAGGAAGAAAATGTTGATGAGCAACTGGACAGGATTTTTTTAAACTGTAAAAAGTCCTTACATGACAGATTTCAATGCTTCAGGAAGAAATGTATGACGTTACAGATACATGTAGAATTATTCAACTATTAAAAATATTCTTCAATAAAATAAAATGAACATAGATTACTAATGTGTTTTACCAGAAGAACAGGATTCACATATAATGGAAAAAGTATGTCTGACAAAGTGTTAGTTGCTCAGTCGTGTCTGATTCTTTGCAACTCCATGGACTGTAGCCTGTGAGGCTCCTCTGTCTGTCCGTGGGATTTCCCAGGCAAGAATACTGGAGTGGGTTGTCATGCCTTCTCCAAGGGATCTTCCCAACCCAGGGACTGAACCCAGGCCTCCTACGCTTCAGGCAGTCTTTACGGCCTGAGCCACCAGGGAAGCGAACACGCTATCCACGTACTCATTCACTGCTGTGGCGTCTTACGGAGTCTGGAGTGCCGCCCCAGGCATCGCCTCATGCCTGTACTGCTTACAACAGACGTTCACTCACAATGAAACACTCAGCTTTCTGACTGCATCGTGCTCTCTCCAGCCTCTGCTTCTACCAACATCTGCATCTAAAATACCTCCATCCTTGTTTATGTATGTGAAGATCTGATTATGTTTTGAAGCCGACAGCTCTAACGAGGTCACACCCAATAAGCCTCCATTGGGCTTCGTAACTGCAGTGAACTGTGCATCATACCTGTACCCTTGCATTTTTTATGGGAAAAAAAAAAAGTAAGACTCCTTTCTTAGATGGACACTCCCACATGTGGGTGCTTCTGAAATTTATCTCCATGTAAATGTGGGAGAAAACTCCATTTTGGCAGGAAAAGTACAGCTCACATTGTTAAAATCTTTAACTTCTGTTCCAGGAAGCTGGTAAAGAGACCTTGATTTTTCTTAAAAATCTTAAGCTAGTAGACAAAAACTTAAGACTGAAAAATTATAACAGATGTTATAACATCTCTTCATCTATCACTTTCAGAAAATATATTAGCAATGAGAGTCTCTAAGATGAGCAGAACCAAGGATGTGTGATAGCCCTGGAAACCTTTCAGGTTCTATAATACTTTGATATAACTGACACACTTAGATAAAATTAAAAGGCATCAAAAAATAAAGTTTTTTTTAATTTGAACCATTTCTCAAAGGAGGAAACTCTACCTCATTAGATTAATGTAATCTAGTAGACCTGATTATACTCTAATGCCCTCAAAAGTTAATGCATGTGATCCTTTAAAGGTGTTTAATAAGCTAATCCTATATGAACTCAAAATGATACAATAAATGTGAAATCATTTTGGCTCAAATTTATGTTCTCTTATGCATATATATATATACACACACACACACACACACACACACACACACACATATATATTAGAATTATTTCTAACATAAAAGGGCCTTTATTTAACCTTTTGTTAAATGGAGAAAGCAATTTCCCACAGCTAAAACTATTTTAAAATCTGATATAAGAATAAAATTATATAGAATGCAGTAATACATGAATTTAGCCACTTGCCAAGGATAGATATGGACTTTTGCAGATTTCTCTTTTAAAGATGTACCAAGTATTCCAACATTTCTAATCATTTGACAGTCAATTGCTGTAGGCAAAAAATTGTACCCAGCAATTCTCTACTGCCAATATATTTTAAACTATTTCATAAACATTGCTCATATAGTATGTCTAATAGATTTTGCATACTTTTTCTTATCAGAAACTTTTTAAACATATATAATCTACTGAAATTCTCAAACTAAATTAAATCATAATAGGAATGAAACTGACAAAATCTTTCAGTTGGCCTGTTTTACCTGGAAAAACTGGTAAAATGGAATTCAAGGCTCTGAATCTCCATATATATTGAAAATAAACATGCTAATATTTAAGTAATTTAGTTAAACTCTCAGACAATAATTTTATATAGTTTCCATATTTAAAAATACAAATGTCATAGAAAACCACAGTAACATTTTAAACCCATTGTTTTAGAAATATGCACTTTTACTCTAAACCCACCAGAACCAAGAAATTCATGGCATTAAATAAACAAAACAGTGCCTTAAATTATCAGTTTCATGAAAGTTTTTTTTAATAGAAAAACTGGACCCAATTATTTCTATACTTTGATCAATTCTAATTTATAGCACTTGCCAAACAAAGATAAACTGAGAAACATGATTTATGATTTCAAAATATGCATGAAGTTTACTTGACAGTTCATTTCCTAATACTGTCATTGTGTGACGTGAAAGTCGCTCAGTCGTGTCTGACTCTTTGTGACCATGGGATTCTCCAGGTCAAACACTGTAGTGGGCAGCCTTTCCCTTCTCCAGGGGATCTTTCCAAGCCAGGGATCGAACCCAGGTCTCCCACACTGAAGGCAGATTCTTTACCAGCTGAGCCACAAGGGAGGCACAAGAATCCTGGAGTGAGTAGCCTATCCCTTCTCCAAGGGATCTTCCTGACCCAGGATCCAAAGCAGCTCTCCCACATTGCAGGAAGATTCTACACCAGCCGAGCCACCAGGAAAGCCCTGCTGTTGTGTATTAAGATGTATTTGTACAATAAATACATCAGGAACAAAACAATCAACTCAATAAAAGCAAATGAGTAGGGATCACCGGGCAACAGACAGACTTCCATTTTTGTAAGGACACTGGCATCTCAGATCCCCTGTGTCAGAACTGTCAGAGGAAGACAGAACTTTGAAATTCCATATAAGCCAACTTCAGGCAGGTCAAAACAAGCTTCATTTTAACTCCTCACCAAACCAGCTTATTTAAAATTTTCCTAAATAAACACCTACTGGATGATGCTGAAAATGACACTCCAATATTTTGGCCACCCACAGAGCCAATTCATTGGAAAAGACCCTGATGCCGGGAAAGACTGAGGGCAAGAGGAGAAGGGGGCACCAGAGGATGAGATGGCTGCATGGCATCACTGACTCAATGGACATGAGTCTGAGAAAACTCAGAGAGATGGTAAAGGACAGGGGAGCCTGGCATGGGGCAGTTCATGGAGACACAAAGAGTTGGACACAACTGGGCGACTGAACAACTCCATTAAGCTCATCAGTTTCCTTCATTCTCCCACTTACTTCATTTACTAACACAAAAGTTAGTAAGTATCTTACAATGTTTATTACCGTGAGGAAGTCAAGGATATGAAAGAGGTTATATGTCAACTGACAATCAGATAAAAAGAATTACTTTAAAAACCAGAGAAGTCAGTTTTAAAGACTTATTTAATGAAGAACTTCCGGTGTCTGTTAGTGTCAAAAGAGCATTTTTAAAGGACAGAGAACAAAACTCTTATAGAATATAACACTGTATATTTGTTGCCTTAAAATTTTTTCTTACAATTTGAAGACAATTACTATCAACATCGAGAGAGAAATGCACAAAGATAGCAGTAGTAAGAGTAAGCTATTAAGCCTCTTATCACCAAAGCAACCAGAATCTTAGAATCTGAATTAAACTGTCACCTCTTTGGCACAAAAAGAGGGATTTACAAATTCCATTTAAATGAGGATTATTTTAATTTACACCCTTTAAGATAACTTTTTTCTAGTAGTCATGTAGGGATGCAAGAGTTGGACTATAAAGACAGCTGAACACCAAAGAATTGATGCTTTTGAACTGTGGTGTTGGAGAACACTCTTGACAGTCCCTTGGACTGCAAGGAGATCAAAACAGTTTATCCCAAAGGAATCAGTCTTGAATATTCACTGGAAGGACTGATGCTGAAGCTGAAACTCCAATACTTTGGCCACCTAATGCAAAGAACTAACTCCTTAGAAAATATCCTGATGCTGGGAAAGATTGAAGGCAGGAGGAGAAGGGGACGACAGAGAATGAGATGGTTAGATGACATCATCGACTTGAATGACATGAGTTTCAGCAAGCTCCCGGAGTTGGTGATGGACAGGGAAGCCTGGTGTGCTGCAGTCCACGGGGTCACAAAGAGTCGGGCATGACTGAGCGACTGAACTGAAGATAACTCTGGAATTACTTTCTGTTTCTTTATCACTGTAGGACATAGTAACAGGAGTTCCCTCTTCCAGCACAGCCCCTGGTAGGCCATGCTTCATCCTCTAGTCCAAGTAGCTAAGACAATGTACCTCACTGCCTTAGACAAGGAAATCTCAGGAAAACCAAAATCAAACCCTTCTTTAAGTTTCATAAACCCAGGCTTTTGAGTTGTAATAACATGGTTTTTAAGCTTCAAAAGGCATAAAGGTTGAAGTTAAATGGTTCACAACATCAATCAAATATCTAGAAAACTACCGAAGAATCAGTCATTCCTCCCACCTCCAAGACCAGCATTTCCCCACAACAAGATGAAGCATGAAACAGGAGTAGAAAAAATATATGCTAAGGCAACAACCTTAAAGTTGAAGTTTTAAGAACTTGGAAGAAAACCTATGACAAACCTAGAGGGTGTATTAAAAAGCAGAGACATTGCTTTGCCAACAAAGGTCTATATAGTCAAAGCTACAGTTTTTCCAGTAGTCATGCATGGGTGTGAGAACTGGACCATAAAGAAGGCTGAACGCTGAAGAACTGATGCTTTTGAACTGTGGTGTTGGAGAAGACTCTTGAGGATCCCTTGGACTACAAAATCAAAACAGTCCATCCTAAAGGAAATCAGTCCTGAATATTCATTGGAAGGACTGAGACTGAGGCTGAAGTTCCAATACTTTGGCCAGCTGATACAAAGAGCTGACTCATCAGAAAGCCCCTGATGGTGGGAAAGATTGAAGGTGGGAGGAGAAGGGGACAACAGAGGATGAGATGGTGGGATGGCATCACCGACTCAATGGACATGAGTTTGAGCAAGCTCTGGGAAACAGCAGACAGGGAGCCCTGGCATGCTTCCGTCCATGGGGTTGCAAAGAGTCGGGCACAATAGAGACTGAGCAAGAGCAACGACAAGGCAACAACATTCTTCCTTCTCACTCTCTACCCTCTCTCTCCTCTCCATCAGCTGAAAGTACTGTGTTTAGAGAAAACTGACAAAAATATACTTTTGATAACCACTCTTCACAAAAAATGAAAAAAAAAACACTTATATTCTTACTTTACAAAAGTAAATTACAAACATTCATAATTTATCAAATTATATTTTTCCATTTATGCTTCCTGGAGCTATCTTCCTTACTGATACTCCTTTTTGGCATTATCAAACTATTTACTTCTTTTAAAGGCTTATTTCTATTTTTTTCATAGTGTACACATGCTTTTAACCAATTTTATCAATCTGCAATTATGGTGCTGTTAAAGTTTTTTCTTCTTTCTAAAATAATTTTCCTTAAAATCTATGACCCCAGTCTTTAATTTTCTTTCAAGTACCTTTCTGTTTTGTTCATTATGTACTTTCTTGAAATTTAATTGAAATTTAAAAGGAAATATTAAATTATCCAGCAACTCAAATTCAAATAAACATGCTTTCAATTTTATAATGGTTTCATTGATGCAATGATAGCAAATCAATGGATATATTAATTGTAATATTTTTAATTTAAATGAATACTAAAACTCAGAAATTATTTGACATACAGCCAAGTTTACCTTCAACTAGAGGAACACTTTTCAAAGTAAGAGGTTTCTTTTAAACTCACAAAGAAAATAATTAGACACAAATAACAGATAAATCAAAGGTAAAAGATACACATAAAACCTTGTAGTGAGCCTTGATACTACCTAAAATTAATAAAACATATTTTAGAAAATAAAAGCACTTGATTTACTTTCAAATTAAAAAGTGAAATAACACATATTTGTAAAATTGGGAAATATTTTAGATACAAAAATATAAATATCAGTTCACATAACTATTTATGTGAGAAATGCCAGTTTTCGTGTTTCTATAGGACTGTGTGGGGACAGCAAATTCATTTACTTTCGTGTCTCAAACTGTCACAGTTGCCCGAGCGCTCAGTTGGTACGGTTTTTCATGCCTGACTCTCTGTCAGATCCAATGGACCACATCCCTCCAGGCTCCCCTGTCCATGGGATTCTCCAGGCAAGAACACTGGAGTGGGCTGCCGGCCCTCCTCCAGGGGATCGTACCCACCCAGGGATGAACCCACATCTCCTGCATGGCAGATGGATTCTTTACCACTGAGCCACCAGAAAAGCCTAAATTCTTACACGAATAATTTCTCACTTGTCTTAACTATATTCTTTACAATTTAAAGAAAATTGATATTGAGACCAAAAAATTCCAGATAGATGTGAGGAAATTATTCAGAATCTAGCACAGACAGATAAAGAGAAGCAAAACATGAAGAGAGGTTAGGCAATACTGAGTAGGAGATACAGCAGAGGAAACATTAGACACAATCAGAATTCTACACAGCAGATCAGAGAGGGGAATTTTCCAATTAGAAAACGGAAAACATTCTTGCACTAATGAAAGCCCCAATCTTAAGATCTAAGAAGTCTAATAAATTATAAGCATAATATTAAAAAGAAATCCACAGTTTGATAAATCATCATGAAACCACACAATACTAAAGACAACGAGGAGATGTCAAAATCTACCAGAAAGTAAAGACTGCTATCCACAAAGGAACGGTGATTAGACATAAAATCACTTCCTAACAATCACAAAGGATGCCAAAAGATGGTAAAATAAATCTTCACTGAGCTGGAAGAAAACAACTTGTAAATCAGAATTTCATACTCAGCCAAACTATCTTTCAAAAGAACAAAGACAAAATAAAGACACATTCAAAAAAGCAAAACCTGGAAGAACCTCTCATTAAAGAAAATTCTAAATACCTTGGAAGAGGAAGAAAAATTATCCCAGATGGAGGAGAGAAACGTAAAATGAAATGATAAGAGAAAGTACTGGTAAACATATGGGTGAATCTAAATAAACATCAATTGTACAAAACAATAATTTCTGATGTGAAAAGGGAAAGGTAAGTTTGACCAAAGAGTACATATTCATTACCTTTAATATTTTGTTAAGTGTTCATCTTAAAATAGAGAGACTAACCACTGAAACAGCAAACACAGAGCATGTAAGTTCTAAAGAGATTAAAAAAGAAAAAATGAATCCGTGAATTCAAAAGAAGGTGAAAGGTTAGGAGAGTGAAACAGATAAACAACATAACAACTTGGTCCAAAAATCCAATATATTAGAAATCACACAGATGTCATGTAGTAGTCATATATGGACATGTATACATGTCCAGTAGTCATGTATGGATGTGAGAGTTAGACTATAAAGAAAGCTGAGCGCCAAAGAATTGATACTTTTGAACTATGGTGTTGGAGAAGATTCTTGAGAGTCCCTTGGACTACAGGGAGATGAAACCAGTCAATCCTAAAGGAAACCAATTCTGAATATTCACTGGAAGGACTGATGCTGAATCTGAAATTCCAATGCTTTGACCACCTGATGCAAAGAACTGACTCATTTGGAAAGACTCTGATGCTGGGAAAGATTGGAGGCGGGAGGAGAATGGAACAACAGAGGATGAGATGGTTGGATGACATCACTGATTCAATGGACATGAGTTTGAGTGAACTCCGGGAGTTGGTGATGGACAGGGAAGCCTGGTGTGCTGCGGTTCATGGGGTCACAGAGAGCTGGACAGCACTGAGTGACTGAACTAACTGACTGAAGCTCTGCAGCTACAATTAAACTATTTACAGTAAAAGAAAGTAAATGTCTGATATTAATATCAGACAAAAAATACCTGAAATCAAAAATATTAACAGAGAAAAAGAGGGTCATGATAGAGTAATAAAACATTCTCAACAGAAAAATATAGAAATTCTAAACTTGTAAGAACCTAGTAACAGAGCCTAAAGCAAATAGTTAAGCAGCAATAGATAAGAAAAAAAAGTGTCATCATTGACAAATGTTGTGACTGTCTATGTAGAAAATCCCAAAGAATTCAAACATTAATAAGAGAAGATAACAAAGTTGTTGGATAAAAAAATCAACATTAAAAGTTCATTTTATTTCTATATACTAGCAAGTCTCAGAAAAATTTTTTAAAATTTTACAATAGCAATACCATATCTAAGAATGATAAAATATATACTAGTTCTTGATGAAGAAAATTATAAAATCTTATTGCAAGACCTTAAAAGGCCTAAATAAATGGAAAATCATGCTACCTAATCCAGAAAATGCAAATTAAATCTACAATGATATGTCTTTTTAAATCTCACTAGTGATCTCTCAACTGTGTCTGACTCTTTGCAACCCCATGGACTGTAGCGCACCACACTTCTCTGTCCATGGAATCTTACAGGCAAGAATACTAGAGTGGATAGCCATGCCCTTTTCCAAGGGGTCTTCCCTACCCAGGGATCAAACCTGGGTCTCCTGCACTGCAGGCCTATTCTTTACCATCTGAGTGAGCAATAATTAAGAGGCTGGTCTCACAGGCATTTATGAGAATATGGAACAAAGGAACTCTGATTCACTTCTCTTTTGAGTTTAAATTTATTTGAACACTTTTGAAAACAGTTTGATATTCCACTGGGAAGTGGAACATGCACAATCCTACATACAATTCACCTGTCACACTCCTAGGGATATACTCTCAAGAAACTTTTGCACATGTGCTTAGGAGACATGTATAAGAATATTCATTTATTTGAGCAGCATTGCAGCAGCATGGTAATAAAAAACTGGAAACAATCCAAGTATACTAAAAATAAAATAGGTAAATTATGTTAGGTTCATTCAGTCAAATCCTAAACAGTAAACTCCATCTCCATCCAAAGTGGATGGATCTGAAAAAATAATTTTGAGTGAAAGAATCAAATCATAGGGGAATTTTTATAGTATGATTTCATCTATATAAAGAAATAAATACAGACTGATCTAAGTTATTCATATAGGATTATATATATAGGTGATAAACCTATGATAAAATGTGCAAGACTAAGAATGTGCTGAAGAGGACTCTGAAAAACTGAATACCCTCATGCAAAGGTGACAGATCTCAGGGAGGGGTTTCAATGGGCAAACAGGTAAATTACTTAATCCTCTACAGTGCTATATTTAATTTTGATAACTACCACCAAGCAGCAGGTGATGCTACAGATTCTGAAGAAAACACAGAATATGAAAATGGGCCACGACAGTATCACTACTATTATTATACACGTGCTGTGCTTAGACGCGCAGTTGTGTCCGACTCTTTGAGACCCCGTGCCCAGTAGCACACCAGGCTCCTCTGTCCATGAGATTCTCCAGGCAGGAATACTGCAGTGGGTTGCCATGCCCTCCTCCAGGGGATCTTCCCAGCCCAGGGATCGAGCCCAGCACTCCGGCACTGCAGGCGGATTCTTTCCTGTCTCTGAGGGGGTGTGCAGAAGGCATACTGAAATAAAGGACTGCTGAGTCAGATGCCCAAGCTCAGAACCAACGGTGTCACCACCACACCGAGCCCATCAGTGCCTTGGAGTAAGTCACGCAACAATGTGCATGCCACAGGCTTTAATGAAAAGGAGGAGACTTGTACGAAATAGCCAAAAACAGTAAAACAACTGAATAATACTTATAATTATATGCAAACATTAAGAGATACTGTCATTTGAAAAATGACTTAGCTGAAGACAGTTTCTGACTGGCACTCGGTTCCTCATTACCCTGATTTTCACCCATTTGGATTACTTAAATATAAGCAGCTCTTACACTTAAGCCTCCTCAGTTTCTACTTTGAAGTGCATTTTGCATGCATAAAGCATTGAAGAGGTGGGCTCTAGTCCTAGTTCCACTGGCTACCCACGACACATGGCAAGGCTAGCAACTGAAACCGTGGGCTCATGGGGCAGCCCGTGACAGTGGCTGCAGCTGCCATTCCATACCGGGACCCTGGCGTCACAGCCCACACTCTCCCCACTTCCAGGAAGTCACACTCATTCCATCTCATTTTAAATCCAAGTTAAGTTTCCATTAGTTTATTATGAATAGAAAATAATAGCCCTAACTTTAAGATATCAGATTCTCTATTTTCTTATGTACCATATGGCTTGTGCTCAAAAGAGTAAGTCTTTTTCACCTTGATCGTTTTTCTCCAAAGCATAAAAGAGAGAAAAACGCAGGCAGGAATCTCTTGGGTGATTCCCCCTAATCCTATCCCCTTAACTTTCAGCCTTGTATATAGTTAGGGATCAGATGTTTGTTTTTAACTTGAAGTGTTGAAAAATTTCAAACATGCTGAAAAAAACAGTAGAATGTATACCTATAAATCCCTTCACCTAGATTTATCACTTATTAACTTTTTACCACATTTGTTGTATTGCTCTCTCAATACAGTTTTTTCTTTGGAGAATCTTTTGAAAATTAAGTTGCAAACCTTATAACATTTTATCTATAAATACGTCAAAGAACTGGGATATTCTCCTATTAAATTATAGTATCATTATCACACCCAAGAAACTTAACTTTGATACAAGCATTTTTTTCTTATACACACTATTTCCACTAGTCCCAATCACGTTCTTAACAGGTGCTTTTTTCGATTCAGGATTCAATGAATCATGCTTTGCATTTAATTGTCATGCTCCTTTACCTCTTCCTTATGCCTCTATCACACTGACACTTTTTAAGAAAGGATCCATACAAATTGTCTTACAGGATGTCCTGTTAATCTTGATGTGTCTAATTACTGTTTTGCGGTTAATTTCAGATTAAGGATTTTTGTAAAGAATACTACAGGAGACTCTATAATTTCCACAGGATCGCATCTCAAGGCACATAATCTCATTTCCCCCACTACTGGTGGTTCCGATTAATCTCTTGATTAAGATAATGTCGGCTGGATTTCAGTATTGTAAAGGCACCTTTTGCTCTTCAAATTAATAATCTTTGATGTCATAAAATTACTTTTTCCCCTACAACTTTCTGCACAGTAACTTTAGCATCCCTGGTGAATCTGACAACCTTGGTTTTTATGTGGCTCATCACCCCCTATGACTGCTGTATTAACCAAACTCTCCTCAGAGAGCTTATCTAAAGAACATACCAAAAGGTTTTTTCATGAAGCCTATAGTTTTAACTGGGCTTTCGTGATGGCTCAACGGAAAGAATCTGCCTGCAATGCAGGAGAAACAGGTTTGATCTCTGGGTTGGGAAGATCCCCTGGAGAAGGAGACAGTAACATACTCCACTCCAGTACTCTCGCCTGGGAAATCCCGTGGACAGAGGAAAACGGAGGGTTACAGTCCATGGGCTGCAACAGAGTCGGACATGACTTAGCAACTACATGAGAAAACAATAACAAAAATAGTTTTAACATAAATTTGCTGACATTCTCAGTGTGAAGAGTCACTTTTTCCCTCTTTCTAAACCTTTTGAATTTTCTTTGAATAAGAGGTTCAAATACAGTATTTTGCATAGTAATCACCTCATTGCTCATACTGGACAAAAACTGCCTTACTTTCTATAAAAAGAAAAAAAGTCATCAAAATAAAAGTAGGACTAAATTTAGCCAATGAAGCCCAGTTGTCTCATTGGTTAATAAGGAAAATCTTCTTTGCTTCACAAAATTATAGGACAATCTGTCAATCAAACTCTTAGCTTGTCTCCTAAAAGATCTGTACTGGGTTACCTGTCATATCACCAGTGTTCGGTATTTGCTATGGATCTTACTTTATCAGCTCTAATGAAGCAAGCTACATAGGATGGTGAGATAAGGTTTCTATCAAAATCTTAATTCCCAAATCAGAAGTCAGGAGGGCAATCCTAGGAAGAGCACAGCCATCTGAAGACACCTAAAAGAAACTTTCCCCAGACAGATAATTATAATAGGAGAACTTTTCGAAAAAGTAACTGTGACCTAGGCTCAAATGTTACCCATAAAAATCAAAATGGATCTTTCTGTTATGCAAAATGGAAAAGGAATTTAAACAAGGACATTTATGTTTCCACTTACATTTTTTCCTCTGTGAAAAACCTGGCAGACTTTTGAAGTAAGTGGTCTAGGGATGAGCAATATGCATTAATGCCTCCAGTAATGAATATAACACCGTATGCTCCAATGACATTCTTTCTCCTCAGGAACTTTAATATCAAAGGTTAGAACAGAACGTGTGACTTAGATGATGCACTGTTCCCAGTAAAGCCTCAACGGCCAGCAGAGACCACAGTGAATAAGGAAACCTAGGCTCAACTTTGCCACTATGATCAGTTCCTTCATCCATGAAAAAAGAGATTAGACTCGACGAGTTCTAAAGATTTTATACCCACAATCCTCTATGAACCCGAATACATAGGTGACTAAGATTTTTTAAAAAGCAGATACTAAGATAAAATAACTGCTATATTCCCTCCAAAGATTAAACCAGAAGCACAAAACCTAAAGGGGCACCGAAAATGCTTACCGATCAGGATCATTAGGCACTCGGTGCAAATCTGTAAAAGAATAACTACTGCAAAAATACATAAGGAACAGAAAATAAAATGGCAATCATTGCTGTTTGTTTTATGACCCTGGATTAGCTGTGCAACAGCAACTGTCATTTACAGGCAGTTCCCAGTCCATGAGGCTGTTCACCATCAAGAAGGGTTATAAGGGTTGAGCAGAGTATCCAACAGACTAGGAAATATACTTTACAAACAGGCATGCTTTTCATAAATGTCCCAACATCGTTGACACCGCTGTCTATTGCGTCCTATCTGGGTGTCCAGGACCTAGTCAACTTGTAAGACTTCCTTCTCTCAGGCAGGGTTTCTTTCTCCAAGCTGTGGAGGAACCCCCGCACAGGCTAGAGTCCCACAGTCAAATCTAACTGGTAGGCCAGGGAAACGTCAGGGCAAGACCAAAACCAAGTGATTTAATCTACTGTCCTCCATCTTCCACCAAATCAACAATGCCAACACTCAATCTGGAAGACAAAATTAACTTCAAAATGGAAGGGAGATAGACAAAAGATAGGGATAATAAACAACTAGTGAGGGGTAAATTCAAGAGATGAAAGAAGAAAATGGTATAAAAGCATTACAGACAATCTCAAAGATGAAATGAGAGAGCTAGGGGGAAAACAGAAAAAACAGATGTTTCCAGGAAAACATCTACTTCTGCTTTACTGACTACGCTATAAAACCTTTGACTGTGTGCATCACAACAAACTGCGGAAAAGTCTTAAAGAGATGGGAATACCAGACCACTTTACCTGCCTCCTGAGAAATCTGTATGCAGGGCAAGAAGCAACAGTTAGAATCAAACATGGAACAACTGACTGGTTCCAAATTGGGAAAAGAGTATGTCAAGGCTGTATAGTGTCACCCTGATGATTTAACTTATATGCAGAGTACATCATGAGAAACGCTGGGCTGAATGAAGCACAAGCTGGATTCAAGCTTGCCAGGAGAAATACAATAACCTCAGATATGCAGATAATACCACCCTTAAGGCAGAAAGTAAAGAAGAACTAAAGAGCCTCTTGATGAAAATGAAAGAGGAGAGTGAAAAAGCTGGCTTAAAACTCAACATTCAGAAAACGAAGATCATGGCATCCGGTCCCATCACTTCATAGCAAACAGATGGGGAAACAGTAACAGATTTTATTTTCCTGAGCTCCAAAATCACTACAGGTGGTGTCTGCAGCCATGAAATTAAAAGACACTTGCTCCTTGGAAGAAAAGTTATGACCAACCTGAACAGTATATTAAAAAGCAGAGAGATTACTTTGTCAACAAAGGTCCATCTAGTCAAAGCTATAGTTTTTCCAGTAGTCATGTATGGATGTGAGAGTTAGACTATAAAGAAAGCTGAGTGCCAAAGAATTGATACTTCTGAACAGTGGTGTTGGAGAAGACTCTTAAGAGTCCCTTGGACAGTAAGGAGATCCAACCAGTCCAATCTAAAGGAGATCAGTCCCAAATATTCATTGGAAGGACTGATGCTGAAGCTGAAACTCCAATACTTTGACCATCTGATACAAAGAGCTGACTCATTTGAAAAGACCCTGATGCTGGAAAAGATTGAGGGCAGGAGGAGAAGGGGACGAGAAAGGATGAGATGGTTGGATGGCATCACTGACTCAATGGACATGAGTTTGAGCAAGCTCTGGGAGTTGATGATGGACAGGCAGGCCTGACATGCTGCAATCCATGGGGTCACAAAGAGTCGGACAAAACTGAGCAACTGAACTGAACTGAACTGAGGGGGTAAAACAGTGATATGAAAAAAAGAAGCCAAGGGACAACAATAAAGAAGATGAAAAAACGCTGGTAAAAGGAGATTCACCCAATCGTTACCCCTGAGCAGACCAAACAATACCAGAGAAATCAGGAGGACCATAATCCTCCCAGAGTGCTCTGAAAGAAAGAGACCAAAGACTGGAATCCAGAAACTGTGGGTTTCCACAAATTTAAGCAACAGACAAGAGATAAACAAGAAGCTGGGTTTCCATAAATTTAAGCAACAGGTAAGAGATAAATAGGAAGCTGGGACTGCCTTCAGCCTTTGTAAGAAAAACAATTTAAATTCACCATTTTCTTCTAAGTACCTACGAAGAAATTAATAAACTAATATTTATGGCTTGTTGTTGTTGTTTAGTCACTTTAAGTCAAATCCAACTCTCTCCAATCCCATCACACCAGGCCTCCCTGTTCATCACCATTTCCCAGAGTTTGCTCAAACTCATGTCCATTGAGTCCGTGATGGCATCCAACCATCTCATGCTCTGTCATCCCCTTCTCCTCCCACCTTCAGTCTTTTCCAGGAACAGGGTCTTTTCCAGTGAATATTCATGGCAAACTAATTGAATTATTTTGTAACAAATAAATTAAACATACATACACACATTCAAATACATAGACAAACACTTTAAAGATGTCCTCAAGTGAAGTTTCTCAGACTGAGAAAGGCAAGACATATAAAGCGGGTTTCTACAGTTGTTTACTGTTTCCAATTAGAGATAGACTAACACAAACTTCAGTTGTGGCCTCTAGAATTAGCCCTTGAGTCACCTGGCTTCTGTGAGTTTGCACAATGAAACCAATCCTTACTAGTGAATCCCAGAAATGTTCCATAGAATTTATCTTGAAGTTTGATGAACCTACAGGTAAGCCTTCCTAATCTCCCTACTTCCAGGTTTATAAATTCATTATTTGTAAATAAACATATATTATTAAAACTCAGGTATAAATTTGTCCTAAAATAAGTTCTAATTTAGAATATAAAATAAGAATAAAGCTTCCTGAACGAATCCATCTTGCAGTGCATATGCTATGCTCTCAGACCATTTCTGTTCATGACTGTAATCCCCATCTCCCTTCTCTGCATTTAGCTGCTTTCTGTTTTGCAGTGTGTTCTTGGTCGTACACTGACCTCTTCCCTGGGGGCTCAGACGGTAAAGCGTCTGCCGACAATGCGGGAGACCCAGGCTCAGTCCCTGATTTGGGAAGATCTCCTGGAGAAAGAAACGGCACCCCACTCCAGTACTCTTGCCTGGAAAATCCCATGTACGGAGGAGCCTGGCAGGCAACAGTCCATGGGGTCGAAAAGAGTCGGACACGACAGAGCGACTTCACTTTCACTTAGTCATACACTACAGTTGTTTTGTTTTGTTTTTTGATTATTTCCTTCTTTATTTGGTTGTGCTGGACTTAGTTGGGACATGCAGGGCCGTTTGGTTGCAGCATGTGGGGTCTAGCTCCCTGACCAGGGATCGAACCCAGGCCTCCTACACTGGGACCATGGAGTCTCAGCCACTGGACCACCAGGGATGTCCCTCTGCGTCGTGTTTTAAATTGAACTTATAGCATATCAAAATTGCAGAATTCTGAGAGACAGTCTGGACAACCAGAGAATTACAAATCAAGAAGGTACCTTGTGCCAAAAAAAGGGATGCCAATTAAAATTTAATTTTAATTCTATGAAAGCATAAATTGCTCAGTCGTGTCCAACTCTTTGCAACCCAATGGACTGTAGCCTGTCAGGCTCCTCTATCCATGGGCTTCTCCACGCAAGAATATCGGAGTGGGTTGCTGTTCCCTTCTCCAGGGGGATCTTTCCAACCCAGGAATGGAACCGAGGTCTCCTGCACTGCAGGCAGAGTCTATACTGTCTGAGCCACTAGAAGCAGCTTATGCACACTTCTCATTAACCACATACAGTCTTATCTATTATAAACTACTAAAATTTGGGGTGAATATTTGCCTTGACCCTACTAAGGGACTGATTTTTGTTTCTCTTGACTTACAGTAAGCATCATATCATGCTACAGTTATTCATCTACTAATCTTTCTTCTTATTGATGCCGATGAGCAACTTAAGAGACCATATTATTTACTTACCTTTTTGTGCCCAGTACCAATCAGAACACATTAGGTGCTCAAACATATACATACATGTTTGAATTCAAATAATTAAGCAACAGGACAAAATTCATTTAATATATTATAAAGTGTAATATATTCAATCTAGGAACAAAATTTATGTACTTGATATCAAAAACTTCTGGAGCAATGTACGTTAATGTCATTCTGCTTACAAAGTCCGAATTGTATATCCTAAACATACTAACTATACTAAAGTAAGGAAAGAAAATAATTGCATTTTTCACAACTTGGGGATTTAAAACTTTCTGGAGTAGAGAAAGTATCAAAGCTCGCTGGTAGCATATTACTCTAAATCAACCCCTACAATTTGTTTATCCTTACTTGGAGGAATTTTAAATGTGTTATTATTAAAACACTTAGTATCAGCAAATTTTCATCTGTTCATAAAACAAGTATTAACAATCATTTAATATATCTGTCTAAAATGGGAGTTTTTCTTAAAATATATCAAAACACACAAAGAAGAGCAGCAGCACTTCTGCTTTTCTGAAGTTCCAAAACTAATAATCTGATTCTAATGCACGTTAGCTTTTATGCATGACAAATACCCCCTCATCAAAAAGAAGAAAATTAAAACAGTGGGGACCAGCATAACTAGTTACACAAATGACTAAACTAACAATCTATGAAGTAATATAATTATATTTTTAAGCATTCTTGAAATGATCTATGTTATTCAAATTAAAAAACAAGAGTTTCAATAAACTTATATCAAAACGTAAGAATCAGATCTAGCTGTTACATATGCCAATATCCACCATTTGATTATGCATCATGTAGAATTCGATTTTTCCTATAAATGGCACTGAACTAACTGGGAAAAAGGAGTAAGCTAAGAACAACATACAAATGTGAGACAATTAAGGGAATTTTTTTTAAACGTTAAGTTAGTACTCCTGCCTGGAAAATCCCATGGACGGAGGAGCCTGGAAGGCTGCAGTCCATGGGGTCGGTGAGGGTCGGACACGACTGAGCGACTTCACTTTCACTTTTCACTTTCATTCATTGGAGAAGGAAATGGCAACCCACTCCAGTGTTCTTGCCTGGAGAATCCCAGGGACTGGGGAGCCTGGTGGGCTGCCATCTATGGGGTCGCACAGAGTCGGACACGACTGAAGCGACTTAGCAGCAGCAAGGGAATTTTTTTAAACGTAAGTTAACGGGGGAAGATTTTTTCCAAAAGATTTTCCCATTCAGTTTATTTTGCAGTACAATTTAGAATCATTAAAATACATTCCATCAACAAATATTCTAAAATTCTAAATCACTACTATAAAGTATGCTTTATACAGATCTAGTCATGGAAATATGACCAGGTATCTCTTATAGAAGATTAGCTTTTTTAAGAGAAAATGCAACAAAATCCAGTATGACACTTCTTTATTTGAGACATCATGTTAGCTGTGTTCTATAGAGTTTTAGGAATAGTCAATGAATATCCAAATATCACTTCATGGGAAATAGATGAGGAAACAGTGGAAACAGTGTCAGACTTTATTTTTGGGGCTCCAAAATCACTACAGACGGTGACTGCAGCCATGAAATTAAAAGACGCTTACTCCTTGGAAGAAAAGTGATGACCAACCTAGATAGCATATTCAAAAGCAGAGACGTTACTTTGCCGACTAAGGTCCATCTAGTCAAGGCTATGGTTTTTCCTGTGGTCTCGTATGGATGTGAGAGTTGGACTGTGAAGAAAGCTGAGTGCCGAAGAATTGATGCGTTTGAACTGTGGTGTTGGAGAAGACTCTTGAGAGTCCCTTGGACTGCAAGGAGATCCAACCAGTCCATTCTGAAGGAGATCAGCGCTGGGATTTCTTTGGAAGGAATGATGCTAAAGCTGAAACTCCAATACTTTGGCCACCTCATGCGAAGAGTTGACTCACTGGAAAAGACTCTGATGCTGGGAGGGATTGGGGGCAGGAGGAGAAGGGGACAACAGAGGATGAGATGGCTGGATGGCATCACGGACTCGATGGACCTGAGTCTGAGTGAACTCCGGGAGTTGGTGATGGACAGGGAGGCCTGGCGTGCTGCGATTCATGGGGTCGCAAAGAGTCAGACACAACTGAGCGACTGAACTGACTGAACTGATCCAAATAACCGGTGAATTCAAGTTTGATTTTTCTTTAAAAAAAAAAAAAAAAAACTAAAGGGCATAGATGCATTATTAGTTTCACTATACTATACACAAAATAAATTATATAGTGATACTGAGAAGAGCCAAACTTTAATATGGTTACATAAGAAAAAGAAAAGATAACAGAAAACGCCTCTGAAAGCCAATAAATTTATATTTGATAGGACTCAAAAACAAAAGTAAAATTCAGTTTAGCCTTTTAAATGTTCAGTGTTAAATAAAACTGATGTACCAATTATTTCTATAAATCACCCTTCAACCTTAATTACCCAAAGCTAACTTTCCATTAATACTTGTCTTTTTGTTTCACTTAATATAACTGCTTTTTTAAAAAATGGGGGGGTGGGGTGGTTAGAGAAAGTTTACAGGAAGAGCAAGAAGATTATTTAAAATTATGATCAAATAAATGAATGAATAGAATACAATAAAAGGTAATAAAAGTCAAAATCTTTTTAAAAAGAGGGTAAATTTACCATTATCTTCAAACGGTGTTACTGTCTACCTTTAAGAGCCAAGAGAATCAACTATAAAACTATTAGAAACTATATAATCAGAAACATGGTCAGTTATAAAATTTATATACAAAAGTATATTTAAAGTGTACAAAAATGTATACTCTTTTGACCAATAATAACCAGTTAGAAAAGATCAAATTGATATCATTCACTATAGCAATAAAATTACTAAATATATAAAACTAAATTAATATGAAATACATAGGACCTATAATAAGAAAACTGTAAACTCAAAAGGAGAGGTTTAAATAGAAAGTGCTATGTTTTATAATAAAGATATCAAATTTCCACAAATAAAACTGTGACTATAAAGCAGTAACAGCCAACTTCTAATGGTGCGTGTGTGCACAGGAGCCAGGGGCTATCCAAGTGGACGTACAGACCAAGGACCATAAAATCAATTCCATCCAAAATGTGATTTCTGGAGGGTCAGAAAAAAGTTATTTTGAAGAAAAGTAAAATATCTCAGCCCTGGTTTGACATAAGAGCAAGGCAGACTTGATGGGAAGAGTGACGCAATCAACGATGACATATTCAGATTCAGGAATTCAAGACGATAGCTTCTAAGAGTTAACGCAAGAAAAGAGAGCCGTGACAAGTCTACCAAGTTCTACGTTTTCTCTTGGGAGCAGAACACTGAAAGAGGCAAAGACGGCTAAGGGGAGTTTCATAGGCCTCAGGGTAAACGTTGAACCTTAATGGAACAGGGAAAAAGGAATCAAGATAGCAGGGAGGTCCCTAGCAAGTAAATGGTGGTATTTCAATCAATGATCCCATCTTTCAGATTTATAAAGTCTCAGAGAATAAGGATAAGAACGTTCTCGGCTAACATCACAGACAATTGCTCTAAACAGAGAAGTGTACTCTGGAGTATGAAGTT
Source organism: Oryx dammah (assembly GCF_014754425.2). Classification (NCBI taxonomy): domain Eukaryota; kingdom Metazoa; phylum Chordata; class Mammalia; order Artiodactyla; family Bovidae; genus Oryx; species Oryx dammah. The sequence goes on along the minus strand of NW_024070189.1, from coordinate 3,406,498 downwards.
GTAGGTATGTTCTCAAGGCTTTCACAAGTCAAGGCCAGACAAACTCAAATTTTCCACCTCCCCCTTCTTCTTGTTTCAAAACACTATGCAATTTCATTTAAAAAAAAAAAAAAAAAACTAATAAGGCAAAAGGGTTACCTAAGATAACATTTCAGATTTGCAAAAGCCTGATGATACGTGAATACCCTGCCCAGTATATAAAGATATATTGAGAAGGGTTCCAACTTTTCATAAGGGGGTGAAATTAACACAAATATTTCATCTTCAATCATGTTTTCCTAACATACTAAATCCATGATGTTGAAAATCCTTAAATGCTACCCAGATATAAAAGTGAAACTAGCAAAGAAAAGAAAATATCAATGATAAATCAGCTTAGGTCCCAGGATTATTTTCTCACTAGGACAGTAAAAGTTTCTAGGTTTTTCCTGTATATAAAATGAAACATGATGGCAATGAGAATTTCAGTTAAATAGTATATCCGTGTTAGTCACTAAAAAAGTTAGAAAACCTACATCACAACAGGTTATTTTGTCAAATAATTAGAAATAAAAGGATCAACCAGTGACTGGGAAGGCTTATTCCTACTTAACTATGATGATCAAGTTTTACAAAACCCAAGTCCTAAAATCCATGAAGAGACACAGGGAAAGGATGTGCAATTAATATAAGTCACTTGCACTAATCTCTTCTCTGCAGCACCAGAGTCCTTTAAAAGGGTGAGTGTACCATAATATCAAAATGAGATTTATATATCCTCGAAGACGGGTTACACACTGATGAACAGCATTAAATTGACATAATGGCTCTTAGTGGTTATAAATGCAGCTTTTTCTGACTTTAATTGGCAATGACTAGACTGACCTTTTCTGTATAATTGTAACTACAGTACAGTAATTAGACAAACCACTACTTCTGAAGTAAAGAACAGAGGAAGAAAGCTCTCAGTCAACCAGCCCTGAAAACGCAAAGTAAAACTGGGTTGGCATTCTATTGGGGGGAAATGAGCCAATCAATAAGAAGAGCAGTTTTCCATAAATTGCGTTCTATGTTGATGTCTGCACTTAAGATGAAAACACCAGAGGAAAGCCTTTCCGTCTACCGAGAGGCGGCGCCCCACTGGGGATAAACCCAGCCCGCAGGCCGCCGTCCACCGCGCGGCCAGGCTGCAGCCGCGGGCCCCGCACACCTCCCCCGTGCAGGCCTCTCCCTCTGCAGCGGGCCCGGGCCTTCTGCCCCACCGGCTGGGGGAGGCCAGTGCGCCTGGCGTCCCTTGATGCAAAAGCAGCCCAGCGGCCGGGCCTTCTGCAGGGGCGGGAGAAGCTGCCTCACGACAGGCGCGTCCAGCCCAGACGCTCCAGAGCTGAGTCCTCCGGGAGAGGAGCCTGGAGAAGTCCCCTGGACGGCCTGACTTTCCAGGGAGCACGTCCCCGGGGAGCGGGGAGACCACCGCGCGCCCTGCAGGTGTCCAGGGCCCTCTCTGGGAGGGCCGCCCCAGAGCCCAAGGCCCGGGAAGAGCCCCTCTACGGTCGGAGCTCCTGAAGCCTCTCCCTGGAGCCGTTGGGCAGCTTTTCCACCACCCTGGAGCCCTCTCTCAAGCCCAGCACCAAATAGGAGAAAAGAAACATTTTTTGCAGAAAAAAAAATAACAGCAACAACAAAAAAAGCTGTACTATATACTTGAAAATATGTCTCAAGTGTTCTCACCACACACACACAATAAAGCTCATGATGTGAGGTTATCAATATGCTAGTTAACTTGATTGCGGTCATTTTTTCACAGTGTAAATGTTTATTATCATATTGTACACCTTGAAAGAAAGTGAAGTTGCTCAGTCGGGCCCAACTCTTTGCGACCCCATGGACTGTAGCCCGCCAGGCTCCTCCATCCATGGGATTCTCCAGGCAAGAATACTGGAGTGGGTTGCCATTCCCTTCTCCAGGGGATCTTCCCGACCCAGGGATTGAACCCAGGTCTCCCGCATTGCAAGCAGAAGCTTTTACCGTCTGAGCCACCAGGGAAGCTCATTGTACACCTTAAATATACATAATTTTCCTTTGACAATTACATCTCAATAAAGCTGAAATAAAGATTACAAACATTTTTTTTTTTTAAAGTCCCCAAAACAAGTTTGAAAGTTAAAAAAAAAAAAGAATGGAGATGTTACTTGGGACACAAGGAGGGAAAGCATGAGCAGAGATCTAAAAACAATCACGTTAAAATCCGTAACTGTGGTCCCTGCAGGCATGCCTTCCTTGGCCCGCATAATTCAGCAGGAAGGCAGGAGTCTCGACAGGGGCCTAGAGGAACAGCCAGTGGCAGTCCTCCCAGAAGACCCTTGGCAGAGGCTGGAAAGGAAGCGGAGCCCACCCTTTTGCTCACCCCGTTCCTGGGTCTCGGGTGAAGGTCAGCCAGCCCCTACGCCGTTTTGCCTCCAAGGTGGGAAACACCAGGTCCCTGAAGGACAGGTGGAAGGTTGCTTTTTCAGCAGCCCAGACTGCACTTAAGTGATCACCTCCCTGGGGGGAGAATCCTAGCATGTTGAAAGGGGAAAAAAAAAAAACAGTGCAAAGTCAACCAGTGGGTGAGTTCCTATCACCAGGCACTACGCACTAGCATCCCAAGGCCTCCACCCAGGTCAGTCTCCCCCGGAGCTGCCGCAGTTGGCAGCCACACACTGGGCAATCACAGAGCAGCCCGGCACCCAGAATTGTCTTCTCACTTGGGCAGGAGACGTTTACACATCCCTCAGTATGTAGAATGGAACATAACTGCAGTAGGAATATGACCTCCCTTCTGTCCCTGTTAGTCACTGAGAATGAGCTGGAAAATATGAATGAGAGCCAGGGACCAGCATCTTTCACCAGTACAGCAATGAGATTTGGTATTAATATATACACAGCAGTTAAAGGAAGTCATTGTACAACATGTAACATTCCAGATTCCACACAAGTGCAGTGTACGGTAATTAAAAACCACCTGCTTGTGCAAACGGGAGAACACTGGCTCCCTCGATTATAGGAACAGCGAGCAGGGTTTCAGAGCGTGTGCACCAAAGTGCAGAGAACTGATGCAAACGAAAAGCAGGAAAAGCATCATGCAATCACCCAGAAGCCGCCTGGCTGTGTCACAGGAAGCACTGCCAAGCACTCCACGAAGGCAGGGACACAAAGGTTCTGCTGACCGTCCTTCCCCAAATGTCCAGTCATGCTAAGTGTCTGACAAATACCTGGCCAGTGCATAAATGGTAAATGAACAAAAACATACTCTGGCATATGCTCTCACCAATTCTTAGATCACACAACACTTACTTCTTCTAATGTTCATCAGACATAAAAGAAATATGTGAATACTGCCTCTCTACAAGGTTCACTTGGGATAGAAAAATTATATTTTTATTTACGTGACAATGGGCAACTTAATCTCTCATGCCTTGATTTCCTTATTTGAAAAAACTGGGAACAATAATAGTGCCTACCTCACAGGGTTGGTAGAAACTTTCTATATGTAGCGCACTTTAAACAGTGGCTAGCAGAGTCAATGCTCTCTGTAAGTGTTAGCGGTTTCCGCTCTTATTCTAAAATGATATGCAGGGAGGCTTTAAGAATCTTATGGCTATTCACTAGTCTTATTAGCCTCTCACCACCTCCAAGAGGCAGAGACCATTTCTTATTCAACTATGTCTTGCCAATACTAAGTTCAGTGCCTGGCACACAATCAGTGGTCAAAAAAGGAGGGGGGGAACACACATTACACTGAATTAAACATTAATATTATAATACTACAGTGTTCCCATCTAGAGCTGAGAAAGCAGTCATCTAGACACACTATGATTCAGAACATGAATTTCCTACACAATAAATCCAAACGTGACAAGCATCTCCCTTTAACACTTGACATTACCTAATTAAGGGACAGTTACAATGAAAGAGCTTAACAATGTTTCCTTTTTGCCAGGGTCCAGCATAGTCAACCTCTGTTCCTTTATATCCCTCCTTACCATTTATTCGTCAATTCAAAAACTAAACTCTCCACCCTTTAAATGTATTATTGTGACATCAATGGCAAGGAAGGCAGATATGAAGGTTCAACTGACAATCAAGTATTAGGAAACGGGCTAAGATGTCAACAATGCAGGACGTTAAAATATTTTTTAAAATCTGTGCTGAAGATTTGGAAAATGGCTTTAGCATTACAAGCACACTGTGTGCAAAATAATATGTTAAAATTCTAAGGAAGTGTGGATCTGTTTTATTTATAAATTTAATATTTTCCTCCTAACTGCCATAATTCACCCTGAAATATTTCTCCCTTTGGTTTCAGAAAAATAAAGTCTCAATTGATACCTTGATGCAACATGCTGGATCATCAATAATCTGGCAATAAACTTTCTCTGGCAATAAACCAAGTATCTCTTCTAACATTTGTAAGCAGTAACTGATAGTTAAGAATGAGCTTTCCCCTGAGTACCTGGAAATAAGATTGTCCTCTAAATTAAACTATAAAAGTGATCTGTATAGAAAAAATAAGCAAAGATAACGGTCAAAACAGCTCCCAGGCCAAAGCAAGAATTTGACATCACATCATCAAAATGACATCCACAGAAAGTTATAATTCAGATAAAAGGGTGACCATGTAATTTATCACCCAACAATGACATTAAGGCAGACACAAACCAAGACTGTACTGCACCAATTTAGACATAACCTTTACTCTAAACCACAAGAGGAGTTGGGAAAAAAAGAATACAAAACAGGAGAGCAAATTTTGGTATCGCCCTTCTAAGTATTATAAACTTTGGCACTGCACTTCCTGTTTCAGGAATATGCCAGTCTTTTGGAAATTAATGACATTTGAGTCCATGTCTGTTCTTATGGTGCACTTTTGTGCTGCTATTTAACTTGATTACAAAACTTTTCATTTGTTTCTGTCTTGCTTCTTTGGGTATATGGTGGGTCTTCTTGATCACTGGGATACTTGTGTCTCAAACCTCACATTCCAGCACTGTGCACCGTCAACTGCAGGCGGAAATCAAAAGCTCACTGACTGACGCAGTAATAACAAGCACTGTAGCACGCACACACTCAGTAGTTCAGGATGTGCCAGGACCTGTCCTAAGCGCTTTACATGCTCAACCACATTTAAGTCAGACAGAAACATGCTGGAGTAGGCCTCACTGCAATCTTCATTTACAGACAGGAGAACAAGACAGAGGGAGGCTACGCAACTTACCCCGTGACAAATGCAGGAAGTGGCAGCGCCAGGAATCAGAGCTAGACTTTGGCTCCAGATATAACTGCTATGCTGTACTGTCTCATAGTGGAAAACACATGTGCTTAAATAATTTATCTACTTAGAATTCAACAGGACTGGAAAAGGTCAGTTTTCCTTCCAATCTCAAAGAAAGGCAATGCCTAAGAATGCTCAAACTACTGCACTACTGACTCATCTCACATGCTACCAAAGTAATGCTCAATATTCTCCAAGCCAGGCTTCATTAGTGCATAAACCGAGAACTTCCAGATGTTCAAGCTGGATATTGAAAAAGTAGAGGAACCAGAGATAAAATTGCCAATATCCGTTGGATCATCGAAAAAGCAAGAGAATTCCAGAAAAACATCTACTTCTGCTTTACTGACTATGCTAAAGCCTTTGACTGTGTGGATCACAATAAACTGTGGAAAATTCTTAAACAGATAGGAATATCAGACCACCTGACCTGCCTCCTGAGAAATCTGTATGCAGGGCAAGAGGCAACAGTTAGAACTGGACATGGAACAACAGACTGGTTCCAAATAGGAAAAGGAGTATGTCAAGGCTGTATATTGTCACCCTGCTTATTTAACTTATAGCAGAGTACATCATGAGAAACGCTGGGCTGGAAGAAGCACAAGCTGGAATCAAGAATGCTGGGAGAAATATCAATAACCTCAGAAATGCAGATGACACCACCCTTATGGCAGACAGTAAAGAGGAACTAAAAAGCCTCTTGATGACAGTGAAAGAGGAGAGCGAAAAAGTTGGCTTAAAGCTCAACATTCAGAAAACTAAGATCATGGCATCCAGTCCCATCACTTCATGGCAAACAGATGGGGAAACAGTGGAAAGAGTGATAGATCTTATTTTTATGGGCTCCAAAATCACTGCAGATGGTGACTGCAGCCATGAAATTCAAAGACACCTGCTCCTTGGAAGAAAAGTTATGACCAACCTAGACAGCATATTAAGAAGCAGACACATTACTTTGCCAGCAAAGGTTTGTCTAGTCAAAGCTACGTTTTTTCCAGTAGTCATGTACGGATGTGAGAGTTGAACCATAAAGAAAGCAGGGTACTGAAGAACTGATGCTTTTGAACTGTGGTGTTGAAGAAGACTCTTGAGAGTCCCTTGGACTGCAAGGAGATCCATCCAGTCCATCCTAAAGGAAATCAATCCTGAGTGTTCATTGGAAGGACTGATGCTGAAGCTGAAACTCAAATATTTTGGCTACCTGATGCAAAGAACTGACTCACTGAAAAAAGCCCTTGATGCTAGGAAAGACAGAAGGCAGGAGGAGAAGGGAACGACAGAAGATGAGATGGTTGGATGCCATCACCGATGCAATGGACATGAGTTTGAGCAAGCTCTAGAAGTTGGTGATGGACAAGGAGGCCTGGTGTGCTGCAGTCCATGGGGTAGCAGAGTCAGACATAACTGAGTGACTGAACTAAAGGTAAAATAATTTATTATAAGTTTTCAGTTATGAAACATTAAAGTTATTTTTAAATGCACCAAAGTAGGTGACGATTACATCCAGAGTTGGCACAGGTATGGAGAAACAGATATTCTTCTCCAGGGACACAGTTGTATATTGATATACTCTATGGGGAATGAGAAAGCTACATAAAAGTTTATATGTATATTTATCCTTATATGCACAAATTCCATTTCAAGATTTCAACCCTAAGTAGACAAAAAAGCATACAAAGACATAGGTATAAGAATATTCATCATATTAGAAATTATTAGAAAGTCTATCAATAAGAGATTAGTTAAGTACAATATGTTAAACCCTATCATAAATTCATACGAAATGGTGACACAGATCTGTATTTATAAAAATAAAAGTAAATCCATAGTATACTGTTGACATAAATACAGAGAGCAAAATAGGAAACACAACATAATTCTAGAAAGAGGCAGTGGGAGGACATGGCCACGTGTGCGTATCTAAACCAAAATGTCAACACTGGAAGGATTTCAATAGTGAGATTTCAGGTAGTCTCCACTTCAAAAAAGAAAAATTACTAAAACCCTCCTTGTGTATGTGTTGTTATTTTTACAAAGGGGCATCAGAGAAATACAAGAGCGCACAACCTAAGAGATACTCCCTCTCCATTCTAGGCCATGAAAGAAAACAAGCGTTGATGGCAAGTAAGTGGCTACAATGGAAGGTGAGGGACAAGCTCAGCAGAGCGGAACCGAGTGGCCTGAGCGCCTGGGGAGCCAGTTCCCGGCCCACCCTCAGCACACGCATGCCGTGCAGACCTGGCCAAGCCACGGGTGAGCCTGGGGCCTCAGCTTCCAAACAGCAAAACGAGAGCCCCGGGAGGCATCCTCAGAAGCCTTCTGGATCCCAAGGCTCTGTGGTTAAAATCTGCAGAAGAGCAGGGGGAAACACAGTAACTCCTCACTCCCTTGCCAGTCACGGTGAATTACTCTATAGTCTCTCAATACACCTTAGTTCCTTCGTACAAGACGTGAAATACCAAAGGGAAGGCCAGAAAATGAGAACAGCAACGAAAGCGTATACACACAGGCAGGCACTCGTTACTGGCAATATGACTGCTCCTCAGAGAGCAGGGCAGAACCCTCAGCTAAGGATGGAGCCCACGGGAGACCCCTCGCTATCCCAGAAAAGCTCACTCCCAGAGCTGACAGTGCTCTTGTAACATTTCCCTCTTATGCAGACGGAAAACTACAATATGGTCCAGCTGACATTGTGGTTATTTATATTTCTACCGACAAAACTCTCAGGAAAGGAGTCAAGTGAGACCTTGATGTTGCATTTCAGTGTTACTCAGATATATCAATAATCAAATCTGGAGAGCTGCCAATAAAAATAGAATAAACATCATTAGCATTTTAATAAACCTGCAAGCCAGAGGGCTGGAAAAACAGAGCAAGACAGAGCAAAGGGAAATGAGCGTGTTGAGTGCCTTTCCTCTAGCGGTTTGCCCCTGGCTGTCTGCCGTGTCCTCCCCACGGCACTCCTGCAAAACACAAGCTCCAGGGAGATGTTGCTGTATTTTTAAACCTCTCATAGAGCTGCCCCAGCCCTAAAGTTCCGGGGATATGTTGTAGTCCCTTTTTTTTTTTTAACTGAGAATAAATAACCTAACTTTTAAAATACTTTCAGAAAGTGCTGATCTTTTAGTTATAAGCAGCATCTTGAATGTCAGATAGCCAGAATGTGATTTAGTATGTTAACCAAATAGATTCAGATGAAAGATGAAGGAAAAAGTGGTAAGAAGATGGGAGGAAAAAAAGAAAAGAAAGAATATGCATGCATATGCAACAGATGAAGAGCCCACAGCATATAGGTAGCTGGCTGAGTTAGAGCCCTTTGAAACTACGTCCAAATCAGATCCTAGGATTCATGGAATAGATCAAACAAAGAATTACACATAAACACACAAAGTAAACAGTTAATTTCCTTAATTTTCAGTCATTATAGTTCCTGAACTGAAATAGAAATTAGAAATTGAAAACCCTGCTTCCTGAGAGATTTTGAATTTCATTTATCTCATTATTCCACGATGCGTGTGTGAGTATGTGTATATGTATAGAAAATCTTAGAATACATTTTTTTAAAGTATAATATTAAAATAAATTTGGATGCAAACCGCAAGTGAAAAACATTCACAGAGGTAAAGTAGCTATGTATTAAGGTATTTTATTTTATGGTAACAAAAGTAGGGATCACTGTTTTAAAAAAAAAAAACACCTCCATTTATGATTCTGAAAACACTTTACCCATTTAATCTGAAAATAGAGATGTTTACGAAAATATACAAAAATGAATATACACTAAATGCCTTATTTTCTTCAGATAATTATGAACACTGCAGAGTCACTACACCATAAGCAATAAGTAACCTTCGAGAATCTGCTAGTGTCTTTAAAACGTTTGATTTAAGACCTTTGCTGTCAATTTGCAGGGAACCATAAGGCTGCAATGGTGATAAAGCATCAATGATGGATGATACCACCCAAGCCACCATTCTAATAATGAACTAATGATTCATACTCAAGGTGCTTTTGAAACATGATTAAGCCTCCAAACATTTCACTATGGTAGGTTCTCATTACCCCAGTCCTATAAAAGAGAACTTAAATAAGTGTTTTGTTTTGTTTTGTTTTTATAAAAGAGAACTTAAATAAGTTTACCAAGGTTATATAGTAAATGACAATGATAAAGTCTGGAGCAACAATAACAACAACTCCCATCGTCCTCCGTGAGCCCTATTCATTAGTACTGCAGAGAAGACTTCCAGAGGAATTTATTTCATTGTTCTGCATCTAACTGACCTTCTCTGGTAGCCACTGGCAAGTGTTTGCCAAAATGTCACTGCCCAAAAAACTCCTTACATCGCCATGTATTATAAAATGAATCTGCCAAGAATCAGATGAAAATGCCATCAGTGACACTGAAACAATAAAAGAAAATATTCTACAGACTTAAGGAATGGAAGATCTAAGTTAATGGGGAAAAACTTACTGAGAGAAGGTCACCAATGACTACATTAACAAAAAAGTAAAAGAGATCACAGCTCTAAGTAAGGAAAGAAGACACAAATTAAAGGGGGCACAGTTCCTGGGAATCAAATGCTCTGGAACGGATTCGAAAGGGTAAAAGACTCCTTCCACAAGGGCTTCTGGGAAAGCTACAGCATCTCATTTAGCTATCATCTCATTATTCCTGGTGGAGACAGAAGTAACATGCCTAAGCACCTGTGAGAGCTCTGCAGTGCTGAATCCCAAACCATTGGGCTTCTTCTTTGCATGTTAAAATGAATGACATAATTTGTGAATGTCAAAAGCAGTCACATCAAATTAGATAGAAATTTAATTTGAGCAAAAATTCCCACCACATAGCCTTTAAAATATAAAGTCAAAAGCTGTCAATTTTCCTACTCCAAAGACTTTGGAAGTTAAGTTTCACTTGTACAAATACTTGAAATCAAACAACCCAGCTCAGTGTGTCTACTCTTTTGAAATTAAAAAAGGTAATTTCACTTTTAAAAGAATTACTTTTACACTGAGTATTTATTTTAAATGGACTTAGCTTGCAAATGTGATTCTCAAAATAAATGATCGCAGCTTGATACTGATGATTAGAATACATTTTGGGTATATTCTGGAATTTTCACCTGTATATGATTAGCACTTTTAAATAAGAGCTTTACTAGAACTTTCAAAATAACCTGCATATTTTTGATTACCTGCCTGAGGATGAACTGCACTGAAGATTAACTACAGTCCAGGTTTAAACCTAGAAGTTTTGTTCCACTTAAATGCTTACGGGACACTATTCTCCCAACAATGAAATGAAATCAATGCCAATTAATACTAAAAACATGGAGAGCACTTGTTAGGATTTCCTGCTACCTTGAATTACTTACTATTCCATGGTCTCCCCCATGTGTACGCCTAAGCTCATCAGTGTGGATCACCACAAACTCTCAGTTCTCTTACCTGAGAACAGTGTGCACTCCACAACCGATTCAGAGGACTGAAATGTAAGACGCAACTATCAGTGGCAAGTCAGTAAAGATAAATGTGGCCATGCAGACGGAGCAACAGGGGTGAAAAGTTACGCTGACCTTGTCTCTTTTAAAACAGCTACATTTTCAAAACAGGATGCCAGCATCAAGCAGCCGCAGTGGCCGTGTGGATGTCTAAACATCTGTCTGAGCCTGCCCGGGATACTTCACACTTCTCCCCCTCTAACAAGCCTCACTGTTACATGTTACATTTGTACTTGGAGACAACTGCCAAAAGCCATCACCAAAAAGGAAAAAACAAAAAACAAAAACAAAGCTCCTCTATAACCTAATAACGCTGTCTTCGTACCGGGAATAAATCTGTGAAAGAAAAATCTTGGAAACAAGAAGAAAATGGACAACTTATAAAGCTACAAATTATTAAACATTTGTAATTCCAGTAAGAACACGGTATGCAAAATATTAACCGTATGATAAGTAATATATATTTCTTTGAAGATACTTATCCAACAAATAAATCTGCAGGAAACAATGTTACAGAAAACCCTCCTGTTGTGTTTCCTTTTTAATTCCTTACTAAGTTTAATGATGAAAGCCAGGGTACTGTCATGACATATTTTGTCATCCCTTTTCCAAATGAATTGCTGCCGCAAGGATATCGTGTTTCTTCCAGATTCCTCTCCCCTTGCCTTCACTCAGTTTTGTTAATTCAGCAAGGTTAACATGTTGTCACACTAAAACTTTATCCATGAACCTCTCTCATAAACCACCACTCTGTTAGAGAAGTCAGTTTGTGCCTCTTTAACTCTTCAATTACATTTATAAAGCATTTTTAAAGGTGAAGTCTACACTCCTTACATGAGCTTGACTATTTCGACTGACTTATTTTGATTTGCTCTATTTCTTGACCAGTATTAACAGTTCATTTTCTTTTTTTTTAACCTTGAACACTAACTCATGCTCACTAGGTTTATTTGTATTGCCATCTAATCAATCAACACACATTTACTAAACTTCTGGTTAGAAGCCCAGGACTACAGAAAAGACAAAATTCCCAGGCACAGTTTTAATTCCTATGCGGTTATCAATGTCACATTCTAAGAAATTTACAATCCGTCTGAGTATAAATTAAAACTAAAAGAAAAAAATTCAACCTACTCTCTCTCTCTCTCCAAATGTGAGATTCTCCAGGTACATATTCACACAAAATATTCATCTCTGTGTGTGTAATACAACATAACATCAAAATACTAAAACATATTGGTAACTTGCTAATGAAAAAAAAAAGATTAATCAAAACCAAAAATAAGAAACAAGTTTAAATTCAAGTTAAAAGGAAAACAAATGGAAATTGTATTTCCCAAATGAAACCACTTCTCAAAATACCATAATAAATCACGGAGGGAAATGTTTCCAGGCTTTATTTAACAGGCAGTAAAACCTGGAGGCAGGCTTGATTAGTGTGCTGCTATAGCAAATGGTAAGATGAGCTATGGTATACATATCAAAACCACCTACCAGTCTTAACTAGTTTATTGAGGCATGGTCTTTAAGGTGATAGTTAAAATTAAAAGTGTTTAAAACATGAAAAGACTCTAACTTCTATTTGTGGAATTTTCTGTGGTATTTTTGTCATAGGTGTTAGTACCATTATTGACTATATGCCATAGAAGTTATGTCCTTACAAGACTTATTATTAAAAAACACAATGTTAAAGACAAACATAACAGTGCTTAAATTTCAGCCATAATTCTTCTAAGACGTGGACTCCTTTCCACTTCTCCCTAACTTGACAATAGGGTAGAAAAGGTTCTGTTCTGAATAATATGAAACACGGAAAACTGTTTTAAATATATCTAAAACCAAGGCCCTTTACTTATGTCCTTTTAAGTTTGTATCCACCCTATACCTTTCAGAAGACCTGTCTTTTTCCGCTTGCATTTTTTTAGGTGAATACTCAAAGTTAAACAGTAACACTAGAAACTTCAAATGGATGTTATTTTATTGTAATTTTATTTAATCAATGATATTTATTTTATTACAATGCAATTTAGCTAGCACTTACATTCAACAGACTCTACTGGTAAGTTTAACTGCTTATTGCAACTAAATGTATTTTAAAACTTAGAATAAGCTTTCGTGGGAAGTTTGGTAGATGGGACTGAGGTCAGGGAGATCTGCATTCAGTCCTGACTGTACTTACTAGTTGTGATTGTCTGCAAGATCCTTTACCTTTCTGAGTCTTTTTTATTTTAACCTCATCTATAAAATAGAGTGTAATGATACCTATAGGGCTTCCCCCAGTGGCTCAGATCCTTTGGAGAAGGGCATGGAACCCACTCCAGTATTCTTGCCTGGAGAATCCCATGGACAGAGAAGCCTGGTGGCCTACAGTCCATAGGGGTCGCAAAGAGTCAGACACAACCGACCTGACTTAGCACGCACGCATGCAATAATACCTACGTCACAGAGTTGACGTGATAATTAAATAGGGTAATGAATAAAACACTCTTGGCAACTTACTATAAACTTTCAAATTGATCAGCTACAAAATCACTGTCTGAGGAAGAAACCACACCAAACCTTCGTAGCTTCACAAAAACCGCCCTTATCTGCTCACGGGTCCCTGGACCACCCATTTGGACTGGGCTCAGCGGCGCAGTCCCGCCGGTTTTACTCACAGGGCTGCAGGCATCCAAAGGTCTTCGTGAGGCTGGATGGTCTGACCTGGCATCACGGACAAGTCTGACAGACGACCCTGGCTAGACCTCTATGCCGGTGATCTCCCGTTCTCAGAGAGACGACGCTGGGCTTCCTTAGGCGAGGTAGCTTCCAGAAAGGCAAGAACAAAAGTTGCAAGCCCTCTTGAAGCCAAACCTTGGAAGCCCTCCCACAAAATTTCCACTGCATCCTCTTGGGTTAGAGCAAGTCACAAAGCCAGGGCAGGTGCAAGGGGCTAGGGAAAGACGCCCTCTTGATGTAAGGATAGCTACGTCTTAATGCACACAGGCGTGCACACAGCGGTGGGCAAAGTGTGTGGCTATAGTTTGCAATCTTCTAAAGCCTGCAAAATAGTGACAAACTTTTATAACACCTATGCCATCTTTCAACTATAAATAACTCCAGAATTCATGTCTTAAAACCAAAAAGAAGAAAAAACTAGCTTGAGTTTCCCCCAATCTAGAGAACACTGTTCTGTTGCTTCAATGACAGACTTAAAAGAAGACCAGCTTCCAGACCTAGTGACTGATACCATCCTTTAGATTTCTTTGTTTTTCTGTGTTCTAAGAGTCCTCCACATTTTTCTATTTAATCTAGTCAGTATATTTATTTTCATCTGATTTGATATTTCAACCTTCAGCATGTAGCTTTCAGGTCAAACAATTCACAACAAACAGAATCACCAAAAAATCTGGATCGGTAGGCTGCACTTCAAGAAACTATGACATTTTATTTTAAAAAGTAAAGAAAAAACATATCATTGTAAAAACTAAATATCCTCTTGTTCTTCTCCATAAAAATGATCACTAGAGAAAAATAATTTTGTGGTATAGTTCATCAGCAAGGCTTTAGAAATCTAGTCATACAGATTTAAGCAAAAATAAAGAACAAGATTTTTATAGCCACTAACAAGCAAAAAGTAGAATGCCAAAGCAAAACTTGAAATTTAATTTATCAAATCCAATTTTAATGACTATCTTTCTAAATTTTTGTCACAGCTACAGAAAGTCACTAAATGATAAATGCTACCAAAACTTCCTTTAACATGACTGTCTCTAAAAGATTCACTTCAAGAGCCATAGTCCTTAATACAGTACACGACAATCTGCTTTGGGTGATTCCACGGGGCAGGATACGCCACTAAACGTACTGCGTGATAAGAACTGCTCCTTAAGGAAGGAGAGAAATGAAGGGAATAGCTACTTGCTGTTTGACAATATGGTGAACAGAGAAGCGGTTTGGGGAATGGTTAATTTCCTAAACTTGACATTTTTTTTTAGCTGAGGTTCAGTTACAACATGGCTTCATAAAGAAACAGTTGGAAACTCAAGTCGTTTTCAATTTTAGACAAATTGGTGCTGCCAAAATTATAATAATAAAGGAAAACTTTAAAACCAGAGGGATGCCTAATCTGGTTTTTAAGACATTCAAAAATCCTGATTACGTTACGAGAAGCCATACAAGAAGCCAAACACACACCTGTCTAGAGAAAATGCCACCAGCCAGCACCGTCCTTGGTGGTTTGGGACATTCCTCCTATGTGAACAAGCCTCCTTAGTGGGCATTACTGAAACTAGATAATTCGACTCAATAACTACAGATTAAAGATAACACTGCGCTACCATTCGGGAAAGATAATCTACTCAATTTATTCTTAAAGGGAATCTTGTGTGTCTAACATATTCCCATTTTGCTTTAATTATTTCAAGGTCCTACATCAGTGACAGATCTACTATATAGGTTCATATGGAATAGTTACCATTTTTTGAAAAATAGTGGCAATTCTAACATTCTTTCGTTATATTGCTTACTAATCTTAATTGCCATGATTTCAAAAGACAGTTCCAAAGTGCATCTTGAACAAACAGAAAAGCAATTAGCCTAAATTAATTGCTTTGCTGATGTGATTTGCAGTAGGGATGCCTAGTGGTTTTGCAACTCCTGCCAGTGCTTTCACAAGTTGATGTTCTGATGATTTTTTAGCCTATTTTTGCACCGGAGCAATTAACCAGATAATTGTTCTAATGTGAACCTGCTCTTAATCAGTATGCTTAGGTTCATACTAGCAATTAACCAAATATTAAACATACACTTAAACAGCAGCACTTAAAAGTGCTATAGGAAGAATTAAGAAAAAACAGTTTTCTCATACAGCCATACTCTTCTCACCAAGAAACAGAAAAAAAATGCTGTACCTGTCTCCTCTGCCTCTTTTCAATTAATACAAGATATCATTACACATGAAGAGCAAAGTTTCTGGGTCTTCATTTGAAAGTATTCCAAAGATTCCATTCAAAAGACAGAAGCCAACGATTCAACATTAAAACCTATGAGGAGGGCACAGCAACCCCCTCCAGTATTCTTGCCTGGAGAACCCCCGTGGACAGAGGAGCCCGCAAAGAGCCGGCCATGACCAAGAGACTAAGCACAGAGCACGCTGTCCAAGGCACAGAGCACGCTGTCCTAGACACAGAGCTGCCGCTTTCAGACAGCAAGGGTGCAATACCGAAAGCAAGCTCTACATGAACCCAGACAGGACAGCAGCCCTTACTTTAGTAAGTACCAATTTAATTCAGAAATAAATAAAACCTGGGGAAAAGAGGCCATGCAAACCAATTGCCTGGATTTTAACCAGCGCTCAAGCCAAATTTAAAAACAAACTTACACATCCTACAGAAGCAGCATTTATAATTCCCTCAACACACAGGTATTAAATTACTTCTCTGAGCTGGGCTCTATGGTACCCGGGGCTGAGGTTGGGGCAGAGGGCTATAGACAAAGAGGCAGGTTCCGCTTCCAAGGAGAGAGTCATAAGCAAAACATCACACGGCCACACAATGTAGTCTGCCGCCAGTCGACCAACGTGCTATGGATTCAGCCGACAGTGATGTGATACCGCACTCGTTACAACCACCATTATTATTTCCTGTTTTCCTTAACAGTAGAGAATTTGCATTCATCTTAAGGCAAATTATTGGCAGTGCAACTAGAACTGTTAATGAAACAAGTCTCATTAACTTCTGAACTTCAGTAAGCAAGGAGTTATTTTATACTACCTTAAATATTTTATCATTTGAGGAGTGATATACATAAAACCTTTCCGTCTTCATGAGGCAAAAAGGTTCAAGCTGAAAGTACTGTGTCATTCTGCATGTCGCCCTGTCTTCTTCTTTAGTTTCTAAAAGGGCCATCGTTCAGAAAATGGCCCAGGCACAAACATGTCAAGTCTGCCATTTTTAATTATTACCAGTCAAGTTCCAGCAATTATTCCTCTGGTTAAACATGTGTGTACTTATCTTCTAAGATATTTCCTTACGCCACTGTTCATAAAATATTTTAGGGTGAAGCAAAATCTCTTGCACAAAATTAATAACTAATCACAGGAGATATTTATCATCTCAAGCCTTTTACAAGGAAATTGTCAGATTTAATCACCTTTCTCATATTTTCACTATTTACTGGGCTTCATTTATCATACATTTTAAAATTTTGACAACAGTGAGTTATTTTAATTACCATTTCTGGTTGGGGATTAAGAATAAGACAACTCCTTAAGGAAGGGGAGGCAGGGCAGGAAGTCATATACTTGTCTGAACAGTCAATAAACTATTATCATTTTCATCAATAGATGAAGATTTTGTTCAATGTTGGCAATTTTAAAATGGGTTTGAGGTTAAGAAGCCTCCCAGTGCACAGCAGCGCATTCTTCATCATATAGACTGTGTCCATCCTTTCCCATGATTTGATCACGAATTCTGATTTCATAACATATAAAACATGATTTTTAATCCCACAAACTAACTGCTTAATATATACATTCACTCATCTTTATATTGCCTTAAAAACACAGAATCAGTAACAATATTTAAATGGCACATCCAGGAATACAAATAATATGATACTATAAAAGCTCTATTATTATTACTTACAAAAATGTTTACTTATACTTTATCATCGCTCACTAGGAACCAAAGACAAAGTGGAAATTTAAAATGACCATTGTATGTTGGAACTGTCATAGAAATTGACATTATTCCACAAGACAAAATAATGCGAACGTGGAGAATCAATAAGACAAACTCGTCCACGTCAAATCCAGCTCCCATCTCTTCAGAACGGGAGTTAAATATCAAACCTGGCTGGCACAGATAAGATACAGAGGATCTCATATAGATTTTCCTTTCAAGTAACTGTACTAGGTTAAATGCTTTAGTGCTATATATTAATTAATATTTCCTGTAAGTGATATTCAATAATTAGAATTACTCAAAAAACCAATATCAGAACTGATATCCAGTATCACTACATACCAAACAACGAAAAAGTACCTTTAATTTGAATTTCATCTGAGGATAAAAGCACACATCATTTCATCAGAGAAACTTTCTGTTCTATAGAAAAATATCATCAGCTATTTGAAAAATCACATATATAGATTAGTTATGGCAGTTACTTTTTTTACCAAAGGTGCTGAAACATTCAATGAAGTTAACTTCCTTCTTTTTAACTCAGTAATACTTACTCAAAGTATATAGCACCTAGTATTCTCCTTTATGAGAAGGCAATGGCAACCCACTCCAGTACTCTTGCCTGGAAAATCCCATGGACGGAGGAGCCTGGAAGGCTGCAGTCCATGGGATCGTTGAGGGTCGGACATGACTGAGCGACTTCACTTTCACTTTTCACTTTCATGAATTGGAGAAGGAAATGGCAACCCACTCCAGTGTTCTTGCCTGGAGAATCCCAGGGACAGGGTAGCCTGGTGGGCTGCCATCTATGGGGTCGCACAGAGTCAGACACGACTCAAGTGACTTAGCAGCATTCTCCTTTACTCTGCAATGATTAATTTATTACAACTGCCAGAGAGCATCTGTAGAAGCTAATATATTTGTAAAAATAAATATGCATCATCACATGTTTAAATATCTATTCTAAATTCATCTTGAAATTCTTTTTGGTATCAAATATGAGCCAGATGTGATATTAGACATAAAAATGAGCAACACTTTCTACTTTTCCTCAATAAAGTTAGGAAGAAATTAAGAGCATTTGTAAATGGCATTGTTGGGGAAAAAAATGTTTTTGTTACAAAATTTAGATGTTTTTAACATCTATAGGTCTTAGTCAAACAAAGCTAGTGGAGGTGATGGAATTCCAGTGGAGCTATTTCAAATCCTAAAAGATGATGCTGTGAAAGTGCTGCACTCAATATGCCAGCAAATTTGGAAAACTCAACAGTGGCTACAGGACTGGAAAAAGTCAGTTTTCATTCCAATCCCAAAGAAAGACAATGCCAAAGAATGTTCAAACTACCGCACAATTGCAATCGTTTCACATGCTAGCAAAATGATACTCAAAATCCTTCAAGCTAGGGCCCAACAGTACAAGAACGTCCATATGTACATGCTGGATTTAGAAAAGACAGAGGAACAAGAGATCAAATTGCCAACATCTGTTGGATCATAGAAAAAGCAAGAGAGTTTCAGAAAAACCTCTGCTTCATTGACTACACTAAAGCCTTTCACTGTGTGGATCACAACTAACTGTGGAAAATTCTTCAAAAGATGGGAATACCAGACCACCTGACCTGCCTCCTGAGAAATCTGTACGGAGGTTAAGATGCAACAGTTAGAACCAGACATGGAACAACAGACTGGTTCCAAATCAGGAAAGGAGTATGTCAGCTGTATATTGTCACCCTGCTCATTTAACTTATATGCAGAGTACAGCATAAGAAATGCCAGGCTGGATGAATCACAAACTGGAATCAAGATTTCCAGGAGAAAAATCAATAACCTCAGAGAAGCAAATGACACCACCATTATGGCAGAACTTGAAGAGGAACGAAAGAGCTTCTTGATGAAGGTGAAAGAGGAGGGTGAAAAAGCTGGCTTAAAACTCAACATTCAGAAACTACCATCATGCCATCTGGTTCCATCACTTCATGTCAAGTAAATGGGGAAACAATGGAAACAGTGACTTTATTTTCTTGGGCTCCAAAATCATTGCAGATGGTGACTGTACTCATGAAATTAAAAGACGCTTGCTCCTTAGAGAAAAGCTATGACAAACCTAGAGAGCGTATTAAAAAGCAGAGACATCACTTGCCAACACAGGTCTGCATATTCAAAACTATGGCTTTTCCAGTAGTCATGTATGGTGTGAGAGTTGGAAGATAAAGAAGGCTGAGCACATCAGAACTGATGCTTTCAAACTGTCATGCTGGAGAAGACTCTTTGGGAGTCCCTTGACAACAAGGAGATCAAGTCAGTCAACCCTAAAGGAAATCAACCCTGAATATTCACTGGAAGCTGAAAATCCAATCCTTTGGCCACCTGATGCAAAGAGCCGACTCACTGGAAAACACCCTGAGCTCCCATGAGGGCAGGAGAAGGGGGTGACAGAGGATGAAGTGGTTGGATGGTATCACCGACTCAACGAACATGAGTTTGAGCAAACTCTGGGAGATGGTGATGGACAGGGAAGCCTGGCGGGCTGCCATCCATGGGCACAAAGAGAAGGACGTGACTGAAAGACTGAACAACAACCGGCTTTATCCGAAACCCTCACTTCTCAGATATTCCATAAGGAAAAGAAAAGGGAAGACTCTACTGACGTTCAGAAAGATCAAGCATAGTCTGAGGGTAGGATGACCACAAAAGTTGCCATCCAAAGCTGGACATGCAGATTGCAGAAGGGGCGGCAGCAGCACAGACAGGAACCTGACGACACCCCGAATCCACAGGGAGGGGCTGAGACTGGCCTGAGCAAAGCAGGACACAGGGCAGGAGGCCTGGGGCAGGCAGTGCGGCCCTCGCGGTCAGAGCTGGGCCTCTGGAGGCGGAAAAGTGGGCTCTGAGGCTGTGTCCACCAGTGAGGAGCTGAGAGTGGTCTAATCTTCCTGGACCCTAATCCCTTCATCTAAATGAGGCTAGTTTCTTCCTCAGGGTTGCAGAGATTAAATGAAACACAGGGTGTAAACACTTTGCACACTGTGTGGCACAGATTGTAATAAACGGTAGCTATTACTACCTGTTATTATTAACCTTGGTTCAAAAACAAAGGAGAGAAAATATTATACCCTTCAGCCTCAGCAGCACCGCAGAAAACAAGCGTGGTTTTAAAGACAGCGTCTAATGGATAGGACACCAGAGGCATCATTTTCAAAGACGGCCAGGGGACCTGAGGGCTTGTCAGGTGGCACCACTAGTGAAGAACCCACTTGCCAACGCACGAGACATAAGAGACGTGGGTTAGATCCCTGGGTCGGGAAGATCCCCTGGAGGAGGGCATGGCAACCCTCTCCAGTATTCCTTCCTGGAGAGTCCCATGGACGGGGAGACTGGCAGGCTGCAGTCCATGGAGTCACAAAGAGTCGGACGCGACTGAGGTGACTTCGCACGCACGCATGCCCGGGGGCCTGGAAGAACACTCATCCCAGCATCATTCTGTTCTTCTAGGGACGGCCTTACAAATAACTGTGACTATAAAAGAGAGGGCCAAAACTAAGCCAGCTTCAAACAAGTGTCACTAGCTCAGAAACACTCCAATCTGTCCCTGCAATTCTCCCGGAAGTCAGTAAAAGACAGTTATTTATTTTAAAAAATCGGATACATACAGAACGTACTCAAAACTATGCAGTAAAATTATACAGAAATAAATAAAATTCAGTTTTAGTAAAAGTCCACCCAACCAGCCCGGCCACATTATTAGGCACCAAAGGCATGCAGACAGGCTCCTCTGCAGTCTCTGCAGGCAGGAGAGCCCTGCTCCAAGTACCACTGGGGAGCCGCTTCGATCAGCAGCGCTATTTTACTGCCTCTTTATTTCCAAGTTTTCGTGCTTTTATAGGAGAAAACTGCTCAAACTTCACACTCAGTACTCCAAGGTGAAAAGTATTTCTCTCCTCCAGACCACTTAACTTTAATAGAAAACAAAACATTCTCCAACTCAAATTCAGCTATGCCTGCTGGATTTTAATGGATAGGTTTGTCCCCCGCTTGGGCAATCTTTAAACCTCTGTCTCTAGGAGAATTAAGTAATATTAGGGGATTGAAATGAAATAAAATTCTAAGTCCACTGTGACATGACATTCACAGGAAGATGGTAGATTATCCATCCAGCCCTCAAACACTTATAAAAACAATATATAGCATATGTTCACAAAACAATTCTTGGAAATAAAACACAATGGGCACTCAGCAAATATTTTATATCGCCAACACCTGCTCAAATCCTCTCTGAACTTTATTTCTAAATGTCACCGTTTTTTATTGAATCAACGGAAATTTGAAAGAAGAAACAGAATAAACATCCAGAGAAGATCAAGGGAGTTAGAAAAATCTTTATAGAAAGCCTCATTGAGTTTTACATGAGCCAGGGTGCTGTCAGTCTCCCTGAAAGGGGTGGTGGAGTCATCTGTCACTCTGCAACTTCAATCTCAGAGTGCCTGAAAGACTAAAAAGGGCTCTGTGCGGAAAAAGAAAAAGAGAAGAAAAAAAAAAGAAAAGTCTTCAGGCTTTTCTAAATTTTATAAACAAAGGAATCATGAATCAAATACTAAGCACTGCAAATAAATTCACTTTGAATCACAGACTTAAAGTTGGACGTAGTTTAGTATACTAATTCACTGTGTTATTCAGGAAACTGTAACACTCCTATTTGAACTATAAGTGGGAATGAGTTCTCTATTTTGGAAGGCAGTCAATGAAAACCAAGGTTTTAACTTATTTTAAGCTGAATTCTGTCTCCCTTTGTAACTTCAACCTGTTGGCCTAAGTTCTGAGGTCTGAAATAAGAAAGAACTAATTTAGGTAAACAAATTAACTCTCTATTATCTGTTAATATATTTTATCAGACTCAATTTAAAAAGAACTATTTGATTTAAAATGAGAAATCTTTACCTAAAAATCTTTATATTCTGAATTTCAATAAGGGAGAATTCAATTTGTAGACTAGGTGGGTACAGGTGGATATTATAAAATAGATCATGCTAGGTAGGAATAATGAAGAAATTGAAGAATGACCAACGAGAAAAGCCCATTACTCATCCTGGAAAGATCGCTGACATGAGAAAATGTGGGTCCAGTGCTGCTAGATCTGCAACTTTCCCAAAAAAAGGCCCAAATTCAGATTTTTACGTGAACGACCCAATTTTTTAAAGTTGGCAACTTACTCAATTTTTTAAATATTGTACGGGCCAAACAAAACAGCTTTGTGGACTGGACTCAACTCTGGCTCGCCAATTTGCAATTTCAAAATGTTGTTATTTAAAAGTCTATTTAATGAGAAAACATTTATAGTTACTATTCTAAACACTAGTACATATAAAGAGAAACAGTAACATATTGCAAATGTTATTTTATACTTAAAAGAAACTGGTCACAACAATCTCAGATTTAAAACTCCTCAAATTTTAGAATGTTCACTGATGTAACAGCCCCCTTTACATAAATATAAGACTCACGCAGCAAATTAACTCCTTAAAGAAAGTGTCCTATCTGTGTTCAACAGAGTCAATACATTCAATTTTGTTTTAAGCTGCAAATTCAAAGAATAAGTCTAAGTCACGCAGCTTCTGGACTCTATACCAAACATAAAAAGAAAAGAAACAGTGAAGACCAAATTGAATGTGAAATAATAGCAAAAAAATTATATCAAATACAACTAAACATTCCAACAAACTTCCAGTCAGAGAGCGTACAGGAGAAATAATAACCAGATGTTTAATTTAAATCATCAATAGAAATAGTGTCCTCTTTTCATAAACCACTTGGATTTTATTTGTATTCAAAAGCAGTGGTAAATGTCAAATGACTGCTAGACCATCCTTCTGAATACAAGAAAATATCATGCTGTCTAACTCTCTAAATACAAAAAGTGCTTTTTAAAAAACAAAATAAAGAACAGCATGTCTAAGTCACACAGATCAAGAACCACAAAATGCTAAAAGTTTCCATGCGCTTAACAGTAAAGACCTTGAGTTACTAAATATTTTAAAATTTTGAACTTAGAAAATATTTATTGTTAAAATCTTTTAAAATCCAGGATAAATCTTATATCTAAAGATCTGAGAAGAGTATCAAACTTTATCTTCAGGTGAAGAACTCATTATTAAAGCTAGCAGCATTAAACATAGATCCTTTTCATAGGCATTATGAAAAGGTATAGGTATAAAATAGTATCTAAAGGTTCTACTATAACTTTATTATGAAAGAAAATAATGAGATTCTTTTTTTTAAAACTAAGAATGTTACGTATAAATGTCAATTGTGTGTGAATTCCAACTATGAAATGGAAATTGACTCATTAGCCATTTGCTTTTTCTTGTTTGTCCCCATCCAATTTTTACTGCAGTAAAGATGGAAAAAACACATCCAATCAGAAAAGCCAAAGAAAAATTAAACAAATGGGCTAAATTTAATAGGAATAGTATGACCTTCAGCAGAACAAAAGATGTTGAAAGGATTAAATGAGAACACGTGTAAAGTGCCTATCAATTACCTGGATGATAAAGGTTACTGTCCTTCCTTCTATCCTTACAAGGCTCACTATTATCTCACTCATTAAGTCTTATGTCACCTAAAGAGGAAAACCTTTGGGATCAGCAGGAACTCAGTGCCCCACAGTCTGAGGCACAGCACCAAGTATTTAGTAGGGGGTTAATAAATGCTTTCTGATTTACTAGAGAATAATAATAATGAACAAATGTAAAACAGACACTAATTGACAGGCTAAATGCATTAGTGCATTCTAGTGTCCTCCATGGGAAAGGTTACTAACCCATCCCGGCTAAGTGCTGAAATTATAATTAAGCCTGATGGGAAGTCCTAGATTTATACCAAGATAATTACAAATATTACTTAGCTTAGTGATAGAGTATGGCAAGAACAATGAGCTGACTAATTTAGATGACACTGCAAAGTGGGTTTTAATGTTTGAAACTCCTATTACAGTACACAGGATAAGTGCAAGTGGTGTAATTAAAACCTAAAAGAGTCTGATCTTTAAAACTCTACCGCTCAACCTCATTAAAATGCATGTTTTCTCAATTAATTCAAACTTTTCCATTAAAAACATAAAAATACCCTTTCATTCCCTGCAAATAAATTTCTACAGTACAGCATTTGGGATCAAACACCAAATAATCATTCTAGTTAAACAGGAAAAAAAAAAAAAAAACTGAAATATTATGGAAAGGGATTTGAGCAGATGGAACCTAACAAAGGGAAGGAAAGGCAAGGTGAAGGCTGCTCTTTTTTTTCATGTGTAAATACCCAGTTATGACTACATAAGCATTTGAAGCACCAGAAGATGAGAAATCCTTGAGTATCTTTGTGTAAATGATACAAATCTAAGCAAAAGCAAAGCCTGTTTACTGAGCAGATAACCCTCATGACGATATATGGACTGCATCTCACTTACCCCTTAGGCTCCAAGTACCGAGTCTTTTCCATCGTTTTCATATCCATTTTGTGGCAGTTTTCACCTTTCAATCTGAAGCATTACTAAGAAGTTTACCTGAATATTAAGCTAATACTAAACACCTGAAACCACAGGATGATGTTTTCCATGTACTTCTTTTTATCAGTTGTTATGGAAAACATTTAAAAGATTATTTTAAAACTTGTCACATAACTGATCATGGGGAAGAATGTAGATTATAGAAAAGAATTTATTTTTTTAAATGTTCATCAATTTTCTTCAGATTTTGATACACCTCACACAGTGACTATTATTCAGAAACGATAAACACCCTTTATAAATGAAGACCATGGACCAATTCTGGATTAGTAAATTCTTCAAGAAAAATGTTACTAAGAAAGAGCCAAGTCAAGTGCTATCACACATAATTTAAAGGCTAATGCTGTCCCATTCTTGGGGAAAATGGAGTCTACATGATTTCACTGTTAAAAGGATAAAGGGAAATTAAAAGTGAAAGGGGGAAATGTCTTAAATTTAAAGCTTTATCTGACAAACTTGATGAATCACTGCACTATTTTACAAAAAACATTTAAATCTAAATAGGTTCTAATTTTAGCTGAAATAGGGCTTTCTATTTTGAAAGCAACATATTTTTGGTGGCCTTTTTTAAAACTTATTTATTCTTGAAAAGCTACTAAGCAAGACCCTTATCTCATGCCTATATTTAAGAACCCACCTAACCTAATCAGCAGGAGGACTCCCTGGTAGCTCAGATGTCGTAAAGAATCCATCTGCAATGCAGGAGACCTGGGTTCCACTCCTGGGTCCGGAAGATCTCCTGGAGGAGGGTGTGGCAACCCACCAGTATTCTTGCCTGGAGAATCCCACGGACAGAGGAGCCCCGCAGGCTACGGTCCATGGTGTGACAAAGAGTCGGAGAAGCACAGAGTACGCACAGAATAGTGGTACTCTGCAGTTGCTTTCATCACAAAGAAGGCTATGTTCAAGGGTTCTTGCATTTTTTTCCCCTCATGCAATATTTCAGAGAAAAACTGACCTATCCATTATCATTGTTTATTTTTAAAACATTTTTAAATGCCTATTTTTAAAACATTTTACACATCTTTACACTACGTATTAAACTATCCATCGCACAACTTTAACATTCAAAACAAATTCCATTTATACAGAAAACAAAATGTCATCCTAGAGAAAAGATCTGAATGCATAATGTTTGAAATAGTGTCTCAGAACCATTTTCCTTGATAAATGAACAGTAAAATCAACCACAAAAAGTTGCAAAAATATTAAAGTGACAAATAAACACTATGTCTTGGATGAGTGACAAAGAGAAGATTCAATAGACTTCTGTTGTTGTAACTGTTTAGGCAAACATATGAATCTTAGCACAGAAGCTCTGCTGCAAATACAAGCAAGTGTGAGTCACTCAGGAGTGTCCAACTGTTTGCAACCCCGTGGACTGTAGTCCACCAGACTCCTCTGTCCATGGAGTTCTCCAGGCAAGAATGCTAGAGTGGGTAGCCATTTCCTCCTCCAGGGGATCTTCCACACCCAGGGATCGAATCTGAGTCTCCTCGTTCAGGCAGGTTCTTTAAGGTCCAAGCCATTAGGGAAGCCCCAAAACTGGATGGCTCAAAAGTACACTTCTAAATGTTTTTCAAAACTTAAAAATATCTATTTTTAAAGTCATGGCTATATCACATTTTCCTTAGACATGCCTTGTTATAATGATAATCAGTGCTTGGTACGCAGAACACATGCTTCCCTTTGAAAAAGTGTTTTTAAGATGTTAAGATGGTTACCTGTCATTTATAATCCAGTTCAGGCAGAGATTGAGAGAGCTAAGATTTTTGCACCTCTTGACAATTTCCATCACGGTTTCATTATCCAGTTCAGTGATATGACGTAGGTCCAAGCTGGAAAGGTTTCTTAGCTAATGAGATAAATAAAATGAAAGATGAGAAAGATAAATACTACATCCTCAAAAACTATTAAGAATAGTTGATTACAGAATATCACTGCACTGAATAATAGACTATAGTCTAGAATCATTAAACTAAATGGTTACATAATATTTTAATAATAAATAAGAAATGAGTCAGAAATCTAAGGTGAACAAATAAATGGCAATAACATTAAAATCAAGCAGATTTTATTGAGGCATCATAAAAATCAAAAGTAGCATTCTAATATGTGGGAAAGCTGTTAAGTTGATCACATTAATTACCTACAATTTGACAGGATTATTTTCTTTAACATTGATTTCAGATATTTATCTTCATGATAATACCATTTTTATACAGCTTTTCTTTTTTATAAAAGAAAAAATATGAGCAAATTGTTAATTCAGAGATATCTTGGTGATATTTTATCAAGGTGGATAAAGATGGCAGGCTCTTAATTATCTTCTTCAAATAAACTATATCTCAAATAAGCTGTTTTTGCTTAATAACATGCAAAGAATTAACTTGGATCCATCTGGAAGATTGAATAACACCACTCCCAAGGATATCTATGCCCTCATATGCCACCTTATATGGCAAAAGAGATTTTGCAGATATGATTAAAGTTAAGGATGCTGAGATAAAGTGTCTGTCCTGGATTATTCAGAGCAACAGAGAACCTCTCCCAGCTAAAGTCAGAGATGTGATAGAAGAAGAGGCAGGGGACATTTAAACTGTGAAAGGGGTTCCACCTGCCTTCTCTGGCTTTGCGTCTAGAGGAAGAGGGCCAGGGGCCAAGGAATGTGGGCAGCTTCTAGAGCTGCTGGCAAGACATCGGGACTTCAGACCTACCAACTTAAGGAAGCGAATTTCCTCAAAAACCTGAAGGGACGAGAAAACATCTCTCAATTTCCTAGAAAGGAATACAGGCCAGATGATTCTAGTCTGATGGGACCTGTGTTGATCTTCTCACTAGTAAACCAGGAGGTAACAGATCTGTGCTGTTTTAAGCTGCTGTACGTGTGGTCATTTGTCGCAGCAGCAGCGGAACCAGCAGCGGGCATTTCCAGCCCCATCAGGGAGCCCTGCCAATACAGGCCGGTCTGCCCCAGGCTGCCCTCAGTCCTTCTGTGTGGAGAGGTGATTCCTGACTTGCGGGCATAACCTGACTGCCAAAGGCCTCAAAAGTGAGTCAGGTGAGCTTCAAACCCGAGAGAAGACGCAGGTATCCCCGCTGCTGCAGGACAAAGCACAAGGAACCCTCTAAGGAGAACTTTCCTCAGTGACCGACATGCTTTCTCTCTCTAGCGTCCAACACAGTAACCACTCGTCACACGAGGCCACCGAGTATCTGAAACGGGACCAGTATGCGGAAGGACCTGAATTTGTTATCTCATTTCATGCTGTTTAGTTTACATCTATTCTGCGTCGGCGTGTGGGCTGGGGCTCCAGGGTTGGACAGAGCCGCTCTGGAGAGCCGGGCAGCGTGGGAAACCCTCCTCCCACCTCGGCTCTCAGAGAGGCCTCGAGCTGCTGCCGCTGCCGCCGTCAGAGCCACCGGGAGCGCGAGGAGCGAGGGGCGGGACGCACGGAAAGGGCCCCGCAGCAGGGGACACTCTCAGTGATGGCAGGCCGCTGTCGGTTCAGTGCAGTGCAGTCGCTCAGTCGGGTCCGACTCTTTGCGACCCCACGAATCGCAGCACGCCAGGCCTCCCCGTCCATCACTATCTCCCGGAGTTCGCTCAGACTCACGTACATCGAGTCGGTGATGCCATCCAGCCATCTCATCCTCGGTCGTCCCCTTCTCCTCCTGCCCCCAATCCCTCCCAGCAGCAATCCCACTGCTGAGTTTTCCAAATTTGCTGGCATATTGAGTGCAGCACTTTCACAGCATCATCTTTCAGGATTTGAAATAGCTCCACTGGAATTCCATCACTTCCACTAGCTTTGTTTGTAGTGATGCTTTCTAAGGCCCACTTGACTTCACACTCCAGGATGTCTGGCTCTAGCTGAGTGATCACACCATCATGATTATCTGGGTTGCGAAGATCTTTTTTGTACAGTTCTTCTGTGTATTCTTGCCACCTCTTCTTAATATCTTCTACTTCTGTTAGATCCAGACCACCTCTGTCCTTTATCTAGTCCATCTTTGCATGAAATGTTCCCTTGGTATGTCTGATTTTCTTGAAGAGATTTCTAGTGTTTCCCATTCTGTTGTTTTCCTCTGTTTCTTTGCATTGATCACTGAGGAAGGCTTTCTCATCTCTTCTTGATATTCTTTGGAACTCTGTATTCAGATGCTTATATCTTTCCTTTTCTCCTTTGCTTTTCACTTCTCTTCTTTTCATAGCTATTTGTAAGGCCTCCCCAGACAGCCATTTTGCTTTTTTGCATTTCTTTTCCATGGGGATGGTCTTGATCCCTGTCTCCTGTACCACACCCAGGGCCCGGACAGGGGTCCCGTGGGGTCTAACTTTGTAGCTGAAATAAGGCCCTAGCCTTTACCTTGCCCCATAAATAAGCAGGCTGGCATTAAACAAAACAATTTTTCTTCAGTAACAAAAGGAACGGTAAAAAAAAAAAAAAACCTACATAGAGTACAAAATAGATAGCAATATAAGTTTCCATAATCTTCAGTTGTTGCTCACTTAGTCACTAAGTCGTGTCTGACTCTGTGTGACCCCATGGACTGTAGCCCACCAGGCCCCTCTGTCCATGGGACTCCGCAGGCAAGAATACGGGAGTGGGTTGCCATTTCCTCATCCAGAGGATCCTCCTGACCCAGGGATCAACCCCGTGCCTCCTGCATTGGCAGGCAGGTTCTTGACCACTGAGCCACCAGGGAAGCCCATAGTCTTTCAGACATCACTTAAATCATTTGTTATCCTTCAAACGTTCCCCTCAGTAATGTACTCTATTTTCTATATTTAAAAAAGAACACCTTTTTCTTACAACTATAAATGGAGTACAATCTATTAAAATTTTGAATCACTATGTTGTATTACCATAATCTAATATTGTCAACTATATCTCAATTAAAAAAAACAAAACATTTTCTTAAGCCACTTTATTTTTATAGTTAGCTTTCTTTACAGGGTACTTTTGATCCCAACACCCAAAAAATTTTCATCACTACTGTCCTGGGAACATGTATAGAATCAAGTAGCCTCTGTGAGTAACAGGCACTGGGGGGCTTGCTGAGCTCATATCCTGACAGTAGCCTTGTGTCTGTACCTCAGCAAAATCAGAAATACATGAAATGGAACCATAGGGCTGCTAAAACCTACTTTGAAGGATGAATTTTGCTGTAACCACGTGCGTGTGTGAACTGTTAAATATGGCCACAAATGATACATACCCAGCGTCACTTTAGTTTCTTAACCATCCTGCCTTATTGTCACCAGGAAGATGCATGATCATAAAAGTCCTATCCAGTCACATAAATACCCCCTGACACACACATATTCTGGGGTCTAGCACAGCTTCTCACACAAAGTTGCTATGTGAATTACCACTGTATCTCTTAGCTTCCCTCACAGTAAACAATCTCACAGTTCTGTGAATGGACTTGCTGCCACTGAAGAGAACACTCAATAATGGCTTCAAAGGTAAACTGTTCTTATGCGCATTTTACCACAGGAGGACAATGGCTGTGTCCACCAGCACAGTGAGAGGACACAGTCGAGGCCTGCAATAAGGAAGCTTCGTCTGTGCCAGTTGGGCCCCTCAAATTAGGGAAGGTAACTGAGATTTGAATACTTACTAAAGTGCTGATAACAGGGAGAGATGATAGGAAACCTATTTTTCGGATTTAGGAAAATCCAAAATCTTCTAGAAGGAATAGGACAGAAAGAAGTCACAATTCCAGAAACTACATATGATAAACTCTCATTCTAGTTAATTAACTCCTAAGCTTTTAGAAATCCTGACTCCAGGCCCACTCCTCAGGGTAAGGTGGGTCAGATGTGACTGCCCTGGGTTTACTGTCCATAAATGAAGCATTTTTTCTCTTCCAGTGGAGCATAAACTCAAATATGAAAAGAAAGGTTTACTTTGGTTCTCACATGCCAGCTGTCTATTGAGATCATCAAGAGCGTTTTGCCCTCAGATTCAATTAAGGCCCATTTTTTCATGAGCTGACAGTCGCTGACATTGCTCATGAAGCCTTCCCTGTGACCACACTGGCCAGTTCAACCTGAAAAATGACAGCATCCAAAGCAGTTCCAGGAGGCTAAGCCCTGGGAACTGGTAACATTATAAGACACGTCCAGAGCACCTCTACAGGCTGTGGTGTTTTTATTCAGAATGCCACAAACAGCTCTGTCAAATTCATCACACTCCTTGCCTTGCTAAGGGAATTTCATAATAGTGCCCTCCAGTGTTTCATGAAAAGCTACCCAACATAATCCTTCATAGTCTGAAACAAATAATTACATTTAGGAAACTGACATTTTAATTAAACTGACTTTTCTTACAAATTCACTGGTAGTCTCGGGTTACACAAATCACAGAGAATTTGAATAAGCGAAGCCATACCACCAAGATCTTTGAAGGGCTTTGTTCCCATTTTTTAAACAGTTTAGTAAGGTATTTGAAAAGAAATCCAAGTCAGAATGTAGACTGTAGGTAAATCAACTTTCAGTTTAATACTGCTTTTATTGAGAAAAAAAATATTACTTATAGCCAATTCAGGTTAAAGGCTAAAATTAGTCAATGACTGTATGACTGTGTATGTATTTAAGAACAAAATGAGACATTAAAATGTTACCTAGGAAACAGAGATTGGAGGATTATAAAAAGACCTCAAATGGCTTTCAAATTTTCTTAAGACTCTGGAAAAGTACAAACTGAAACAAAATCCTCAGTTGTGCAGGTTGACTCCGGCGGGTGAAGCAATGGACAGGGACTCAGAGCGCCCTTGGCAAAGGCGGCGGGTGGGGGAGGGTCCCACTGGTTCAGACCAGCAAGGATAATTTACATGAAGCCAGCTGGAGGTGATAACTGTCGCAAAGGATAAAAACTTCTGTATGGTTAACCATGTTCAAATGTCAACTAGTCCCTAAATTACTTCCTGCCAGCCCTGCAGATGTTGGCGTCACCGGGACCGGGTTTCAGAGCAATCAGTCACAATCTTCAGGGAGCAACGTCAAGGTGAAGACAGGCCGCCGGTGCTGTGGATTGGCAACACATACTCATCTGCCAGGCACCGGTCAGGCTGCCTAGACGGGGACTGCAGGGGGGACCACAGGCTTGGGGGAGAGAGAGGGGCCCGGGAGAGCTGCCTACTGGGAACCACGAGGGAGACACAGGAGAAATGGAGGGAGGTGTGGCGTGCACAGGGCCAAACTACAACTACGGGTAAAGACACTGAGATGCTAGGCACGGGCCGGGGCAGAGGGAAATTTCTACCCTGGGCAAAGGAAGGCTTCCGCATCTGGACAGGGTCTACACTTAGAGGAGAGCTTGGTTTTCCAAGGGGTAGGATGAGGGGCATCCGGTCTGCTCAGCAACTAGGCCGAACCTCAGTTCGGTTGGTTATGGCTGGCACTCGAGAGCAGAAGTAGTAACAGAAGCTAAATAAGGCAGTGGCAACCCACTCCAGCACTCTTGCCTGGAAAATCCCATGGATGCAGGAGCCTGGTAGGCTGCAGTCCATGCTAAGGGTTGGACATGACTGAGCAACCTCCCTTTCACTTTTCACTTTCATGCATTGGAGAAAGAAATGGCAACCCACTCCAGTGTTCTTGCCTGGAGAATCCCAGGGATGGGGGAGCCTGGTGGGCTGCCGCCTATGGGGCCGCACATAGTCGGACACGACTGAAGTGACTTAGCAAGTCACACTGAGGACATCAGGGAAATCCTTCCCAGCACCTCACAGAACTGAGACCCTCAGGCTGTAACTGAAAGCTTTCCACTGCCTGAGAGCCGGGCAGAGACAATAACAATTTCCAGTCCTAACCATGAAAAGGAGACTTCCACGGCCCGGGACGCTGATTGCATCTGCAGGAGCGGCCACGTGAGCTCTCTGGCCCTTCTCTAGGTGTCCTTCCAGCCACCGCCTTCTTAACCACACTGGTCTGCAGTATCTTTGCTTTGTTTCCAAATCCGAGGTTGGCTGGCTCTCCTGCCCTTCTCCTGCTGGATCTGCCATCTCTCACCATTTTATTCGCGCGGTCTTGCTTTCCAGGACATTTTTACTCACTGCTCCTCCTTAGAGCTATCCCTTCTAACTCCTTGCCACATTACCAGCCACAGAAATATTGTTTAAATAACTTTGATCGTATTTCCCCCCTTCTCTGAAACTTTGAGGAAACAGAAACCATTTCGACTGCAGACAGGAATTCCAGAGCGTGCATATCAAAGCCCTTCACTGTCCATGCCTACCGTTCCCTGATAGGTTACGTTAAAATAGCTCAAATCTCCAAGTTTCAAGAAGTTATTCTCATTGTGTTCAGAGACCTGGACTCGTTATTTACAACTGAGCTCACTT
The DNA here is from genome assembly GCF_014754425.2 of Oryx dammah. Classification (NCBI taxonomy): domain Eukaryota; kingdom Metazoa; phylum Chordata; class Mammalia; order Artiodactyla; family Bovidae; genus Oryx; species Oryx dammah. The sequence goes on along the minus strand of NW_024070189.1, from coordinate 3,373,132 downwards.
CCTGATTACTTCAGAGAGAAGAAAAATTAGTGAGTCTCAGAAATATAATATACCTGCCTTAACACAAATTACTAACTAGGCAGTCCCCAATTGAACTATGCCCTTTAGACAGAAAGCAACTGCCAACAGCTGCCAAGGGAGCAGGGGAATCCACTTTCTTTCCTGCTACAGCTACTGGGTGTGCCCTGTGTCTGCTCCATCTATTCCACCTTCCCTTCACCCCTCCCTAGCGCCTCTCCTACCAGCCCCCCGGGGCTGTGCTACTCATGACCAACCTCCCACTGCAAACATCTGACATCTGACCGTAATGCCTGAGCCAATCCAAATCTGCATCTCTGCTACAGCAGGAATGGTTCGCTCTCAGGTATTCATTCACACATAGTGAATTCACACTTTAGTGAGCACACGGTTCCAACCTTGGTGCACAATTAGGATCATATGGGGAAACTTTCAAAAGATACTAATAACCACCACTACTTCTGAAAAAGATACCCAGTTGATCCATCCTGAACAGAGAGCCACTTCCCTAGTGCAGAGCAAGTCATATTTAAATCCAGTTACTGAAAGGGTATTCCCTGGTGGCTCAGTGGGTAAAGAGTCTGCCTGCAATGCAGGAGAGCTCTGTTCGATCCCTGGATTGGGAAGATCCCCTGGAGAAGGAAATGGCAACCCACTCCAGTATTCTTGCCCAGAGAATTCCAAGGAGAGAGGAGCCTGGTGGGCTACAGTCTATGGGGTCGCAAAGAGTCAGACACGACTGAGTGACTAACATTTGCACTTTCACTGAAAGTGTAAAAATAATTTATAAAGCTCAGCCTCTGTAATCACTCAAAAAAAAAAGCATTGAAAATATCATTCATATAGTCAGTAACTATTAGGCACCTATTATATACCAGAAAACATTCCAGCTGCTAATAATACAGCAGTGAACACAACAGACAAAAATCCCTGTACATAGCATGCTTATATTATTAGTTGGAAAGGGACAGTGGAAATAATAAGTAAGTAAATTATATCCTATGTTAAAAGGTGGTAAGCATATACTATAGAGAAAAAAAATTGTTAAAGGCGAGATAGATGGAGACCAGTGGAAGGGAGGAAGATGGAGTGTAATTTTAAACAAAAAGTCAAAGATGATCTCACTGAAAAAATACATGAGCAGAAGTTTGAAGGAAGTGAAGGAGCAAACAAAACTGTCCTGATGTCTGGGGCAAGAGCCAGTGCACAGGCTCTGCGGTGGGAGCTGGTCTACAACGTCAGAGCACTGGTGAGGAGCCAGAGCTCCCGGAGCAGAGTGAACAGAAGGAACACTAATTGGAGGCACGCCCAAACAAGGGGGCGAAGACAAGAAGACTGTATGGCGTCTTGCCGGTCAAAGTTACGAAGTTCACCTTCTGCTCTGCGTTTTAAACAGGTATGTGACATGATCTAACTCACATTTTAAATGCATCATTCTAGCCGCTGTGTGAGTCTTAGACTAGGAGCAAAGGAGCAGAGAGGCTGTAATGAATTAATGAAGTCAGGCAGTAGCAGGGACCTGGGCCACAGTGACAGCCCCCGGAGGCGGTATACAGTGACCAGATTCCAGATATATTTGAAATTAGAATCGACAGAATTTTCTGACAACTGAGTTATGGAGCACGAGAGAAAAAGTAAGAATCAGAGATGACGCCAAGGCTTTTGGTTTGGGCAACTGGAAGGTATGATTGCAATTAATTAAGATGCTTTGGGGAAGGTAGGGAGAGAGTTTGGTTTTGAAAATGCTACCTTTGAGATGCCTGAATATCTGAGGAGAGATGCCAAATAGATGTGGGGCTCATCAGCACACAGACAGCATTTACACTTCTAAATTTAATATGTAAAATCTTAATTATATATCAATGTGCTCAGTTCATTAGGTTGGCTAGGTACAAGCATACTAGCTGTTCAATTTATAGTGAGTAAAAACAATATTAATTAATTGATTAAACTACTGTGTGGGCATATATATCCAAAGTAATAATAAAAAAAAATAATAGCAAGCTAGCATGATTCTAAAAACAAAGCATTAGCAGCATATTGTCCCAAGTCCCCCGGAGTAGTTACAGGCTGGCTTCAGTTCCTATCAAACCACAACTCAAGCTCACAGCCCCAGCACATACCCTCTGTAAAACCTCCCAGGATTCAGAGTCAGAGACTCTGCCCTTTGTATACCCACCGAGGCGGCTCATTCTCCCACCACACACTGCTTTATAATTTAATCTAATTAAGCACATGTTTCCCCCACTAGAGTCAAAGGCAAGCTAATGCAGGTCAGGGCCCATGTCTTACTCACTTCTGAGTCAGCAGTGGCCTTACACAGAACTAGGTGCATCCAACCAAACCATCAAATGTCTCTATTGCAGAATGAGCTTGAAATCGGGGTCAAAACTTTAAAAATAACTTCAAGGGTTCAGGTTTTCCTAAACCAGGATTCTGTTCTTGTAATTGTATCAAACGTAGGATCTGCAGCTCTGAAGCTACATGTTTCTAAAAGTGATATATCTGAACAGAAAGTTCACTAATATGTAAGCATTACATTAAAAAAAAAAATTCTCATTCCACACAATCAAAGGTTATCTTAGAACAGGAAGCATCATCTCTTTTCATATTTGTTCTTAAAATGAAGAACATTTAAGAAGTCTCTGTAATTTGACAGAGTTTTGATATGTATGGCAGGAATTTTGAGTAGTTCACCCAAAATTCTAATCACTGCTGCAGAGACGTGCGTTTGTTAATTGCATCCCTGCTTCTCCGAACAGACTCAGAACGGATCGGCTCCTCCTCTTCCAGTCTGGCAGGCAGCACACTCTCTAATTGACTCTTTCCCTAGGACTTTTCTTTCCACCAAATCCCTTTCTTTTCTCCATAGAAGATTTCTAGAGCTCATAACAAAACTACAAACAGCACTTGAAGTTAGCAGAACGAAGAAGCCCTGTCAGGTTTTTCAGTCTGCAGGTGCCAGGAAACAGAATTTCTCCTCAATTAAAAAATAAAATATTCATACTATGCTTCACTTACATAAGAAAAAAAGCAAAGCTTAAATAAATTAAGGGTAACTTAAATCAAACAGGAAACAAGCAAGGGGAGATTGCTTCATCCGATGGGCTGGTTGTGCACTTCTCTTTCATTTTCTTACACCAAGTTCACAGATTCTTTTTTTTTTAAAGAAGACAATTCATGAGATTTTGAACCCATTTCAATAGCTTGCAACCATGTATCATGCTACTTCAGTGTGCCAAAGGTTTTGGAAATATAGTCCAAATAAAAGTTTTACATTCTTATTTTTAAAAGGAGTCATCGAAATGTCATTAGCCTAGGACAAAAGTTTATCATATCTATGCCAAGTGACCTGTACATTGACTTCCTGATATTACACTATTAAAGCCAAAGAATCAAATTATTCCATTCTTTATTGTTAAATGTGTGAAACTGTAAAGCAAAGAAATGACAATAACAATTTTTAGTTAAAAAAAAATACTCTGGCATATATTGCCATTTCCTGGCATTCAAAAAAAAAAAAGTTACAGAAATGGTATACCTACTCTCTAAAATGAAATATCTTTTATTTCTTTCTTTCTGACTCAGGATATGTAACTGATTTCTTTCGTCCTGGTTTAGAATATTCATGGTCACACAGAAAATCTCTTGGGCTTACACTCTCATCTCAGAGCCTCAGAATAAAGCAAAATTCAGAGTGAAGAGTGCCCAAAACTTAATTCAGGCACTAGCTCTTCCATTCTGTGACCAAGTACTGTTCAGAGGACCCGGGCACCCGGGCCAGTAGCCACCCACTGGGCCACTGCTCGTTTTCCCACCTCCATAAACCGGAAACAGATTTCCTAACACATGCAGGAAGAGCGTGCGGCTCCGTCAGTCGGCACCTACAGCTCTCCTCTGGGGCTGACCCAGGGTCTGGGGCCCCCTGCGTCCTTGGGGGGCACAGCTAACCCAGGCATTCCTCAGCATCTATGTGAGGAGAAACATCCCCAAACGTGCACCCCCTCTCCTGCTGAGTCCCCAATAAAGCCTCAGACACCCCTTTCAGAGGGAAAACCAGGCTGATATAACAATCTAAAAATGAACCAATCAGATCACCCCTACTAAGTGAGAAAGAAAAATATCAGGATGCACGTAGGAAAAATACTATTTCTTCCACAATCTTCACTTCTGGCATTGTACTTGATTTCATTATTCATGGTATCATCTAAATGCCAAAATCACCTATAATAATAAAAGAATAGACACTCTCTAAGGAAAATCTTAGAAAACTCAGACTTTCTAAAGAGCATGTAAGGATTCACATTCAAAAATCCAAGTCAGGAACTCTACAAACATGGACTCAGGTCCCATTTGTTGTACTTAGTTTTACCTTTGTCCTAAAAAAAAAAGTTATAAGAAGCAACAGCATTGGTTTACATGTATTTACATTTGGAATTGACAAGTCACACTCAATGTTAAGAGGCAGAAGTGGATGATGTAAAATTCTAGGTTAACAACTATGCTATAGGCAGTACAGTGAAGGTGAAAGTCGCTCAGTCGCGTGCAACTCTTTGCGACCCCATGGACTCTCCATGGAATTCTCCAGGCCAGAATACTGGAGGGGGGAGCCTTTCCCTTTTCCAGAAGATCTTCCCAACGCAGGGATTGAACCCAGGTCTCCCGCATGGCAGGTGGATTCTTTACCAGCTGAGCCACAAGGGAAGCCCAGTATATCAGTTAACAATAAGAAATGGCACTCAGAAAGAAGGCCTTTACAAGGTTTTCCTTGATATTAGATCACATAGAACATGAAACTATTATTAGATAATGCAAATTTTTTAAACATGAAGCACAGAAATTATAAAGTTTGATTTATATATTAAAGCACTACCTTCTGATACAAAGAACTAATTCTCTTCTTTCAACCACTTTCTTCCATCTTTGAGTTGAAAAGGTAATTGAGATGAAATTTTAAACCACTAACTTTAAACTTCAAAATTTATGATTTACTTCAATATTATGCAATTTGGGTCACTTACACTTTCTTACATCAACAAAAAGCATGACCAAGATCTAAAAATTAAAAAATAAACAGAAGTACTGATTTGGCATATTCATTGGAAGGACTGATGCTGAAGCTGAAGTTCCAATACTTTGGCCACCTGATGTGAAGAGTTGACTCTACTGAAAAGACCCTGATGCTGGGAAAGACTGAGGGTGGGAGGAGAAGGGGACGACAGAGGATGAGATGATTAGATGGCATCACAGACTCGATGGACAGGAGTCTGAGTAAACTCCGGGAGTTGGTGATGGACAGGGAAGCCTGGCGTGCTGCAGTCCATGGAGTCACAAAGAGTCGGACACAATTGAGCAACTAAATGACAACAACTGATATGGTAATAGGTTATTTTTAATTGTCAGTCAAAACCATCCAATATATAACTTTAATTAACTGGTAACTAATAACTCAAATAACTAGTTCACAACAATTAACTTACTTAGTAACATATTTCTCTTTACATTTGCCTCTGTGAATTAGCACATATTACAGCACTGAGAAACATTTAAATCTTACCCTTTCCAGGAACATAGGCTTCCCAGGTAGCTCAGTGGTAAAGAATGTGCCTGCCAATGCAGGAGACCTGGGTTCGATCCCCGGGTTGGGAAGATCCCTTGGAGAAGAGAATGGCAGCCCACTCCAGTATCCTGCCTGGAGAATCCCATGGACAGAGGAGCCTGGCGGGCTTCAGTCCGTGGGGCCGCAGAGTCAGACACGCCTGAGCACGCACACAAAGCGAAAGGAGCATGTATAAAGACTATCTTTTTATAATTAAGCATCTGGCCCTCCATCCTACTCTTGGGAATCACCAACAGCTGCAGCTTCATTATTCCTAACTGTCACACAGCTAGCTGTTTCTATCTATCGAGTTTTAGCTTATCTAGATCCAAGACAAGAGTATGGCTAGAGATAGTCCAGGGAATGAAAGTGAAAGTCACTCAGTCGTGTCCGACTCTTTGCAACCCCATGAACTATCCGTGGGATTCTCCAGGCCAGAACACTGGAGTGGGTAGCCTTTCCCTCCTCCAGGGGATCTTCCCAAGCCAGGGATCAAACCCAGGTCTCCCACATTGCAGGCGGATTCTTTACCAGCTGAGCCACCTGGGAAGCCCAAGAATACTGGAGTGGGTAGCCTATCCCTTCTCCGGAGGATCTTCCCGACCCAGGAATTGAACCAGGGTCTCCTGCATTGCAGGTGGATTCTTTACCAACTGAGCTATGAGGGGAAGCTTCAGTGTAAGGAAAGGTCAAGTCTAACTTAAATGTTATATAGTGTGCAATTCTCTGCTTTGTGCTTTGATCACATTGTTACAAGATTCTTAGAGGGGAGATAAATATCAGTTCTATTCTGTTAGATGTGCTCTCATGTAAGAAATCCTGAATGACGCAAACAGAAATATGTTCTAGTATCTTACTAGGAAAACAAATCCCTATAAGCATTTATTCAATTACATGAAGGGAATTTCATTAAAAAAAAAAAAAAAGGCTATTCTGATGAAGTAGAAGCTGAGAAGAGAGGCTAATGTAAGCCACAGATTTTCCAACAGCAGGAGGCCACGAGCACCCCAAGGCTACAGAGACAAGAAAGAAGACTCAGTGTTCATGAAAACCACGTGCCTGGTCTCCCACTGCAAGCTGGGGCTGCGGGAGGGCTGTCCAGGACTGGAATCACGGAGGAGAGGAAGCCTGTACCCAGAAACGCAACCTGAGACAGAGAAGGAGGCAAAGAAACACCGGAGGGACTCCCTCCCTCGGCCCTCCTGCCTCCCGCTAGACGCAGCCTGCAGAGAGAAGCCCCCTGTGACACAGAAGAGGACACTCAGAGAGAAGAGAGGATAGGAGGGTGAACAGACCCGGGACTGGCTCGAAGCAGGAGAGAAAGGAGAAGGGCGGGCCAGCTTCCAAACGAAAAGAAACAGTCTAATGGGAGCTCATGGTGACACCCCAGAAGAAGGAGGAACTCCCAGAGTACGCCCCACACCTTGCCTGGGAAACCCAGGGTGCTCACAGACTTTGTTTTCTCCTCTGAGCCAAATGAAAGCAGAAAAGTATCTGGAGCTGTTGGCGGCTTCCTCAGGCACAGGGGTATTGTTTCGTTTTTAAAGATCCAAGATTGATAGCCAATTGCATGTCGAAAAGTACCTCTGATCGAACATAATAACCAAGCATTTCCACAAGTGAATATAACAGAGAAAGCTCCAGTGGGCAGCTTTTTTCGTGGAGAAAAATGTGGACAGCCTATCATCCCACTGGGAGACAATCAATTGTAAGGAAGTCTACAGTGGGGAAGCGGCGATGCTCCTGACGGTTTTGCAAATACACTGTGATCAACAGCTTTTGAGTAACTACCTGTGATACCTCTGGGCTGGAGAGCAAACATAGGAGGAGCTCAATTGCCTTTAGTCAATGGACGCTACTGGACTCTTTTGCTGGGCCAGCGTGCCCGGAGAAGAGGGAGCTCGCAAACAAACTCTATTCCAAGAATTATTATGGGAAATAACGAGTAATATTATGTAGGCCCAAATAAATATTGCAGTTCCAAGCTAAAATTTTTGAACACACATCTTCTATGTTTGACTAATAGTGAGTTACCATGGAAATGAATTCCCTGTTTTCAAAGACGGTGACTTCAATAAAGATGCAACATAATTTATCTTTCCCTCAGCATCCAGGAGACCCTTAGGCCATCATTATTAACACTGCACAATGGTAAACAAAATTGTAAAGAAAATTATGATTATCTGGATTCTCTATGATTAATGATTGACACAGCGTGTGTTTGTGTGTAAGTGAATATATAATATTGCACATAGGTAGGGACTTCCCTGTGGCTAACAGGAGCTGCCCAGGTGCAGTGGAAACATTGTTTAAATAAGATACCTGAATTAGTTGACAATAAAACACCATTAAATATTTTATAAATGTTCAAAAACTTTTTTTTTTCAGTTGCTAATTTGCATCCAACTCTTTGCGACCCCATGGACGGCAGCACACCAGGCTTCGCTGTACTTCACTACCTCCTGGAGTCTGTTCAAAATTATGTCCATTGAATCAGTGATGCCATCTAACCATGTCATCCTCTGTCATCCCCTTCTGCTTTTGCCTTCAATCTTTCCCAGCATCAGGGTCTTTGCCAGTGAGTTGCTCTTCGCATCAAGCAGCCAAAGTACTGGAGCTTCAGCTTCAGCATCAGTCCACCCAATGAGTATTCATGGCTGATTTCCCTGAGGATTGACTGGTGTGATCTCCTTGAGTCCAAGGAACTCAAAACTATTAAGTGAATATAACTGTCAATGTTTTAATCAATTGAATATGTTTTTGAATATGTTTTTAAATTAACCAGACTCTAACTGTAATTTTCAATAAATGTTTATTTTAAATTAATAAATGATAAATGAATCATTTTGCTGTATAACTGAAACTAACTCAACATTGTAAATTTACTGTACTTCAATAAAAATTAATTAATAAATGAGATCCACGCACTTTCTTTCCCTCAGTGGTATATTTCCTCATTTAAGTTTCATTACAATTTATTCTTATCAAGCCCCAGATCTCATTCCCTAATTCAGGGATTCTGTTCTGTCGACTTAGAGACATGACCCCATCTGTGCCTGACACCGCTATGTATTTATATATAAACCACAAGACTGAATGAAGCAGACTCACACTGATCCTTAAATAAAATCCCTGTTACTACACAGTGTGAATGAATCTGAAAGTCAAAAAGAACATGAAAGCAGTATCTCCTTATATCTCTCTTGGATAAAGACTGACCTCATGTGTTAGAGACCAGATAAATAAAGTTGAAATCCTTGCTTACAGGAGTACTCTGTATTTATAAACAAGTGTGTGATAAAAACGCAAGGAGAGAACTGAGGCTAACATAAGCAAGGTAAAATGACATATAAAGTGTAAAGCCAAGATCCAAGAAAGGTCCTTTCAAGAAAGATAGCCAACATTCCTCATTTAATATTTATATATTTACATTAAAGCTTGAAGAAACCATTTTATCAAAGGATAGATACAACAAAGAAATTTATCTGTTCATTTTACTTGTTAGGACTTCCACAAACTGAGTCATTTGAAAGATGAATTCATTTATTTTACTAGCGAAACATTGATACATGCTGCTATGGCAGCTGCTGGAATGAAAATGTAGCACAAATAGACATTATAACTAGAGTAAGGGTAATAGGGTTATAAAATATAAAAAGAGTAGCCTCATGGAACACATATTACTGACTTAGTAGAATGAAAAAAGTAAAGGTGATAAAATGCTAGCGCTTATGTAGACACTGCCTACACTAATTTGAAAAATAAAAATCAAAGTCACTCATTTGTGTAATGACAGTAAAATATAACATGCCTTAGGCCAGTCAGAATGGCCATCATTAAGAAGTCTACAAATAACAAATGGGCAGAGGGTGTAGAGAAAAGAGGCCCCCCTCTTGGGAATGTAAATTAGCGCAACCGCTATGGAAAACATTAAAGGCGCCTTAAAAACAAAAAAGCGAAACTGCCACGTGATCCAACAATCCCCCTCCTGGGCCTATATCCAGAGAACAATATAATTCAAAGTGATACATGTATCCCGATGTTCACAGCAACACTATTTACAATAACCAAGACAGAGAAAGAACCAAAATGCTCAGTGACAAACCGACAGAGACGGTGCAGCGCACACATGGGAGGTGCGCGCCTGCCCAGCCCCTTCAGGCACGTCCGGCTCTCTGGGACTCCACGGACTCCACCCCGTCAGGCTCCCGTGTTCGGGGGACACTCGCGCGAGAAGACTGGAGTGGGCTGCCGTGCCCTCCTCCGGGGGTCTTCCCGGCCCGGGGATCAAACCCGCATCTCCTGTGTCTCCTGCAGTGCGGGGGGATGCGTCACCACTGAGCCACTGGGGAGGCCCTGTATATCCACACGTAGGTATGTAACACACACACACACAATGGAATATTATTTAAAAAGAGTGAAATGACGCCACTGCAACAAGGTGGATGTAACTAACGATTATCATCACGCCAAGTGAAGTCAGTCAGAAATAAAGACAAATGTCATCCGCTATCACTTATATGTGGAATCTAAAATACGACACACATGAGCTTTTATGAAAAAGAAAGAAAATCACAGACACAGAGCAGAGCTGTGGTTGTCAGCGTGGCGGGGTGGGTGGTGGACAGGGAGTGTGAAATCAGAGACGCAAACACTACACGCAGGATGGACAAGCAACGAGGCCCCAGCACACAGCACGGAGAGCGGCACCCGCCGCGCTGTGATACACCACAGTGCAGAAGAGTGCTGCTTGAGCGGAATGCACGCGGATGTGCTACCGAGTCACTCTGCAGTGCGGCGGCAATCAGCACAACAATGTGAATCCACTCTATTTCAAGACAACAAAATTTAATGAGGTACAACACTATATGCCTCTGATTCAGTGCATTGCTATGGTAGGAATTTTTTGATGATTTAAAATGTTATTTTAGTTGTTCAGTGGGTTAAAGAGGAGAAAACAAACTCATGAAGAGCAGACAGTTATTCATCTTAATATTCTGAATTGGCACTCAGGTGGAATGAAGGTCATAAAGCTTTTAACTGAGATTTATTTTCATGAAAATCATTTTACATTTTTATTTTTATGAAAGAACATGAGTGGATTAGGACTAAAGAGTTATAAGGAGATTTTGTATGTAATAATGAACATTTTTATAATTACTTATTTATATTATGTTTCAAATGCTGCTTTACTATGTGCCAAATACTCTTCCTCTACAGCCCAAGTGATAGGTAGATGCTATTATTATCCTCATTTTACAGATGAGAAAACTGAGGCTAAGAGATTAGGTGAAATGCCAAAGTTTTAGGAGCAGCAGTTATACCGTTAGCTTTGATGACAGCAATAAGTGGCTTGCTGACCCTTGTAAACTTCTAAGAAAAAAAATCTATTAATGGATCACACCCGGCGTAGAGAATCATTATCTAAATTCTCAAAACTTAGTTTCTAGCTCAACTCTTAACTCCCAAAAAGCTGAAAAGAACCAACAGCATCCTACAAACACCTCTTCAGAGTCGTCACTTGTCTACTCAAAAGGGAATATTTCAGAGCTGAATGAATTCAAGAACACAATTTCCACATCTCAAACTACCACTCAAGTTCCTATAAATTAATCAGAAACAAACAAAATGATAATCTATAACTTAACAGCAATATCACCCCAAAAGCAGAAAAATAATATGTTCTATCTTTAGAATAAGACATTCTAAACTGATCAGTTGTTTTGAAATTTAGAAGGCAAGAAAGTTCATCTTTCATTTCTAGTCTCTGAATAAACATGAAAATGAAGACAAGAATTGAGTTAGCTGCATGGATGAACATTCTTTCACTTACTTATGTTAAATTGACTGAAAAAAAAATCAATTTTGTTTTTCTTTAGAAAACATTTCATATTTTCAGCCATAAGCACTTTTAAAATATGTGTTTTACAAAAAGTTCTTTAAATATGATATGGTCCAAGAAAATATCTGAATTTTTTTAGCTGTTACCTTCCAAAAAACACCTCTCCTTAAAAACAAAAACAAACAAACATACCCATATCTGACATATCCCAAGAATTCAGTTCATGCTTATAAACTGACAACTGAAACAGCAATAATATCTAAGACAGGCTTCCCAGGTGGTGCTAGTGGTAAAGAATCCCCTTGCCAGTGCAGGAGACATAAGAGACACGGGTTTAATCCCTGGATCAGGAAGGTTCGCTGGAGGAAGGCGCAGCAACCCACCCCTGTACTCTTGCCTGGAGAATCCCGTGGACAGAGGAGCCTGGAGGGCGGCAGCCCACAGGGTCGCAGAGAGTCGGCCACGACTGATGTGACTTAGCAGGCATGCACAGTATCAGAGTTAATATCAGTAATTAATTAACAACTTTAAAATATATCAACAATCTAAAAAGGAAAAACATCTAACCCTAAGGTATGACAAATATAAATTTTATATAGCATATAACAAAAACGAAGTTTTCTCAAAAATTCTTCATCTTTTTACCATTTATTGACTAGTCATTAAATGAGTTTTTAGTCATTTACGAATAAAATAGCATCTTCCTGACTATTGGTTGAGATCATTCGAACTGACTGAAGTCAGTTCACAATGGATCAGTGGCATGAAACTCATGAACTCAGAGCAGACCTCAAGTTTGCACACCAACTACAACTACATGTACTGTATAACATGCCACTTTGATTTTCAGACTCCATTAGCTTATTTGTTCAAATGATTTTAAATTAATATTATATATAATGCACTTGAGTATTCATTATCATCCTGAGCTATTTCCATGTTCCTGTGAGTTTTTAAAAAGTATGTGATTGAATAACATGATTTATCGTGTTATATAATATCAATTTTAACCTCTTAAAAGCTTCATTATTACGGAAATTTTCAAGGATAAACAAAAGTAATGAGAACAACATAATGAACCCTCTTGTCCTATAACCCACCTCAATTATCTGTATTTTGCCATTTTTGTTTCCTTTATTGGCCTATCCACTTTTCTATTTTTTCATCTGCTCTATGATATTTTGATACAAACCCCTAATGCTATATCATTCCAATAGTAAATAACTCTAGTATGTATCTCGCTCCTCTGTCCATGGGATTCTCCAAGGCAAGAATACTGGAATGGGTAGTCATTCCCTTCTCCAGGGGATCTTCCCGACCCAGGGATCAAACCTGAGTCTCTTGGGTTGCAGGCAGATTCTTCACCATCTGAGCCACCAGGGAGGTCCAAAATTTGGTAGAATTCACCAGTGAAGCACTCTGGGCAGGCAGTATGACTGAGGGAAGGTTTTTAACAACAAAAGTAATTTCTTTAAGGAACAGAGGTTTCCAGGTTATCTACTGACTATTTCTTCTTGAGCAAGCTTCGGAAATTCACGACATTCAAATAAATTTTCCATTTCATCTAACTTGTTGAATACACAGGTGTAAAGGTGCTCATGATGGTCCCGTCACCCTTTTAACATCTGGAGACTCTGCAGTTATGCTGCTCCTCTGAGTCATGGCACTGGCAACTTCTCCTTCCCTCTTTTACAGATTTATCTAGTGTATCAAAGAACCAGCTTTGCACTTTCATTAATATTTCTTTTTGTTTTCCATTTCACTAATATCCACTGTGATGTTTATTATTTCCTTCACTCTGCTTACTTTGAGTTTAATTTACTCTTCTCTTTGCAAGTTTCATAAGGCAGAAGCTAAGGCCGTTGACCTGAGACTTTTCCTTTCTTCGTATGTAGGTGTTTGGTGCTGTTTAACCAAAGTGAGTACTTTAGCAGCATCCCACTAAATCTGGTGTGTTGTGTCTTTATTCTCCTTCAGTTCAAAATATTACTACTTCCTTGTTTCTCTTGGGATTTCTTTACTCGTGGGTTATTAGCACCAGATAAGCACGGGAGAGCATACACTCATCTCCAGGGTTTTCTATGCAGCTCTCTCCGCCTGGCCGCCCCAGTCTCCCTGGACTTCTGTTCTGTGTTTACTCAGGTCGCCTGCTAGGCTTTGCCTGGGCTACTCTTCCCTGTGGTATGAGCTGGGAACGCTTCCAACACCTGAGAGAAGTCCTGGGTTGGAGGAGACACAATTCTGCCAGACACTGCACGTCATTAACGTTCTCAATTTCGGAGGCAAAACAGAGACCTCAGAAGCTCTCATCCCTGCTTCCGAACCCACTCCAGGAAAACTGACTTTACCTTCTCAACCTGTGTGCATTCACTGTCAGCTATTTCTGGACTCTCGTTTGCATAGCTTAGAAGGAAGGCCTCTTACTCCATTACTGCTTATATTAACAGAATGTATCTGAAGACAAAGGGTGCGTCATCAACAGAGTTCAGACAAGACAGAGAGCATCAAAGTAAAATTAACTCCATGAGACCATGGTAATGGAATATTAATATTCTTTATCTTGTTCCCAATCTTCTGTCTTCTTGCCCTTGATTTAACAATCTAAGATGTCACAAATCCCCAATTTTCCCTTCTAATTTAGTAAGGACTTGACATTCCTTGCATTCAAGGACAGCCACTCACAGTCCCTTCCAGGCCAATGACTCTTAAATTCAGAGATTTGTCTGGCTGTAAGAAACTCTAGAGATAGATCCTCTATTACAAACACGTCTCTACACAGGAAGAAACCAAGGCACAGAGATTTCATGGCATTTGCCTCTATTAGCAAATTTAGAGTCACAGACTACAAAGTAGGAAGTTGGAGAGATTTTCTCAATCATATTAAATTATATAAATTTATACTGATAACACCCTATATTTCACATCCTCTAATCATTTATTTAAAAATTACATAAAATATTGAGAAAAAAGTATTGAAAACTATCCACCAACTTTCTAGGAACATTTATATATTTACAAACATTGTGTGAATGTAAATTACATTTTGTATAATGTCTTAGTATAAAAACACTGTCAGAACACAGTTTAACAAAAAGCTTTATTTTGAGTTCTACCTTTGCTTTTCAAAAGCTGAAACAACTAAACTAGCTTAACCAGAGTAATGTACGTTTAAAAGGCTATCTTGCCTTTACCTGAATCCATGAAACTAAGCAGTATCATGCCACAGACCGGTCTTCTCACCAAAACACTGTGCTGAGCACAGGGATGAGCCTAAACCGCTGCGGATAGGCTTTGATGTGAATCCAGTAGATTCCGAGTGCTGACAGGCCAAACCCCCAATCCTGGTGTACAATCTTCAGAATAATCTTTGCAGCAAATTAAGCCTTCCAAAGCTGACATTTGCTGTCACTGCTACTTTGTCACAGAGAATAATTCTGATCTTTTAAGCACCAGTGTACCATAATTTTTGGCCATCTCAGAATGTTCAGGGAAGCACTTACTGATCTAATAAGTCTTGTTTTGTCTTTAATGAGTACAATTTCAAGTGATCGTAAAAAGCCCACATATGGTCATTATAACACTTGGTGTGCACAATCTGTTCATCCAAAGGCATTTCTGCTCTGCACTATAAACAGCAGTATATGATGTGATGGGAAAAACATTCATCTACGAAAATGTTCAGGCCACGGTTACAGAAGATGAATAAAAAATCATGGTGACATATGGTCTTGGTTACACGAAGATGTTCTGATAGAGCAGTAATAGAGAATACCGTGCCTGTGCGCTCTGCTAGTTTTAGGTTCTAATCCTCAAAATATAATTAAAGCCCATCAGTCATGGAAGACACAGAATAATCACGGGCACTGTTTCAAATACACTAGAATAAAACAGTGATGTGATTTTTTTTCCTCAAAGTTTGCTCCAAACTTCTACAACTTAGCTATGGTAGCACTTCTTTGGGCTTCCCAGGTGGCACAGTGGTAAATAATTTGCTGACCGGGGCAGGACACACAGGAGATGCACAGGTTCGATCCCTGGGTCGGGAACATCCCCTGGAGAAGAGAACAGCTAGCCACTCCGGTATTCTGGCCTGGAGAACCCTGGGCCGGGGAGCCTGGCGGGCTGCAGCGCACTGGGCGGCACACAGACAGCTGAGCACGCGCGCAAGCACCGATTCTTTCAGGGAGAGTGAAAGCGCTGGTCACTCAGTTGTCTTCAACTCTGTGCGACCCCATGGACTGTAGTCGGCCGGGCTCCTCTGTCCACAAAATTCTCCAGGGAAGAGCACTGGAGTGGGTTGCCATTCCCTACTCCAGGGGATCTTCCCAGCCCAGGGATCAAACCTGGTCTCCTGCAAGGTGGGCACATTCTTCACCATCTGAGCCACCACTAACTTTAATAGCAGGAGCTAAAGGTTACCTAGCACTTACCATGGTCCTGATACTGAGGAACTACTTCAATTAATTCCCTGAAAAATAATTTGTTCACTCAGCTGATTAATGGCAGAGCCAAGATTCAAACCCAAGCTGACAACAGAGCCTGGGTTCCTACCCTCTGGGCCTTACTGCCAGAGTCCTAGGTAATTTATAAACATCTGCTCTTTTCCTAGGAGGAAAGAGGGCTTCCCTGGTAGCTCAGTTGGTAAAGAACCCGCCTGCAGTGCAGGAGACCCCCGTTCGATCCCTGGGTCAGGAAGGTCCGCTGGAGAAGGGACAGGCTACCCACTCCAGGATTCTTGGGCTCTCCTGGGGGCTCAGCTGGTAAAGAATCTGCCTGCAATGTGGGAGACTTGGGTTTGATCCCTGGGGGAAGATCTCCTGGAGGAGGGAAAGGCTTCCCACTCCAGTGTTCTGGCCTGGAGAATTCCATGGACTGTATAGTCCATAGGGTCTCAAAGAGTTGGACACGACTGAGCGACTTTCACTTTCACTAGGAGAAAAGAAACTGTAAACTCTTTTCCCTAAACTGTAAGCTTGAAGAGACATGACAAATTCTGAATAAGACACAAGTAAATTTTATAGTAGCCAGTCTTCTAAAACATGTATATAAGAATTAGTTCATAATTATTATAGAACTCTGAAAAACAGCACAGATGATACATGACAAATGAGAGATTATAAAGGAACTGATGTTTTCATTATTGCTAAAATATGAGATTTCATATATTTGGTATGTAAGTAAACTGTGAAGTTAATTTTGGGCATACATTCACTTCTCTTTTCACCATATATGTTCAGCTTAATCATATGAACTGACCATATTTACTTCTTAAAAGCCAAATACTCAGAAGATCTAATGATACGTGAGCAGTGAAAACTTTCATTAAAGTATCTTCTAACACAAGACATAACATTAAAATCTAAATAATTCTTGTCATATATATCAGTTTCTTTACTGTATACACTCACAGTTATTAGCAAATGAAAAAAAGCCAAAAAGCAAGCTTCTTGTTGAAATGAATGTGCCATTTCAGAAAGGATACATTTTGTATTGTTGACTTAAACTGATTTTAATTTTACCAAACACTACTTACAGCTCTATAATGGTCTGACCAGTCCTCATTCAAGCATGTGGAGCATTGCGAGGGCGTTGGTACGAATGATGCTGGGAAACACCGAGGAGACGTAGCCCTGGAACCTACCTTGGTTAGATGAATGACTCCTTTAGAAGTAACCGAACAACCCATGAAGCCCACGCACTGCAGCTCAGGACAGTGCTCAGCGAACGCCTTCACCGACTGGTCCGTCACCTGGGGAGAGCGGGGAGGAGAGAGTCAGGACGGCACTGCAGGAGTTCGCCACTGCAGACTCCCCTGGCCTCACGTTGCGGCATCAACGTTTCCTTTTCCAGTGGACCGTCTGAATCCATAGGCATGCCGCAAGATGTCCTGCGCTTTTTAAATCCGCCCTCAACCCCACATTCCCTTCTGCCAGCCCATGTTTGTTTACGTCTTCTTGTCTCAGAGACGTCAACACTATCCACCGCCACTTCTTCATGCCTCCCTCAACAGACATGTATGCATTCTGACATTTACTCCACGTGCTATGAAATTCACCATTTCAAAGGGAGCAGTCCAGTGGTTTTGAGCAGACTCCCAAGTCGTGCCACCATCACCGACGTCTAACTCCAGAACATGCTTCTCACCCCAAAAAGAAGCCCCATGCCCAGCAGCAGCCGTCCCCCAGGTCCAACCCCTGCCTCCACGTCCGGGCAGCTTTCTGTCACTATGGCTTGGCTCAGTCCTGACATATTTGATAACTGAAATTGTACAACTGTTTCCTAAAGGGCAACAACAGTCTCTTTTTAAGGTTTCTCCCTACAAGTGTTTCTTCTAAGAAATGTGGCTTTGCCCCTCACTGCTTCAAACTTCTCAGATTTGGAGGATAGGATGGTTAAATTTATGTGTCATCTTGACTACACCATGAGATGCCCAAATATTTGATTAAAAATTATTCTGGGTGTGTTCGTGGAGGTTTCTGGGTGAGACTAACATTTGAAACAGCAGACTGAATAAAGCAGCTTGCCTCCCCGAGGGGACCACTCAACCTCAGCCACATCCAGTCCGCTGAAGGCATGGAACAAAAAGGGGAGTAAAGGAGGATCTGCCCTCCGTCCCTCTCCCCCTCCTTCTCTCGTTCTCTGCCCACCTTCACATTCAGACACCAGTTTCCCACCTTTAGACCCAACTTTGGACTGGAACTGATATCATCAGCTCTCCTGGTTCCTATACGTTTAGACTCTGCCTAGAACTACACCATCTGCTCTCCTTGGTCTCCAGATAGCCAATTTGGGGATTTATCAGCCTCCAGAGTTACAGGAACCAATTCCTTACAATAATCTCTTTTACACACACACACACACACACATACACACACACACACACACACACACACACACACCTCATACTAATTCTGACTCTTTGAAGAACCCTAACTAATGTGATACATATTAGAATCCCCTGAGGAATTTATTAAAACCTCAGAGTCATAAGAGGTTTAACCCAAGAATCTGTATTTTTAACAAGCCCCTAAGTGACTCTTAGGGATATGAAAACTTGAGGCCCCAGAGCTGCAAAGAAGTTACACTGACAGCTTTTGGCATTTCTGCATGGCCCTGCTTTAAACAAAGGGCAGACTGAAATTCCTTTCTTGTCTCCTCCAGCCTCCAAAAGTTTTCCATATATAAAATTATCTTCTTATAATTGTGCTAACATTTTCTCCACTGTCCTACAAGCTGTAGCATATAAAAGAAGGTCCAGATAGTCTCTATGATAGGGTTAATTTCAGATTCACTTTCCTCACCGTCAAGATGAAATCAACAAGTTAAACACCACCGTTAGTTTTTCAAACAGCAGTGACTTACACCTACTTTGCATTAACTTTAATATGGTTGACTCTTACTTTGTATCTCCCTTACCTATTCTGAGCAGATATTGGAAAATAAAGTTATGTGGGTAGCATTAATTCTGAAACAACACAAGAACGTTTTCCTAAAATAATCAAACCAACAGCATCCATGGTACATCTGATAAAAGATTAATTCTGCCCTCAAAAGTAAAGTGTGCTTCAGCATATTAAGACTAAGGGTGCCATTGATAAATTAAAAATGGGCCTTCCTGACACTCAGCTTTCTAAAAACATTATGTCAAGAAAGAATATTTAAGGCAGTGAAATTGCCTGAAGCTTCAGTGAAAACCAATTTCTATTAAAAAAAAAAAAAAAAACCTCAGGGGGCGGCGGGAAGGAGAGGGAAACAGGTTCAACACCTATCGCCATCTGGTTCAACATCTTGCCTAATCTGACATCAGGCTTCTCCCAGATCCATCTTCAAAAAGGGGAAGAGGAGTTCAGATGAGGCTGAAGGACACAGGAAAGCTCAGGTCCAAGGTGTTAGAGCTTTCAGAGACAAAGTATTAAAACTGGCTTCGTGGGTCTTCCTCTTTCAGCTCAAGGAGTCAAGTAAGAGGTTGGAGGCGCCTCCTGCAGCAACAGAGCCTTAAGAGCGGAATCCGCCTAGAGGGAGTGCCAGGGAGACAGGGGCGCTCTGTGAACTTACCACAGTTGTGCAACCAGCACCGCGCTCCAGTCATAGAACACCGTCAGCACACCGCCCTAAAAGGCCCCTTTCTCCCTGATGCCCATGTGCACTCCGTCACCGCGCCCGCCCCGAGATGACCCTTGATCTGTTTCACACACCTACAGCTGCCTTTTCTAGAAACTTCATGTAAATAGGATTCTATAATAAAGTCTTTTGTGTCTAGCTTCTTTCACTAGTAATTTTGTTTGTTTGTCTGAGGTTCCCCCTTGCTATTATCTGTATCAGCAGTTGGCTCATTTTACTGCTGGGTAGATTTGTATGGTATGACTATATTACATTTTGTTGATCCACTCAGCAGTTATAAACATTTTGTTTACAGTGTGGGGCTTTGATAAATAATGCTTCTGTGATCATTCACATACAAGTCTTTGTATGGACATATGTTTCATTCCTCTTGCATAAATATCTAGGATTGGAATTACTGAGTCATATGAAAAGCTTATTTTTTTAGACATTTTTAAATGTGAGTTGTTTTCTTATTAAGTTGCAAGAGTTCTTTATATAACTTGAATACACGTCCTTTATCAGGTATTTGTTTCACAAATCTTTTTCTTCCATTCTGTGTTTTGTCTTTTCATTTCCCTGATGGTGGTCTTAGAACTAACATTTAGGCCTATGGTGCTCATGGAGTTAATTTTCATGAACAGTGTGAAGTAAGGTGAAAGGTTCATTTTGTTTGCACATGAATTGCCCTATTTGTTGAAAAGACCATCTGGAATGGTTTGATTTTGAGGGATCATACTTACTCACAGACTGTGATAAAACCAGCCAGTAAATAAGAATTCATATGCAAAGAGAAATGTGGCTCAGGATTTGGAAAGTGGTATTGGAAAATTAGGGGGGAATGAGACCAGCTGGCAAAGCAGATTTTGACCTTTTAGTCAAAGCTGTGATGGAGAAAAAGAGAAGACGAACCTCAGATTCAACAGTGTCATCTCTTCACGACAGAGACAGAGAAGACCGTCCCCTTCAGCTGGCACTCTAAAAGCCAGCTGGCATTCTGATACCAGCATGGAGAGGACGCGCATGCATCTAGTGTTATGATGAGGAAACGCATTGGGATAAGGAATGTCCTGTGCCTTCAGAGTCGCCAGGCCATGGAAGGCCTCCATAATACAGACACATGAGATTCCAGTAGAGCCTCCACTGTGAGTCCTAAGGCACCCTCTCTAGTTGCTGAAGCCCAAACAAATGTAAGCGAGAAACACAGAGGGCAAAGGCAGAAGGAAGATATTGGCTCTCCAAAGCTCTTGAGGGGGCACTCAACCAGACATCCTTTGAGGGTGGTTTCTCATGAGAGCAAATGTGGGCACAAGAAGAACTCTCCCCAGGAGGTAGAAACAGAAGGCCTAGAAAACTCAAAGACAGGGGGCAAATGTAATAGCCACTATGGAAGAAATGTTCCTATCTGACTGAAATATTCTTAACCAGAAGAAACAGAAAAAGCAGAAGGTGAGCAGTACAGGGTCACTAATTTTGCTTGAAGAGTTACTGTTATAAAATTATTATTTATATTATTGTTTATATAATATTTTTGAATTGTGAATCTAGAGATTCAGTCTTTGGACACAGCTCAACGTTTGGGGTACCAGTAGCCAAAGAGCTTAAGAGGGAATAAAAAATCCCATGGACGGAGGAGCCTGGTAGGCTATAGTCCATGGAGTCGGAAAGAGTCGGACATGACTGAGCGACTTGACTTTACTTACTGTGGGCCAAGCTAAGTCCTCTCTGTAACAGGGGATCCCTATAATAGCCTTGACAGGCAATATTAGCCCCATTTTAGTGCTAAGACACTTCAGTCATGCCTGACTCTTTGCAACCCCATGGACTATAGCCCACCAGGCTCCTCTGTCTGTGGGATTGTCTAGGCAAGAATACTGGAGCAGGTTGCCATGCCTTCCTCCAGGGTATACCTGGCCCCATTTTACAGGTAACTAAAATAAGCCTATCAGAGATTGACTTCTCCCAAATCAAACCACTAACAGATGGCCAAGTGGGCTTTAAACTTCGATCTTTTAGATTTTGTAATCCCTGTTCTTAACTTATATATACTAAGTTGTGATTCGTTTCATGGTGCTAATTTCCAGTCAAATGCAAAAGCAAATTCAAGGCCCTCCCTTTGGCCCCAGAGAGGGAGAGTGGCAGGGATCAAGGCACAACTGGTCTATTTTTTAAAGAATTTTCTAGAGAGAAGCACTACCCTTGATTACTTTTTTCATCTCCTAAGGATAGACTAGATGTGCTGAAATGCCATAATAGTTTCCTGTATATCCTAAGAATCCTCCCAAAACAAGAAAGCATAAAAGTGGGTTGTATGTGTGTGTGTGTGTGCGCACGCGCTCAGTTGAGTCCAACTCTTTGCGACCCCATGGACTATAGCCCTTCCGGCTCCTCTGC
Source organism: Oryx dammah (assembly GCF_014754425.2). Taxonomy (NCBI): domain Eukaryota; kingdom Metazoa; phylum Chordata; class Mammalia; order Artiodactyla; family Bovidae; genus Oryx; species Oryx dammah. The sequence continues at coordinate 3,351,179 of NW_024070189.1, read as the reverse complement.
CCATGGTGTTTCCAGGCAGGAACACTGGAGTGGGTTACCATTTCCTCCTCCAGGGGATCTTCCCAACCCAGGGATCGAACCCATGTCTCTGGTGTTTTCTGCCTTGCAGGTGGATTCTTTACCTGCTGAGCCTTTGGGGAAGCTCAAAAGTGGGTTGGCATTATCTAATTCAGAGGTGATGAAGCAGCTGGGTTAATGGTAGTGAATTATAAAACCACATAAGTAGAAATTGATAATCCACTTTAAAAGGATTAAAATTAAAGACTAAGAAAATATGGATGGGAAAAGCTTTTATATAAATTTCAGGACTCTAAATAAAGAGATGCAGCTTCTTCTTAAGACAAAGTTTCCTTAGAACATGGGTGGAGAGATCTATCTTTGTCAGAATAAGATTGAGTCGATGAAAAAGGATTTGTAATCTGTGCTGAAAGATTAGATTTGGGGAATGATGCTAGCTTATCAATAGAAGAAAGAAATTTATACTATTAATTCTAAAAAGGTCAAGAAATCTTTGTACATTTTTACACTTGTGACATTAAAGAATTATTCCGTATAATCCTACATGAATGTATTAAATAATATAAAGTATTTCACAACTTTACTCAGAAAAAAGTTTTCCCTAGAGTTCACCCCAAACCTACAAATTCAGGACTTGGAAATATATACTTCTAATAAGTTCTCTTAAAGATTCGTATAGAGTCAATCCATAAACAACTCATAACTAAATCTAACAACTAACCAGCCCCTCCAAGTGTTAGCACTGAAGATGGTCCTGGGCATACATGGCGTCACGGGGTTATCTCTTTACTGACCTGTACTGACACCACAGATCACCACGGTCCAGGACATGCCATCCTTCTGGGCATTTTCAGCAGCCTGCACGCTGAACATCTTTCTGCCACTCTTGATTCCACAAATCTATCCTCCACCCATCACCCATCTTTCAACGTGTACAAATCACATCATGTCAGTCTGCCATTCACAATCCTCCAGTGATACCAATTACGTGAAGTATAAAATCCCAACTCCTATAAGCTACAAGGCCCTGCACAATCTGCCTCCTCTCTAGTTCTTCCACCTCGTTCATCATCCCACCATCCCCTATCCAGGTCTGAAACCAAGTCTGAAGAAGTAACCAGGTTATGGAGGGTTGAATGTCTGGCAGAATGGTTGTGACCTGGTATGGAAGGAATCTATTTTATTGATAACGTGAGACATACAGGGGTTAAAGAACTGTAAGGTCCCCTCGAGTTCCAGCCTCCTGCAGGCACCTAACGCATGGTGCCATTCATTAAAGGCTCTAAGGGAAGGGTGATAAAGGGAAGCTGTCCTTCAAGGCCCATCAGGTAAACTGAGGACCAACTAAAGGGATATTCTGGCCTCAGGGAGGCTGCCAGTGGGTCACGCCTACAGCAGGGTCCTGCCCTGTGTGAACAGCAGTATACCACAGCAAGGGGCACCTCCAGCAGCTAGGCTGAGCCAGTCAGTAAGCATCCACATCTGACAACAGACCAAGAAGTACTACATGAAGCGCTATAATGATAAAAGTCCCAGGTGAAGAATCTGATTTAGATACCGAGTAAATATACATGGGCTTCCCTTGTAGCTCAGCTGGTAAAAAATCCACCTGCAATGCGGGAGACCTGGATTCAATCCCTGGGTTGGGAAGATCCCCTGGAGAAAGGAAAGGCTACCCACTCCAGTATTCTGGCCTGGAAAATTCCATGGACTGTACAGTCCATGGGGTCACAAAGAGTCAGACACGACTGCGTGACTTTCACTTTCAAATATACATGATCCTTCAGGAGTTTTAAAATGAAATACAATAAAATTTCTCCATTTATTTAGTTTAGTCTTCAAACTCTATGAAAATTTCTTTTTCATTTTCACCTTTGCTTTTCTGTATTCTATTTTTTCACAAGTTATAAAACACTTACAATTAATGCACCCTCCTTTTGAGACAGTGTAACAAAAACACAAAAGGGATTCATACTTACCATATAAAAGGAAATAGCTAAATACGGAGACAAAGTACTTGGTATGGATTCGCCTTATGAATCATTTCAGTACGACCTTTTCACTATGCTCTTACTGTAATAAATATTTCATATTTTTAGTGATGTTAAAAAGAAATCTAAAAGAACATTATTTAAACACAGTATTCTTTTAAACTACGGTCAGACAACATTTAGTGAGTAAATACTACATGCCAAGCGCTGTGCTACACACCATGACCAAGACAAACCGCCTAGTGAGAAGAGTAAGTGAGAAGCAGTTACTGCAAGTGTGATCCCTCCTTTAATCACTTGCACTAGCCTACCAATTATTCCTTTCTATATATGTGCAATAATTACACGGTACACAAAGAAAGTTGGGTTAGTGATGAAGAATCCACCTGGCAACGTGGGAGAGGCACGTTTGACCCCTGGGTCAGGAAGATCCCCTGGAGAAGGAAATGGCAGCCCACTCCAGTAGTCTTGCCCAGGAAATCCTATGGACAGAGGGGCCTGGCGGGCTGCAGTCCACGGGGCCACCAAAGAGTCGTATACCACTTAGCAACTAAACAACAACACATAGAAAGAAGTCGAAACTATGACAAAAATTATATTCAATTATACAAATAAGATTCTTCTCAAATATTTCAAGTTACTGTATGCCTGATATCATTATATGCCCAATATCATTTCAGTAGAGAGCTAGAATATGTATTGCTTTTATAAATCATGAAAAAAACAAGGATTATTTAAGAATGCATGTTTACTAATACAACTTTGGCTTTTAATTAGCATGATTCACCTATTTCATTAGGTAAATCAGAAGCACAAGACAGTAAAATCTTTTAACATTTTATGATGAAAAATTTCAACAACATAAAAAAGTAGAAAAAACAATAAAATAAACCTCCATTTACCAATCATCCACCTTCAATAATTACCAGCTCATTGTCAACTTTATTAGTAGCCCTATCCACCTCTAAAACATCACATTCATCAGTAAATATTTCAGTATATCTCTAGAAGATAGGATCTTTTAAAAATCAGAGCCATAATACCCTTATCATTTCAGCAAAAATGTTCGTGTGAGACTTAATAGGAAAAATGAACTATGTATAGTTTTATGGAGATAATCCAACATGGTAATTTAAAAATCTCATTAAAAATTTACAACAATTTTATAAAAACTGACCCTTTGTCAACAAGGGCACTGAGATTCATAACTAATCATTTTCTAAAAGTCTAAAATTCCATTAGCAGCCAATGAGAATCTGATCGTTTGATTGCTTGTTTGACCTTGCCTGATTTTTGTTCATTCTGTCTTGCTTAATGTTAGTCTGGGGTTAGAGAAGTCAGATTGGCTGATAAAAAGAGATTTATAAGTTATGCATTAAAGTACTGTGAAAGGGAAAGACACTGGTCCAGAATTAACGGCACAGATACGTGTCCCTATTAAAAAGATCTGTGCTACGTCGGCTATGACTCAACCGTTTCCCTCTAGTTTGCTGACCAAGTTTCTTTAACTAATACTTTATTTTATTGAAATTCAATACTTGGGTAATGTAAATGAAACAGAACAATTAGTCTATTCTGTATCAGCTCACCCTTTAATTAATGAAAGGAATAAATCTAAAGAGAAATCTCCAAACCTAACAATCATGGCTGTACTTAGCAATGATATTTAGAAAACATTTGCTAGTATACATACACATCTGTTCACTCACCCAGTGAGATAAGCAGGCAGGTGCAAATTTTATTTCACAAATGAAGAAACACAGAAGTTAAAGTAACCTGCCCCACCTTATATGTGAGCCCAGTGTCCTTTGCATTACAACATACTCAATAGTGTACTTAAAATACAATCAAAGAATCTACATGAGTGCTAAATTTGAGACCCATTAAGTAATAAATAAACATAGCTGATAAGAAAGTCCTTGTTTCATAAACACACAACTAATTGAATTCTTTGGTCATATCACAGAAAAAATGTTTCAATTCTCTGAAAGTGAAGCGTCTTCCATTCTGCCAAGCTTTATTTCATTTCTAAACACAACTTTTAAATTAACAGATATGGTTAGTTTGAGGATTCATTTCAAAGAGTACAAAGTGAAATTTATAAGAATATGACTGAGGGCTAAATTAAATCCACCAGACAGATCACTTACCAGAATCTGTGTGGATGTATCATGCGTTATGCAAGAAAACAGGGGAAAATAGAAGTAGTATACACAACTTGAATTCTGACTCATCTAACTTTGAATGGGGTTTCATTACAAAGGGTAAAACGAACTGAAGTCCCAGAAGGCTCACACACAAAGAACAGTGCTCAGAATAGCAGAAGAGCTAGTTAGTATTTCAAGAGGCTTGCTGAAAGTCACAGAGGAAGAGAAAAACCACCACGATAAAGGTAACTTCCTTAGACTCCCACACCATCGAGGCCTCTCTTTATCTGCAAAACCGGGTGTTCTCTGCCTGCTCCCCAGCCTCTGCCCGAACACCTCCTCCCCTCCCTGACAACGTGCAGACCTCTCCTCCATCTCCACCCATTCCCTTACCTCTCCCTGGTGCTTCTTCCTTTTCCTCGTGTTTCTTCTGAACCCTTTATGCCCACTATTACACCTTTTCTTAACTGGCTGTTCATAATATGGACAATTTACGAAGGATTTTAAATATAATCATTGTATTAATTTCAAACCAGTGACATTAAACTTTTCCTTTATCTCAGAAATGTAAGATTATCTGAAGTCACTGAACTCAGCCTGAATTGCAATCCAGCCCCTCGTCTTCCTAGCTGTCTGACTTTAAAGAATTTATCTGCTTTCCAAAAGTATGAAAATGGGATAGAAACCTAACAGGCTTCTTGTGAGCATTAAAAGAAAATCCCCATGTGCTGGACACACTCCATACAGTGTACTTAACAAAAAGGAGCCCCTACACAGTGTACATGCATCCTTTCCCCCATTCCATGGGGCTGGCGCACTGAACATTATTGTACAAAAGTAACTTTTTTCCCTATCATTGTACTTGATAAAATATATAAAGCAGCATTTAGTGGTAGTCTCTGTTATGATATGTCCCACCTACCACCAAGCGTTAGAAACAGAAATGGCAATACATGAATGGTTCTACACTTGTTCACCAGGCTGAAGTCACACATTGGGAGAAAAATGTTAAGGCAAATGAGACTTTCAGTTGGTAAAATATCAGTAGCAAGTTTAATTGTACACAGGTTTACCTATACTTTGTAATAGGTCTAAAACTGTCGATAATAAAAGGAAGCAATCCAAACAACTCTCTATTTTCTAAGGGTACATTGACTCTTTTTAATGTTCTGACTTACAAACTATTTTAGTCTAACAGCACTTGGATATGACAGTACATTAAGACTATTCTTTCAGCTTTCAGAAAGCACAACAAGGTATATACACCAAAACTGGGCTTTGTAATGCTCCTAAATATACAGTGTATCAGATAATAAGTAGAATAGTGAAGTTTCTTTCCTGTGATTTTAAGGAACTCATCAATATATGAGAAAGAACTACCTCCTCCCTAGGAGGGTGCTATATAATATGCAAAAAGAAAATATATAGAATCAAGAGAACAACCTTCAAAAAGTCACTCGTGTTTGTGAAAATATTTCAGATTAAGTTTTAATATTTTAACAACAGAAAACGCTTCCCAGGATGAATAAAATCTAACCAAGGTATAAAGTCCTAACAATTTGTGTTTTAATCAGAAATGAAAGCCAATAATCTCCTGTTTAAAAAAAAAAATGTACCAACACCCTAATGTATGAATATAGAACATTTCTTACATATTCATGTTTAACATTCTTTAAACAAGAAAACCTATTATCAGAAAACAAAACCTAAAATTAGGTTATACATTTTTCATCATGTCAGACAAATACATTCATAGCTCACTAAATGTTCTTTCTTACATTTCAAACAGCTCATAAAACCCCACCTCCTTTAATAAGGTTCCCACCATAACCAGAAGCAAGACAGCAAGTCCACCAGCTGCCCTGACCTACTCCACTTGGTCTGCACACGTAGCCTTCACGAAAGCAGCCATGCTAAGTAACGAGAGTGCGAAGGAGGCGTTTTCCTTGTCAATTTTGGCAGAGGGGGAAAAAAGAATGTATAAATATGTTTAATTTCATTTTTCAAATTAGAAGCTCAGAAAGAGCAGAGCTCATGAGCAATGTCAAGACCCAGATTCGTGTCTCTAGGAAAAAGGGTCAAAGGAGGTCTTTCAGTATTTTCAAAACATCCTCTCTAAGTCCAAATCAACAGACACCTTCACTGGGCCTGGTAGGTAGTAGCTGCTCCCTACACATTTATTGAATATGTGAAGCAATGAATCAAACTGGGAAAGGTGGGTACTGGAAACACCAGTTCACTGAGGATGAAATAATGATATTGAAGAATTTCTACTGCTAAGAAAAAGTCAGTAGCTGAGTGCCTATTTGCCAGGCACTATACTAGCTGATTTTTATTTACATTTATGCAAACTACAGTGTAAAGGTCTTAAAGGTGTTTACCCATTTTTACCTAGAAGGAGCACGTCTAGGGATGTCTGGGCAACGGGCCCAGCAGAGAGGAGGCCAGATTTGTGGACCAGGACACTCACCGCAGCAGCATTTACAGCAAGAGAAGAACAGAATCCTCTCAGATGTGTTAAAATAGGATAATGGCTAAATTATGGTGTATATTTTTGATAGACTGCCATGTAAAAGATCATATCTTTTTAAACATTTGATGAAGTCAGAAAAATACAGTGTGATAAAACAGGATTATATAATTATTAGGAGTTTAAACATCATTCTGCTAAGTATATAAGCAGAATGAAAAATCTCATGTGATAAAATGTTAACTGCCTCTTGCTAGTGGGATTATATAAGTGTGATTTTAATTTTCTTTATGTTCCTCTTATTTTCCAGAGTTCTACATCAAGATTTTTATATTCTTATGATAACAGAAAACAAATGCTTAAAAAAGGAAAAAACTATGGGATAAGGCTTTTGAAAGTTTACTGTCTTCATGAACTTGAGGCATTTTTCCCAACAAGAAACTAGAAGACGAATTTTAGGTACATTAAAGAAATAGACACAGACAGCTTGCACAATCTATAAAAAGTAACAATAGAAATAAAATACAATTTACTCTTATAAATAAAGAGTAAAACCTAAATAATCTTCTTGCAACTTTAGAAAGTTTAAGAAACAAAATGAAAAATTTCTTAGAATTTAGAAAAAGCGAACTTATTTTAACCCATAAAATATTTTTATTTATAAATCAGTACCATATTTCTACCTAGTCATTATTCTTCCATGCAATAAGAAGAAAACATACTATAAAACAATAAACAATATACCTAAGTACACTTTGCTTGGGTAAGCCAAAAAACAAGTTTTTGAAAATCTGTTTATATATTTCCCCTATATGTTAAAAGATATTAAGAAACATAAAAAATACTACAGTCAGTTCACTAGTTTAGAATGAAAATACAGAGCAAAAAAATGGTAAACACCATATCCCTGTTCCAACATATAACTGGGTAACAAACAACGCTGTACTAAAAAATACTTTAAATGAACACAAATATGAGATGCTTAGTGAAGAGATGCAACCCAAGAATTCTCAAAATCAACTGCGTTAGCGACATGGTGATAATGTGCTTGCATTACACAGCTTCTCATCTGTATTTTATCTGAAAATAACAAACAAATATATCCCAGACCTCACTTGCATGGAATCATAAAGCAGGGTTTCCTTTGCTTTCAGTGACCTAATGACGGAAGCCTGACTGGTGGGCACCAGCCTGACTGGTGGGCACCGGCCTCTCCCAATGCTCTCCAGGCTTCTGAGAAGCCCACCTCGTTCCTGCTCAGACGCTTGGCTACTAGCTGCGGCCCTGCTCTGGCCACCACCTCTGGTTCCTGTGCCCTCCACGCCATTCAGCAGAGCTCCCGGCTGTTCCTCCTCTCGTGACTACTCCGGCGTGATTCCCTCCAAGGGCCAAAGCTTCTGGTCCTGCACCCATCCTCACCGCCTGAGCCCCAAAGCCTTCCGCCTGGGGAGCACCACCTCAAAATGCCTGTCTCCGTACATCGTTCCTTCCGGTGCTAGTCCTCGCCTCTAACCACAGGAATCAAAACCAAGCACCAAGGCTTAGGGGCTTCCCAGGCAGCGCTAGAGGTAAAGGACCCGCCTGCCAGTGCAGGAGTCAGAAGAGATGTGGGTTCCATCCTGGGGTCGGGGAGATCCCCTGGAGGCGGGGCACGGGAGCCTGGTATTCCTAACGGGAGAATCCCGTGGACAGAGGAGCCTGGCTGGACACGACTGAAACGATGTAGCACGTGCACACCAAGGGTGGGTGAGGAACAGACGCCATGCAGCCTGCAGCTTGGCTTACTGCCCTCCCACAGACCTCTCCCTCTTCCTCGTGTTTTCAAGACATCAAGATCAGCAAATCTAATGAGCACGAGCACGTACCTAAACAGAAGAATGGGCAGGCAGTGTCCCTAGAGCTTCACACGGTCTAGGCTTGAAGTCACGAGGACTAGACCTGAGTCACTCATTTTGCCTCCTGCCAGCTGCATACTTAACCTCTCCAGATCCCAATATTCTCATCGCAGGTACTTCAGTACCCAACCCCACTGAGGCTGTGTAAGGATTAAAAAAGAAAACGCATGTAAGGAATTTATATACTACCAACTCAATACAACTGCTTTCAAATGAATTTATTAATTTGGCAAAAGAGGGAAAAGATCATATCTTAATCTGGGTGAAAACCAAGTTCTTGGAATCTCATTTAAAAAAAAAGAAACACTAAAGCATCAAAAGAAATATATCTTTGTTCAATGAGATTTTTGGTTTACTTGGTTGAAGAGGCTTGGTCTTTCGAAATCTTAAGCAATCTGTCCCCGCCTAACATTGCAGAGTTCATGATATTTAGAGGAGGCACTGAAACACGACAAACGAAGGGCCTAACTGGGAGCCAGATTTTAATGTTAACTCGATTTACAAATGTTTACCATCAAGTGTGTGAAAGCTCTGTGTAGTATATACGTGTATGCACTGGTGGTGGAGAGTAGTCCACCCATAATAACATGACATCAATGCTAAAACAGTTACATAAAAATTGCTCTTGTGCACTTGTGTGGGGACCAAATGGTATCCTGAAAGTCACAGAGGAGAGACCTTTAAAAGACCATTCCAGGCATAGGAGACGTGAGCTAGGACCACTTAGAACCACAGGACAAAGGCCCAGAGACGTGAATGTACAAAACACATGGTAAGAATGAAAACATCCAAGCATCAAAATCGGGCTCTGCCCTAGGCAGCACTTGTAGCCACCCTGGAATTCTTATTATTTCTTAATCTTCTCTACCTCAGTTTTATATTCTATAAAAATGGAGATAAGACTATCAGAGTAGAGTTTTGTCATACATAGGGTCATTCTCCTGAAAGTATAAATGATTACAGTTAACTAGTTAACTTTGCTTTATTCTGCTATCTTATTTCTTCTAACGTCAGGTCTGAAATTTTTAACAAGACTTCCTTAAAAGTTAATATATCTACACTTCTGATATTCAAAGTTGTTTTTTTTTTACAGTTCTGAACACATTTTGCTTTTCACTCTCGGCGTTTAACGTGGACTGCCTTCTGAACATCTTCAAGGCATTCATGGCTCCTGGGGATGTGTATCCTCATCTACATTAAGCTAGGGAGGGGCATGAGCCACATGAGTCACACCTCCCACATATCAGGGATTAACATTCACACAGCTTTCTCTTCTAGTTCCAGAACAGAATGGATTAGCCTACTCTTCCTGAGGAGTACAGCCAAAAAAAAAATAATAAAGGTGGGCATTATATATAAATAAAACAAATGCATGGAAGACTCTGACAGTTTGGCCAGAAAAAGCACAACAGGGGGGCTTTCCTGAGTTTTGCTTTTTTTTGTTTTTTGGTTTTTTGCCTATGTTCACCAATGTTTCCAGACTGCTAGCTTCTCCAGCACTCAATCAGGGATATGTGAGGCAAAAAAAATAAAACAGAGAATTCACCACTATGTTGTCTTCAGGTTCCCAGGAAACGATCGAGAGATGCTGGAATTATCCAACAAAAATGTAAAATCACACATCGTAATAATGTTCCAATAAACAAGTACAGACATTCTTGAAGCAAAATTTTTAAAATGTCTCAGAAAGATATAGAAAATATATTTTTTTAAAATGGAAGTTTTAGAACTGCAAACTAAAATAATCCAAAAGATGTCACTGGATGCTATCAATAGAAAAATGAAGATAAGAGAGGAAAGAGCTAGTAAATGGAAGATAGAAAAATGCAAAGTACCCAATATGAAAACAGAGAGAAAACAGACTGAGAAAAATGTAACATTCATGCTATAAGTATTCCAGAAAAAAAAAAAAAAAGATAAAGAATGTGGAACTAAAACAGTACTCAAAGAAATAATGGTGGAAATTTCCCCAAACCTGCTTAAAAAAATAAACCTACAAATTCAAATAGATGAGTGAGCTCCAAAAAGGATTAACACAAAGAATCACATGCTCTAACATATCATTATCAAATTTCTAAAACTAAAGACAAACAAACCTTGAAAGCAGCAAAGTCTCTTTAAAGCTGGAATTTGAAAAACAATTCAATATTATAGCAGATTTCTCCTCAGAAACCAAGGACACTAGATGGAAATGGGACAATATTTTTCAAGTGCTAAAAGAAAAGAACTGTCAAGCCTGAATTCTATATCCAGCAAAAATATCCTTCAGAAATGACTAGGAGACAAAGACATTCATTCAAAGATGAAGAAAAAGTTACGAAATTTGTTGTCAGCAGAACTACCCTAAAAAAATAGCAAGTAGTTCTTGAAAAGGAAAATAAACAATAAAAGAACTACTCTTGGAACACTGGGAAGTAAGAAAGAGGAAGAGAAAAAGTAAAAATTTGAATACAATAAACTTCACTCTTCCTCTTGAGTTTTCTAACTTACATTTGATATTGAAACATTTGAGCAAGGATGGACTGAGAAAAATCCAAAGCCAGGTTTCAACCCATACTAATCCTCCCCACACCCTATTCTTTCCTCTTCTTCAAGAGGCAAATGGACACACTATCTTCATCATTCGGCCTAGAGACCTAAGTCCTTCCTGACCCCGCACTACATGTCTAGATGTGATTTATCCTGGTTACTGCTTTAAGAAAGGAGGATTTCATCTCTTTCCCTCCTAGGGATGCTGTGAGACAAGCCAGGAATGCATCTCATATAAGACCTCTGAACACTATTTTAACTATGATTTTTAAAAAATGATTAACATAATCTGGCCAAACACTACTAAATATACTGCTTTATTCTGTACCAACATGCTAATTTACAGAAACAGAGTGAATCCATATTTTAAAAGTTATCATGTATATTTTATTACGGGGAGAATTCTATATCTAGCTTATTCAAATAGTGAAGCTGGTTGTCTGGTAATATCTTTGTAAAGCCATGAACTTGCCTACAAGTGCAGCTTACAGACACAGCACGAAAACACAGCAATGTGCCCCTGCATTCAGAAATGCCCTCCCCACTGTGGCCTCGGTCCATAGTCCACCACCCCAGGCAAGATATCTTGAGAAGCAGCACAGAGCTGAGAAAAGCAGAACATGAGTGACCCATGCTTTCTGAAACACGCTAACAGAGGTCACCTGCCCACCATCAGACATATTCCTATACCAACAAAACATGAGCGCTGGGAAAGGCCCCACTGGAGGCTGCCATATTAGGGCAGGGAAACCAACTTCTCTTTCCTTTACCCAAAAGCAAACCCCAATGAATGAAGAGACTGTAAAACTCGTTAGAAAAGCCTGACATCTTCCTTCTACAACTGGGAAACACATATTTTGCATGCAAGAAAAAAGTGACCTTATTATTTTTTAAGAACTGTTACATATCCAAGAAGCCATATAAATCTTTTCAAATGTTTTTAAAAGGTTTAAAAGCCAGGAAATTTAGATGCTTTAGCACCATTAATGCTAACCTTGGCACTGTGACTGCTCCCAATCAATTTTTTCCTTTTAGAAAGAATGAATAATTTTGATGAATGCCATTGCAAATTACACACTAAAAACATAATTTTTCATATGAATGGGGCCAATGTCTTTTGGCACGCTTGTCACCATCACAATATAACTGCTAATCTTCAAATATAGTTATTAACTTCAGAAAATCATTTAGAAGACCAATTCTTTCTAAGGTCAATGATTACCACAGTTAATGACCAATTGGCTTCAGACATTACTGTCCTGCCCTGTGCAGCATGTTTTAAACTAACAAGACAATAAATAACTACTAATACCAACCTATTCTGAAGGGTATTTTTCAGTGACCATCTATACTCACTGAAAACATAACTGTTCTTGTGTTTTATATAACCACTCTTGATATTTGCTTGTTTCCTTGCTGTTCAGTTCAGTTCAGTTGCTCAGTCGTGTCCGACTCTTTGTGACCCCATGAATCGCAGCACGCCAGGCCTCCCTGTCCATCACCAACTCCCGGAGTTCACTCAGACTCGCGTCCATCAAGTCCGTGATGCCATCCAGCCACCTCATCCTCGGTCGTCCCCTTCTCCTCCTGCCCCCAATCCCTCCCAGCATCAGAGTCTTTTCCAATGACTCAGCTCTTCACATGAGGTGGCCAAAGTACTGGAGCCTCAGCTTTAGCATCATTCCTTCCAAAGAAATCCCAGGGTTGATCTCCTTCAGAATGGACTGGTTGGATCTCCTTGCAGTCCAAGGCACTCTCAAGAGTCTTCTCCAACACCACAGTTCAAAGGCATCAATTCTTCGGTGCTCAGCCTTCTTCACAGTCCAACTCTCACATCCATACATGACCACAGGAAAAATCATAGCCTTGACTAGACGGACCTTAGTCGGCAAAGTAATGTCTCTGCTTTTGAATATGCTATCTAGGTTGGTCATCACTTTTCTTCCAAGGAGTAAGCGTCTTTTAATTTCATGGCTGCAATCACCATCTGCAGTGATTCTGGAGCCCCCCAAAATAAAGGCTGACACTGTTTCCACATCTATTTCCCATGAAGTGATGGGACCGGATGCCATGATCTTCGTTTTCTGAATGTTGAGCTTTAGGCCAACTTTTCCGCTCTCCTCTTTCACTTTCATCAAGAGGCTTTTTAGCTCCTCTTCACTTTCTGCCATAAGGGTGGTGTCATCTGCATATCTGAGGTGATTGATATTTCTCCTGGCAATCTTGATTCCAGCTTGTGTTTCTTCCAGCCCAGCATTTCTCATGATGTACTCTGCACAGAAGTTAAATAAGCAGGGTGACAATACACAGCCTTGACGTACTCCTTTTCCTATTTGGAACCAGTTTGTTGTTCCATGTCCAGTTTTAACTGTTGCTTCCTGACCTGCATACAGATTTCTTAAGAGGCAGGTCAGATGGTCTGGTATTCTCATCTCTTTCAGAATTTTCCACAGTTTATTGTGATCCACACAGTCAAAGGCTTTGGCATAGTCAATAAAGCAGAAATAGATGTTTTTCTGGGTGTGTTTTATCATAAAAGCAGAAATAAGGGTGGTGGGTGAAGAGACAGAAAATCAGAAATGAATTCTATTAGCATTTTTAAAAAAACATTAGTTAGACATGCGTTAGTTTAGAAAATATAAAGGGTACTGAAAACTACCAAATGAAAAGTAAAATCCATCTTCTCCTCACTTTCATTTCCCGAAGTAATCACTCAAGTTTCTTACCAAAATAATTTTAATGCATATGCTCCTGTATAATATATGTTCCTGTGCATCTTTCTAATTTCCTCCAACAGCTTCAAGCTTGATACACTGTTTCACAGCTTTCCTGTTTTCACTTACAATATCTTGGAGATCTTCCATATCAACATGCACAGGCTTGTTTCAATTACATAACTGCAAAGTATTCTATCATACGAAAATACAAACTTATTTAACCAATTTTATATTTATGTTATTTATTGTTTTGTTGTCTTTTGTTTTGTTATTGCAAACAGTACTTCAATGAATATCCTTGTATATATATATTTTGAAAAACATGTACAAGTTATCTGCAGTATTTCTGGGTAAAGAACATTTTCTTTTTAATTTTGAGAGATTTTGCTACAGTATCTTCCAGAAACACTATGACTCATATGCACCCACCAGGTATTATCACACCTCTTGTTTTCACCAACCTGCAAGATACAAAAGATCTCCCTTTAGTTTAGGGTTTGATAATAGCTACTCAATAAATGCCTGATCCCTTATCAGTTGAATCAAACAACCCTTTAAAAGAACTCCTTCTACAGCCACACTATTGCCCTGATAAAACCTAATATCTGGTTTTCAAAATTCATAAGGTTTCTTGACATTGAGTAAAAAGAAGTTGGCAAGACTACAAGACAAGTAGTTTACAATCAAAAAGACACACAATGGTAAACACATCATATAGTTGCTTTCCTACAGCTACATCATAGATGACTATCTACCCTGTTAGACACAACACACAGTTCTCCATACTAAATAAGCCCTCTAAAAAGCTAAATAATATTACACCAATCCTATAAAGTAGTATTTTACAGGTTTTATTCTTTCTATAAAAAGTCTACTTTATATATCCTTCTACAGTTTGCTTTTCATTCAACATTATGTTGTTGAGATGTAGACATATTGATACATATAAATCTACTCCATTAATTTAACCACTTTCAATTCTTTCATAAACAGTGACATATTTATGAATTATATTATCAACGTATATTTAAATTCTTACAAACAATGTTGCAATGGACATTCTTGCATATCTCTTTGAAATATGTACAAAAGCTTCTACAAGATACACATATATGTGTACCCCGAAGTGAAATTGCTGAATCCTTTTGCACAAGTGTTGGAGATAATATTAAAAAAGAGAATACCTTTCCATTATTGTTTAGAGTATAAATTGGCATAAGCATTTTGGAAAGCAATTTGGACATATCTTTAAAGATTCTAAATCTGTACCTATTCGTTTATTACTTAAATTTCTTCCACTCCTATAGTTCAGTTCAGTTCAGTTCAGTTCAGTTCAGTCGCTCAGTCATGTCTGACTCTTTGTGACCCAATGAATCGCAGCACGGCCTCCCTGCCCATCATCAACTCCCGGAGTTCACTCAAATTCATGTCCATCAAGTCAGTGATGCCATCCAGCCATCTCATCCTCTGTTGTCCCCTTTTCCTCCTGCCCCTAATCCTTCCCAGCATCAGAGTCTTTTCCAATGAGTCAACTCTTCGCATGAGGTGGCCAAAGTACTGGAGTTTCAGCTTCAGCATCAGTCTTTCCAAAGAACACTCAGGATTGATCTCCTTTAGAATGGACTGGTTGGATCTCCTTGCCGTCCAAGGGACTCTCAAGAGTCTTCTCCAACACCACAGTTCAAAAGCATCAATTCTTTGGTGCTCAGCTTTCTTCACAGTCCAACTCTCACATCCATACATGATCACAGGAAAAACCATAGCCTTGACTAGACAGACCTTTGTTGGCAAAGTAATGTCTCTGCTTTTCAATATGCTATCTAGGTTGGTCATAACTTTCCTTCCAAGGAGTAAGATTCTTTTAATTTCATGGCTGCAATCACCATCTGCAGTGATTTTGGAGCTCTCAAAAATAAAGTCTGACACTGTTTCCACTGTTTCCCCATCTATTTCCCATGAAGTGATGGGACCAGATGCCATGATCTTAGTTTTCTGAATGTTGAGTTTTAAGCCAACTTTTTCACTCCTCTCTTTCACTTTCTTCAAGAGGCTTTTGAGTTCCTCTTCACTTTCTGCCATAGGGTGGTGTCATCTGCGTATCTGAGCTTATTGATATTTCTCCCGGCAATCTTGATTCCAGCTTGTGCTTCTTCCAGCCCAGCATTTCTCATGATGTACTCTGCATATAAGTTAAATAAGCAGGGTGACAATATACAACCTTGACGTATTCTTTTTCCTATTTGGAGCCAGTCTGTTGTTCCATGTCCAGTTCTAACTGTTGCTTGCTGCTGCTGCTAAGTCGCTTCAGTTGTGTCCGACTCTGTGCGACCCCATAGACGGCAGCCCACCAGGCTCCCCCTTCCCTGGGATTCTCCAGGCAAGAATACTGGAGTGGGTTGCCATTGCCTTCTCCAACTTTTGTTTCCTGACCTGCATATAAGTTCTCAAAAGGCAGGTCAGGTGATCTGGTATTCCCATCTCTTTCACAATTTTCCACAGTTTATTGTGATCCACACAGCCAAAGGCTTTTGATTTTTTTGTTACCAGATATAAAACTGGCTTAGGTTGTACAGCATCCAGAGCAATTAAGCAAAAATGGGAAACATACTAATCCATGATTGAAGAATAATGCTTGACAGATTTAAAAATATCATAAGTACAAAGTCAACTCAGCAAGTGTTTTGCTAAATCAGAAAATCAGTGATGATAACAAATTTTGGTAAAACAATATTCTTAAAAAAAGACTATTTTCAAACCGTTTCCAGAAATTCTGGAGCAAGTGAAACTACAAAACTAGGGAAAGCACAGTAATATATTTGGTGTGGATTCCAGCAATCATTTCTTTTCTGAAAGTTGGCAGTGCACATGTCTGAGAATTTAAATACCATTTAAGTATAGTATGCTACATACAGAAAGATACATGAAACACACATCAGACAATGCCTTGCCTTGATACGAGGTAAAAGTCACAGAAATAACTCCAGGCCTTCAAAAGAGCTTTCCCGATACCAGATTCCGTGGCAGCAGAAGGCAAACAGTATTCTATCCACACCACAGCTGGGTAACAGGGACTGCTGCTATTCCTCACGTTCCAACTGGGAAATTCTCAAATTCGCTTATGCATAGTGAACCTGGGCCGCCATCAGATGAATCTGTTACACTTGCATTCACGGGGGACTTCCACGTAAGTCCAGTGGTTAAGACTGTGGTGTTCCCAACGCAGGGCACAGGGGTTGGATCCCTGGTTGGAGAACTAAGATTCACATGCCGAGCAGCACATCCAAAGAACACAAGAAAACAAGCAAACAAAACCCTGTATTCATAAATCAGCTCAGCAAGTAAAAGCAAAGCAAGTCAATAAAACATTCTCAGAAAACAACACTCAAAATGGTTACTGCATGTTCAAAGCAACATTGAAGCTAAGGTAGAAAAGCGAAGCTTTCCTAACCTGTCTGTGAAATTTCTCTTTAAAGACAATTGACATGAATTACAGAAAGAACATTCTACTCTAAGAAAACAAGTTTCTTTAATCTTCATTTCTGTGCCTCAGCAGGCCGTCTCTAATGGTAATCCTTGCATTTAAGCATGTGGAATGGTTCTTTTGAGATTGCTTTCAAACCATTCATACCTGCTAAATGTATTACTTTAAATCTTTACTGAGATTTTTGCATTTGTTAAAGCATAAGAGGCCACCTCTCCACTCACAGTCCTTTGGACGTGCAGAAGCACCATCTCACCATTCAGTGGCTTCTTTCCTGTCATATGGCTTACCAGCATCACTTCTGAAACTCTACTCCCCTCTCCCTCTCCTTTCTGGCTCCCTCTCCCAGTAGGTCAGATTTTGCTACCAGCTGATACGCATGTTCCTCGCTTCTAACATCCAGCATTAACTACTGAGGATAGTTAGAAGGAGCAATAATTTAAGAAATATTTAGGCAAATAATAAAAAAAAATCATAAACAAGTATCTACATGAAAGTAATAATAAATATGAAATCACCATTTCCTACAATATTGGTATCTTAGGTAAATGTGTGTTTTGAATTCAAGCAAAAAACTAATTAAGATATGAATACAATTTATAGAACCTAGAACTTTCAATGTAAAGAATTTTCAAGGTTCATTACAACAAATAATTGCTGAATCAGTTCTTAAATGCCAAACTCTGCTTCTAAGAAATAGAGAAGAATAGTTGTAAAAAATTGCAACATATTCAAGCAGATTCCCTCAAATGAGCTTGAACTGGCTAAATTATATAGTTGGTTGTATTTCAGAGGAGACATCAATTACCAATTTTCAAAACTCTCTGACTACACACAGCTTCTTTCTGAATTCAGTACCCACGTAAAGAGAAAACCGGCCTTCATGCTTTCCTTCTCTCCACTATTTAAATCACCGATGTGACTAAGTCTGATGACCCAGTATGAATTTTAAGTAATCATTAAGACATTCTAAAGACATCTCTCATTCCCAAGGGATGTACGGAATACTAAGAGAAAATGGAAATCATAAATGCCTCTAATTATTTCTCCACCATTAATTCTGTAATGTTAAAGAGTAACGGATTCCTACTTAAGTGTATTCCAAGGAAACACAACATGCTAATTTGTACAATACTCAATCAGTTAACAAAAGCCATAATTTCACAAAAATATGTTTCTATCCCACAAAGGTGAGTTAAGTTAGAATGGTAAAAACAAAGGACAAAAGACAAGCCTACTCTCTGCTCTCCCCTACACAGGGCTGTCAGAGGTACTGAATTATGTGCTTCCGAAAATCCTGCACAACACACGGATGGACCTCGGGAGTATCATACGAAGTGAAATCAGTCAGACCGAGAAAGACGAGCACCATATGACTTCACTTACATGTGGAAGCTAAAAATATAAAACAAAAGACGAAACATAAAACCAGGTTCACAGAGTCAGAGAACAAGCTGGTGGCCAGAGGGGAGGTGGGAGGGGGAGGGAGGGGGTGAAATAGGTAAGGGATTAAGAGGCACAGACCTCCAAAAAAAGTCTCAGAAATGTAAGCACAGCACAGGGAATATAATCAACAGCCCCGAGAACTTTGTGTGCTGACAGTAACTAGACTTAATCATGGTGACCATTTTGTAACACATAAAAATATTTATCACTACATTATAAACCTGAAAATAATATAATCTTGTAAAATCAATTACACTTCAATTTTTTTAAAAAAGAAAATTATTCAGAATCAGTGCTTATGTTAATATCCTCCTCAAATTGGTTCATTACAAGTTACTGGTTCACAGATGTATCAGAGTTGGATACTACATTACTTTACACGCATATCTATATTAGAAATAACTTAGTGTGGCTTCCGTGAGTGCACAATAAATTCATACAACACAATGGAACAGTGCTGAGCAGCATCTCTGTCAAAGAGATTAATCAATCTGGAAGGAAATTTATATATGTGTATATCCACACACATTTGTTGTTTATTCTTTAACATACTGAAATATATTTTTCCACAATCCTGAAAAACATTGAGACAGAGGATAATTGTGGCAGAAGATAATTATTTTATTAATAAAATAAGCTATGTTCTAGGGTCCTGAAAGCTTAACATGCAGCATATGTTAATACATATACACTGTAAACTTGATCTTAACTTTTTCATTTGGTTGTTACCTTTTTTGTAGTATTTCATAAAATCTTAAATTTAGAAAATGATACACTTTTCAATGCTCATTGATCCCTACACTTGGGCAGATTCAAAGGTAAATTCCTAAAGGAGAAAGAACAGATGTCAGAATATTTTTGAGCAATCCAATAATAGACTTTTAATCCAGTAGCAACAGGTTTCCCTGGTTCTTGGGGATATAACAGAACTGTGTTGGGTTCATATTGAGGCTCAGCCCCCATGAATTCTGAGCTTGAGTCCATGGAAAGAATGACCAAGTGCATAACACGTTTTGGTTCTACCTCCCAGGATGTCATTTCTTACACGTGAGACACGTCAATTTATTTTCACACTTTGTTATTTTCACATATTACATTGTTTTGAATTGGTTGAAAATCAAATGATGGAGTTCTTAAAATCCAAAATAATGCAATTTTTCCCAACAACATTATCACTTTTTTTCCTAAAGCCTCTGTATAGCTTGGCAATCCCAGATAAGCCACTTAGAAAAATTCACATTTAAAGATGTTACTAAAAGCAGATCTCAAACTTTTTATCTGGCTATCAGGGAGGGGCAGGAAATAATGCCTAAAGCACAAAGCAGTGATGAAGTGAGAACCTGTATAAAAGTGCTTAGCAAAAAAACAGGCACAGGGGAATCTTGGAAAAACTTTCAACCACAACTCTTGACTACTGACTGCTCTGCTGACTCTAAAAATAGCCACCTCTCTGCCCTGACACAAGCCACTACACCTCTCTACGCCTGTTTTTTCACGTGTAAACCATGCTCCTGATTCCAATCCTTACAGTCAGAAGAGTCTCCAACTCAAAGGAGCAGTCTGGAAGGAAATCAGAGAGGACATTTGGCTCCGATCTCATATAAATATTATAAACAACCTCCAGAATATTTGCCTCTGCCGTACTATAGATACGCAAAAAAACATCTGTTCTTATATAAGTAAAATTAGAACTAAAAGTAGAGCTGCTAAAGAAGATATTCTGTTCCTGCCTACTGGCTTTCTCTAACCCGCCAAGTATATTCCCAGGTGAAGCCCACTCAAAAAAGTCCTGAGAAACTGTGAGAAAAGGGTCAAGACCATCAAGAGTGGAAACAGATTAAAGTCTAGAGCAGAGTCAACTCTGCAAATCCATAAATGAGGTCAAGATCACTGGAGACAGAGCTGCATGATTAACCCAAGGCCTGAGGCGAAGCTCAGATCCCAGCAGGTTTCCTACCATCCTCCACCCAGGTGATTTGCTTATATCTCATCTCGTGACTAGATCACAACTTCCTTGGAATCAAGGATTACTGTCTACATTTACATTCCCTGCCATGCCTAGTACCCTGCAGATATTAAATTAATATTAGGCACATTAATTAAGTGTGATGCCTTGTAAAGAAAATCAATGCTTATCTTGACATTCAAACAAAGCATCCGCTAAGTTAAAGTCAAAATACTTATCATTAGGCTAAAGTTTGCTTTTTCTGCTTTCTTAGTTTTAGCTTTCATTTTATTAAAATTATATATGCATCTGGCTTGAATTAGCAAATAACTTCAGAAGGTTTCTTTTCTTAAAAAACAGCAGGGTCTTCTCCTCCATCTTAATTTCCTCCTTCCAAGAAGTAATAAGCATTTCCAGTTCTTTCACAAGATGATTTTGGAATTAACACCATGCTTATGTTTCTATTTCTTGATTTCAAGTTTTAGGCCATTCTCCGTTGACTTTTCAATATGAGACATGGGTTGAGTTCTATTTCCTCCACTCGGATCCAATATACACACAATCTTTCCTACCTAGTTATATTATAATTTTGGTTAGATTCATGCTAGCATTTGTATAATTATGACTAACAAACAATATCCAGAGCCAGACCATTTAGTGAGATATCATTACTTCTATGAGGTTAATCAATGTCTGGGAGCTTGTTGTGGTGGTTGTTTTGTATCTTCCTTGCTTAGTTGTCAAAATGTGTACTGTGACTTCAACACCAGCTTCTTTGCCAGAGAAAATGTTTAGAAGTTTTGACGCTCACTATGACTGCTGCAGCACTTTGGCATTTTCAGGAACACCACAAACATTTAAACTATTTTTCACACTGTTTCAGTTACTAACATGCTGCTTCAGCGAAACAGGATTACACGAGGCCTGGGTCACAGACTGCCTGGGCTCTATATGGGCCACAGATATTTCAGATGTTACAAAACTTGATGCTAATCAGATCATCACTCAAAAGTGCTAAATTGTTTTTAATATGGTATCGTGGAAACAGCTCCCTTGGTGGCCCAGCAGTAAAGAACCCTCCAGCTAATGCAGGAGATGCAGGTTTGATCCCTGGACTGGGAAGATCCCCAGGAGAAGGCAATGGCACCCCGCTCCAGTACTCTTGCCTGGAAAATCCCATGGACGGAGGAGCCTGGTGGGCTGTAGTCCATGGGGTCGCTAAGACTCCGACACGATTGAGCGACTTCACTTTCACTTTTCACTTTCATGCACTGGAGAAGGCAATGGCAGCCCACTCCAGTACTCTTGCCTGGAGAATCCGATGGACGGAGGAGCCTGGTGGGCTGCTGTCTGTGGGGTCGCCCAGAGGCGGACACGACTGAAGCGACGCAGCAGCAGCAGCAGCAGCAGCAGCAGTATGATCTCCTGGAACAGGAGATGGCAACTCACTCCAGTGTCCTTGCCTGGGAATCCCACGGCCAGGGTAGCCTGACGGGCTACAGTTGATGGGGTCTCAAGACGTGACTTAGCAACTAAACAACAACAACAAATAGAAACAGCACAGATGTGAAGGCAGACCAGGGAGAGAATTCTGGCTCACTCCAACTGAACAAGTATTAGCTCCTCTGAGCCTTGGTTTCTTTATCCACAAAATAGGGATTATTGGAATATTGTAAGTTGATTTCTGATTTTTCCACCTACAGGAATAATTCAGTGCAGTTCAGTTCAGTTGCTCAGTCGTGTCCGACTCTTTGCGACCCCAGGAATCGCAGCATGCCAGGCCTCCCTGTCCATCACCAACTGCCGGAGTTCACTCAAACTCATGTCCATCAAGTCAGTGATGCCATCCAGCCATCTCATCCTCTGTTGTCCCCTTCTCCTCCTGCCCCCAATCCCTCCCAGCATCAGAGTCTTTTCCAATGACTCAGCTCTTTGCATGAGGTGGCCAAAGTACTGGAGTTTCAGCTTTAGTATCTGTCCTTGCAAAGAAATCTCAGGGCTGATCTCTTTCAAAATGGACTGGTTGGATCTCCTTGCAGTCCAGGGGACTCTCAAAAGTCTTCTCCAACACCACAGTTCAAACACGTCAATTCTTCAGCGCTCAGCCTTCTTCACAGTCCAACTCTCACATCCATATGTGACCACTGGAAAAACCATAGCCTTGACTAGACAGACCTTTGTTGGCTCTACAGGAATAATTAGATAACAAACAAAAAAAAAACCTGGATGCTGCTGCTGCTTTGCCATTTCTGTCTGGATTAAAGTGCCCATAAGCATTGACCCTATCAAGATAGGATACGGAATTAACTAAAACTTATCAAGGCCTTAAATGACAAGGGGAGGACTAAAGAGAGTGAGTTCAAGTAATCTGGGCCCCGATGGTCAGGACGAATAGCAAATGAAGATGAAGACAGTCACTGTTATGA
This sequence comes from Oryx dammah, assembly GCF_014754425.2. Classification (NCBI taxonomy): domain Eukaryota; kingdom Metazoa; phylum Chordata; class Mammalia; order Artiodactyla; family Bovidae; genus Oryx; species Oryx dammah. The sequence goes on along the minus strand of NW_024070189.1, from coordinate 3,328,114 downwards.
GCTGCACACTCACCATCTAGCAGATACTGCTCTCCTCTAACCCTCACTGCCAGCAGCCGTGAGGGAGCTCTGTCCAGTTTACAGACAAGACGCTGAGGCAGCAACAAATACCGCCGCCCGGTTCACATCCGCTTGTTGGCAGAGCCAGGGTCCAGGCGTGAGAGGCATTCTGACACCACAGCACAAGGGTGTGTGCCTCACCCATGATCTCATAATGCCTCCCAGGAAGGTTTAAACAGCAACGTACAATGAAATAATATTAATTAAACTCATCAGAGATTTTTTTTTTTAAACACTGGCCTATTTGTGCCTGAACTGGAGAATTAGGAACAATCCTATAAGGGTACGTGAGTTTGTTTTGCCAAACGTTGCAGGAGAAATTGTGCTTGCATCCATCTGCCTCTCCTCAGACCAGTCACACCCTGACCTTGAAGACAGATCACGTTAAGGCCACTGAGGCAGGCCTGTCAGCAGTTATAAGGCGTGCTAGCTACTTCACAGGGTTATGATAATAGAGAATACTATGGACTGAACTGTGCACCACCAAAATTCGTATGTTGAAACCTTGACCTCCTGTGATTACATCTGGAGATAGTCTTTAGGAAGTAATTCAAGTTAAATGAAATCACAAGGGTAGGGGCCCTTATGGGATAGGTCTGTGCCCTTACAAGAAAGGAGAAAAAAAGGACGGAGGCCTCTCGCTCCTTTCCTGCCCTGTGCCATGTAAGGACACAACAAGAGTGGCAAGAACAGGGCTTTCACCAGAAAAGGAACTTGACTGGATCTTGATCTTAGGTTTTTCAGCCCCCAGAATTATGAGAAAATAAATTTCTGTTGTTTAAGCCACCTGGTCTATGGTATAGCCTCAATAGACTAATAACAGAGCATGACTTTAGAAGAAATTTAATAATATTAGCTCTCTCTTCTTCCTCTGTCTACCTTTTCCTATGTTGGAGCTAAAAACAGGCAGCAAGAAGCAGTCAAGTGTTGAAAAGAAAACCTAAGTGTGATTCCCACAAGAGGAACAGATTCAAGTAAAAACACAAAGTTTCTGTTTACCATTCATTAAGGAGATTACGAGGAACAGTGTAAAGAACGAGAGTTGGGATCAAAAAACCTGGCTTATAAGGAGTCTTGGGTCCTTATTTGCAAGCTGGCTTTGGCTGAGTCATTCAATCTTTCCATTTGCCCAGCCATGATCACAGAAGTCAGGCGAGATGGTCTCTAAGTCTTTTCTGCTAAGACACCCTCGGTTCCTACAATGTAGGCGGTAGAGAACTAGTCAACAGAAGAGTCTGCTCAGGATAGATACTTACAGCAGTAACACGCTGAGAATTCAAAAGAAATTCCAATGACACAAATTAGATCCCAGTAACCAAGAGAAAAACTGAACATAACAAAAACCTGTGATGTGCTATACCCAGAGTATACATATTTCCAAGGCAGTCTATAGATCATAATGAAAGCAATTACATAATTTCCATTTAAATAACAAGTTTCTGTGATTTAAAAGTGGCAGGTTTTTCCTCCCAACAATAAGTCCTTGGCTGCTATCAGCTATTTTCATAGCATAATCTGAATCGGAGAAAAGGAAAGCACAAACAACACTTTTTCAAGCTGTGAGATTCAGGAATTGAAGAGATTTGATATAGGAGGGAGTTGGGAACAAAGCAAGTATGTTGGTTTAAAGAAAATACAATCTATCAGAAATGCATATCAACTTTTAATACATGGGTTTGTGGCAATCCTTGGCTTAGAAGTTTCCAAACAGCAAAAACTGTGAAACTCATTTTACTATTAAAAAAACAGAATTAGGAATAGTCATCAAAAAGTCCAGAGAATTCTAACGTAAAGTAATTCTTTGCCGCATGGTTGGAACACATCAGGCGGAGCCCTGGAACTGACCCTGACCGTGACACTGTGGCCAGCAGGGCGACCTCTCTGGGCCTTACGGCTTTCTCCACACGGCCCCAGTTAGAAAGTGATGTGACTGGCAGGTGGTAAAGGGCTGCATAAAGATGCTGTGAAAAAAATGGGAGAGTTTTTAGGAAGTCCAAAGTGAAGCTGCTCAGTTGTGTCCGACTCTTTGTGACCCCATGGACTGTAGCCTACCAGGCTCCTCGGAGTTTTCCAGGCAAGAGTACTAGAGTGGGTTGCCATTTCCTTCTCCAGGGGATCTTCCCAACCCAGGGATCAAACCCAGGTCTCCTGCATTGCAGGCAGCCGCTTTACAGTCTGAGCCGAAAGGCACACTCAATTTCCCCATGTCGAAGATGTGACAATATGAGATGTAAAAAGTACAAAGCAAAACAAAAGGTAAAAAAGAATTCCCAAAGCAAAAGAATCATATGAGGATACCAACAGTACCCTAAAAAAAAACAAACAAACAAACAAAAAAAAACATTATCTGGTAAAAGTAAAACATTATCTGGTAAAAGTATCTGGTAAAAGTAAAATCTGAATACCAGAGGTGGTGGAACAAAATACCATTTTTAAACTTTCTAACTTGAGACTACTAGTCTTTCAACCTCGGTGAAGATGAAACTTGCTCTGTAGCTACTTGTAAGGTAGTACATTTCCTACCAAGATGGATAAACTCCCTAGAGCACTGGCTGTCTCCACAAACATCAGTTCAGGAAAAACCACAGTTTAGTAAGGGAAGCACTGCAAGGAACTTAAAAAAAGAAGGAAAAAGAAAACTGCGCTGGAGTCGGTGTGCTGCAGGCAGGCTGAGGAGCCAGCTCTCTGCAGGGCCGCTCCTGCACCTCCTGGGAGATGAGCAAAACAGACACACCATTACCTTGTCACGGAGACAGGCCAACAGAGGCCCAGCTGTTGATGTCAACAGGGTAAAGCTGAAACTCCAATGCTTTGGCCACCTGATGCGAAGAGCTGACTCACTTGAAAAGACCCTGATGCTGATAACGATTGAAGGCAGGAGGAGAAGGGGAGGGCAGAGGATGAGATGGTTGGATGGCATCACCCATTCAGTGGACATGAGTCTGAGTAAACTCCGGGAGATGGTGATGGACAGGGGGGCCCGGCATGCTGCAGTCCATGGGATCGCAGAGTCGGACACAAATGAGCGACTGAACTGAACTGATTAAAGGGGGGCAGCTTAAAGGCTTTCACAAGGTGAAACCAAAACCCTTAGCTAGTGGAGATAAAGAGTGATCCACAGGAAGTCAGCAGGGCCTGGAGTTCACTGTGCAAGATTAATCATGACCAGAGGCTGGTCTTCAGCCTTCTCAGTTCACATTAAGAGACAGAGAGGCTATGTCCTGGGAAGGAGAAAAGATCTAGACACTCAGACGACTATGAAGGACACCCACGGTTAAATAAACACAGAACCCTAGGCACATTGGTTTTCCCTTCTGATAGGTGTGAAGAAAGGATGGGAGATGGGAAGTGCAGGAGAGGGCAAAGTCATGCCAGACAACCAGTTCTACAGGCAGGCAGGTAGGAAGTGGGTTCCCCAATTTCTGCCAAGTGTTACAGTCAGGCCCACAGAGAGAAGTGCCTCTGCGGCTGTCCTGCAGCTAACTGAGCCGCGCCCGGGGAAAGGAGCCAGGGGGTATATGGCCACCAGGGGCACAGTCCGCACCAGCCCTGGACCAGACATGGCTCCGCCAGCGCCCTGGGCTTCCAGCAGGCGAGATGCACAGGCTTGCTCTAGACATTCCACCAATATGGGGCTCGGACGTTCTGGCACTTACACCACTAGAAACTCGGACCCCCTTAACTGTCCTTTGGAGCGGTTTTCTGTATGTGCTGAGGCAGAATGACTAGAAATGATGTATCAGTAATTTGGAAGTGGTCAAACAGGAGATGGTAAGAGTGAACATCAACATTTTCGGAATCAGTGAACTAAAATGGATAGGAATGGACAAATTTAACTCAGGTGACCACTGTATCTACTACTGTGGGCAAGAATCCCTTAAAAGAATCCACCTGCCAATGCAAGAGACACAACTGGTCCCCGGGGTCGGGAAGATCTCCGGGAGGAGGAAACGGCAGCCCACTCCAGTGTTCTTGCCTGGGAAATCCCATGGACGGAGGAGCCTGGAGGGCTGGAGTCCATGGGGTCGCACAGAGTTGGACACGACTGAGTGACTAAACAACAACTGGGAAATAACTTTTAATAATATTAACGACAGAGGAATTTATGTTTATTCGATAGCATAATAAGTTGCAAATATTTAAAATTTCCCACAAAAATTATTTTAAAATCCATTTTTCCACCATTAAAAGTATTTAACATTTAGATATTAGTGAAATTTTTAAAAGACTAGCATAATATTTTCAGGATTTTTCAGTAACAGATATCATTAGAAATGTTTTAGAGAATCATTAAAAATCTAGTTGTCATTACAGAACCAGTTTCCCTAAATAAAATAAAGAAAACTTGAAGGAAAACAAATACTATTATCAATTGTATTATATTTTATATTTGCCATTATGTTATATAATCTATCAAATGTCTAGCAATGTTTGCATCTAGATAGTCAAATTTTTCTATTAAATTCTTCATAATGTGTTTACCTAATTTTACTTTTTTGGATTGATATGAGCTATAAGTTTGTTAAACAAAAGTTACAAATACCACCCTGAAAAAAGATTTAAGTTTGGAAATGTTAATATTTTCTAAAATGTGTACCCTTCTGTTATTGAAATGCTTCTAAATTTATACACATGAATCCAAATGTTGAAGATTATGTTTTTGCAATAGACTCTTCAGTTACTGCATAACAGAATATCTAGTATTTCTGAAATGGCTATGCACAGAATCCTACAAACATAGTGGAGACAATATTTCCAAGACATACTTCACAACACCTTAATAAATTAGACCAAACTTTTTACTACTAGACTGAAAATCAAAAAGCTCCACTATGAAATGATATATAACCACAAAATATTCAACTTTTACTTTATATAGAGACTAACAAATTTAAGTAGCTGGAAAATCTTAATTATGTGAATTGTCAATATTCAGGACATTCAATATAAGATTCATAATGTTACTTAATCCTACCCCTACTAGTAGTAATATAACCTTGGTAAAATTATTATATTTTAGTATTAACTTCCATTTCTATAAAATGGAGAAAGTTGCTTCCCTTGCTGACTGTTCAACAAATATTTTGTGCCTAGTCTGGGGCTGCAATGTGCTAGAGTGGACTACTACCTGCCACAATAAACATGGGACACAGGTCAGCCACTCAGTCCTAATAAACACGGG